>NC_056523.1:247067295-247109795 GCF_019175285.1 Sceloporus undulatus
TTGCACTCTCAGAAGGTAAGGGGGATTTTTTCTATATTCAGGTATCTGTTGGTTTTAAAAAATGGTAAATATGTTAACTATTGAAAATATTGGATATTCTATATATAAAAGTCTTACTGATAAAATGAGGCTTGCTTAATAACATTTTGCAAAGCAGATGCTGTGAAGAGAGGAGCTGGGCAAGCCTGATTGGAGCCAGCCAGTCACAGCTCTGGGAATGCTGTTAAGGGAGCCAGGAGAGAAAGAATACAAAACTAAGGCCTGTTACAGACTGCCAAAATAAAGCTGCTTCGGGTCTCTTTGGAGGTATGCTGTTTAAATGATGCATGCATCCTAAGAATCCGGAAGCTGGACCAAAGCTGCACTCCAGTGCCTAGGAATGGAGTGTGGCTTTGGCACGACCTCCAGACTCTTAGGACCCATGCATCATTTAAATAGCATACCTCCAAAGAGACTCGAAGCAGCTTTATTTTGGCACTCTGTAACAGGCCATAGTCTTCTTCAACTATACATCCAACAGTCCCAAAAGAAACTATTCCAGTTTCAATTGATTATTAATCTTTAAAATACTCTGCATCAACAATAAACTTCATATGTATCAGAATCTATTTTTTAGCTCTTTCAAATATTCACCACATATGATAAAATGTCCCTCCGTGTTGCTTACATTTCCAACACCTTTATAAATTCTGGACAATGTCTCTGGCATCATATACCACTGGGACATCATCTTATAAAAATTCTCTTTAAGGTCATAAAATAATGTAAATTTCAATCCCTTTGATCACATATTTTCCCATTGGGCCATCTTAGTTCGTTTTATCATACATTTTTGACTTGTTCTTCTTCCAATTTAAATTTCAACAAAGGTTTATATATTTTGGCAATTACGTGTTCATCATTTGTACACAATTGCACTTCAAATTCTGAATTATTTTATTCAAAAACCATACATCTTTCCAATAACTGCAAGAAAACAATTGAAAATTGTGTCCCTCTACTTCTAACTGCTCTCTTGTTTTAATTCTGTATTCCCCTTGACACAACTCCAGGAGATCTTGGAACATTAGCCATCTATCTTTGCCAGGTTTTTTTCCCTCCTCTATAAAAAGCTTTCCGTGCTGAGACTCATAACAGCATTTTTATGCACAGCCTGAGTTTATATCTATTCTATATTCTCAATAGGGCACATCCCACAAAATTATTTTTTAAATCTATATTAACTTTAAGATGAGAAAGTTATTAATGAAGAAGAACAAACAAGCTAGGAGAGACTGCAGCAGTTTGCTTTTGCCTAAGGCTACTGAGAAGGGCAATATTCTGCCCTTCTATGCCGCTTCTCTCTGCTAAATTAGGTGCAAACTACTGTACTTATGCATTTTTAACTCAGTTTGCAGCAATTGAAGTAAGGTAACAACTAAGGGGTAAAAAAGGGAGATGAAAGAAAGCAGGACACTTTAAGACAGCTGATCAAATGTGATGATTAATCAGAATTGTCCCTGCCAAATTGGGACAGTTGGAGGGCATGACCTATTTAGACCACATCCGTCATGGAAGAATCATATAATTCAATCATTAGTCCTATGTTGCAAAATGGAACAAAAGCATGGATATGCGGTCTGAAATTAGTGTTCACCTTGACACACCTGTCTTCTCTAGATTCAATCCTGTAGTTTTGTGTATGAACTTCTTGATTCCTCTAGCATGTCAAACTGTCCTATGTGCAAAAATGGCAGGTAAAAATCATTTTGTAGCTATTCTTTCTGCCTGTCTCTTACCTGTAGAATGTCTGACCCTCAGGAATTCAAAGTACACATCAGTTTCGGTGTAATAATTGCTGGTTCCAATATTTTTAACTGGCAAGCTTTTGATCATTAGCCCAACTTTCGCTATCTCCTTCCTAGATTGTCCTTGCCTGTTCTCTATTTTCTTTTCACAGTTTATTATAAGATTCTTGGCAAAGCCTGTCTTTAGATTTATTTATTGTGCATCACTTACAGATGAAAATGTTTTGGAAACAATAGTAATAAGTATTGCAATATTTCAAAATGAAGTTAATTTGTCATGTTTTATTCTACCCTTCCATAGTTATTCCATTGTTCAAACAGCTGGAAGAAATGTGCCATGACTTTTATTTATTTTTTGGTCTCTGCAATGGCCATTCTGGATAAGAGATTCTGGAAGCCATAGTCCAAAAATGTAACTTTTCCAAGAACTGTTTAAGAATTGTTATTATTGCTAACTCCTCTGTTCTTTGTCATGATGTTAAACATAACATTAGATACTGTTGTTACTAGTGCTGAGGTCTCTGGCACTGTGTATTTTCCCTGTACAGTAGTTTATACTTCTCCATTATAGTTTCAAGAAATGCTAGAAATGGTTTTCAAAGTCTCCTGAGGAAACACCATAGATTTCAGCAAAATGCTCAAGTCAAGGCCTGTAGGAATCAGCCTTAATTTTTTCCACATGGAAAAAGGACCCAGTGCATTTCATTGAATGTCATTGGCACCTGCAGGCTGTTGTTGTCATTTTTAAGAACACTGCAGTCTACTCTAAGTAAGTTCATAATCACCTTTAAAAGCTAAGTAATCTGTGCCACCAATGTATTAAAATATATGATAACAAATGCAGTCAGCATTTTCCATACCATATGCTTGTAAATGTTATTCTACAGGGAACCAATTAAAACTATGGAAAACTTGAAACGCAAACATATGGACCGAGACAGAGCAACTTATCTTGTCACTGTGCTGCTTGCTCAGTACACTGATATGGGAACAGATAACACTGTATTATGGGACAATTAATTGCCAGTTTAATTAAAGTGCATTTAAAATCAATGTACAGCCCCAGTCTAGAACTGTAATTTTCATTTCACTGTTTCATGGACCACAGCTGTCCTACCATCAATATTTTAATGGGCTGCTGCAACTGAAGGCTAGTAGTTGTTTGATATATCTTTCCTCCTATCCATGTTTGTTTCTTTCTCTAGCAGACCATCTCACTTTTGAATAAAGGAAGGGGGGTCTTTCCAACCTATAAGATGCTACAGGATAACTGAAGCTTGCATGTCAAATTAAAGTTGATGTAAAATGTTACAACTGCTAAGTAACAGAAATCAATAATATTTTATGGAAGTGTGGAGAGTATAACAACTGGGAGATGCAGCTATCATGCTGTTGGGAAGTATGGGCCATAACAGCAGGTCTCCCAGCAGAATCCTTTGGGGGGTTTGGGTTGTATTTCTGTGTCGTTTCTGTGGAACAAGTTGGGTTAGCTGTTTGAGATCTGATAACAGCAGCAGTGCTGAGAAATGTTCCCTATGGGACATCATTGCAATCAAAATCCCATCAAGCTGCTTTCCGAACTGTAGGAGAAAAATACAATAATGCATATCCCATATTTTCCATCACTTACCCACAAGCAGAAGAATATACTGTGAGAGCTAAGGTTTTGCTTAAATGACCCCTCTCTCAGAACTGCAGTTGCATTCAAATCAAGACATACATGTGGCGGGATTTTCTTGGAAGAAGGGAAGAGGTAGATAAGTCACAGGACGTACACTATGTTGTGTGTTCCCTGCCCTCACTCCGCATCACTGGCTGTCAGTGACAGGCTTGAGAAAACAACACAGGTGAGTGTTACTGAAATAATGCACCCCAAAATTCTGGATGTCCCAACAAAGGCATTTGATGTAGAGGTTGATGAAGGCTGGCAACTGTCTCCCAGAGGACATTTTCATCAGCCAATCCTGGATGCAGAATGACCTGTCGGGAGATATTTAATACTGTCTGAATTTAAAACAGTATTAAAGACTAATCTCTTCTGGCAGTTCTACCCAGTCATTTTTAAACTATGAATTTTAAATTGGGACATTTTAATTTTATTGTTGTTGTGTGCCTTCAAATCATTTTCAAATTACAGTGACCTTAAGATGAAGCTATCACTGCGTTTTTTTGGCAGAATTTGTTCAGAGGGGCTTTGCCCTTGCCTTCCTCTGAGGATGATGAAAGATTTTTACTTGCCCAAGGTCACCCCGTGGGTTTTATTGTTGAGTGGGGAATCAAACCCTGGTCTCCAGAGTCACAGTCCAATACTGAAACTGCTACGCCATGCTGGGCTCTCATTGTAATTTTATGCTGGATTATTTCTATGTGTTCCATGTTTCTGTTTAACTTAATGTGTTTAAATGGTTTAATCTGTTTTAATCTATGTTGTATCTTACCTCAAGCCTTTGAGACAGAGGGGAAGAAATAAAATCTTCTATTAGTAGTAGTAGAAGAAGAAGTAGTAGTATTTAGCATGTGTGATAACCTGGATCACTGTGGAACCTCAAACTGCACAATCCACAAGGTTGACCATTAATCCCCAAAATCCATCTTTTGGTGCCAACCATCCAAACAGAAGCAGAATCACTGCAGACCAGTAGTCCTCACCCTTAACCCATATGGTCACCTCTCAAAGATAATATGGTTGATGGTACTGAAAGCTGTTGGGAGACTATGAAGAACCAATAGGGTCACACACCTGCATCGCTCTTCTGATGCAGGCCATCTTACAGGCCTAAACTGTAATGGATCCAGAAAATTAGTTTCATCCAAGAACAGACAGTCACCTGTTCAAGGACCTCATCCAGGAAAGGGCCATTTGTTCTTGACCTAAAATTATGAAAACATTTATTGGTGCATGATGAGGGTGGGGTAGTACTGAGGCGGGACCATCTCCTTTTGTAAGGAGGCATTAACCACCTCTCAGGCCCAGCTGAATGCCCTCTCTCTACGGATTTTAATATACCATGAAGGCTCATTCATTAGATCCATGTGCTTTCCTGTCATGCATATTAGTCAGAAGCCTTCTTCATTAAAGTCTTCTTCATAAAGGTCTTCTTTAATGTCACCTTAACTAAGGTTCATCTGAACCTAGTGTATGATAATCCTGAAAAAGTCAGATGGTGGGTTTTGTTTTCTTTTTGTAATGAGTCACAAAATAATGTTCTCTTGAATGTTGCCAATCTGCTAAAGTCGGAACCTATCCATTCTTTAAGCCAGATGTTCACTCCAATAAATTGTTCATTCTTCATTAGTTTGCAGAGGGCTACATATCATGGGTTCTTCTCATGATGACTGGGTCTGCAGTAGCCAACATTCCTTTTCAGTTTCCTTCAGTTAAACTCCTGCACTCCTGTCTTTCCCTGGCTTCCACTCCACCATAAGCATCTGAAGAACTAGACTAAAGGGGTTGAACAGACAGGCCAAAATAAAGCTGCTTCAGGTCACTTTGGAAGTATGCTTTTTAAATGATGCATGCATGCATCCTAAGAGGCTGGAAGCCACGCCAAAGCCATGCTCCAGTCCTAAGCACTGGAGTGCAGCTTTGGAGCAGCTTCTCGCCTCTTAAGATGTGTGTGTCATTTAAACCTCCAAAGTGACCTGAAACAGCTTTATTTTGGCCTGTCTGTTCAGGCCCTAAAGTCTACAAAAGCTCATGCCACAAACTTCTTTCTTTTTTCTTTTTATCAGTTAGCCTCAAAGGTGCTACAGAATCTCTATACATATTAATTCTACACAGTAATACACCTATATCCTTAAATTCTGTCACTTATGAAATAAGTTATCCTCAAAATATCCATCCTAAAGTCCTAGCTCTACAAGCTGCCTATCCAGAGAGATTTTTCATTAAAGCCAGAACCTGAAGAATAAGAAAACTACTATGTTTCATTATTTTTAAGAGTGTAAAAAAAATAGAAATTAGCCATCCTAAGTAAACCAAAACTGCCATATATCCTCTTTAACATATCAGACCTTTATCATTAATTTCTATTCTCTATGTCTCTTAGTTCATAGTTTGTGAACATTGTAGTAAGGTGGTAGGTCCAGGTGTAGAGAGGACGGGGAGGACAGAAGTGGAGCAGGTGGAAGAAGGAGAAGAGAGGAAGATTGAGGAGGAGGGGCGGGAAGAGCAAGGAGGAGGTCCGGAGGCGGAGACAGGAGCAAGGAGGTGGGGCGAGCAGAGGATAAAAGGAGAGGGAGAGTGGTGCGCGGGAGGCAGAGGACATCGTGGAAGAGGAGGACGGGGAGCTGCGGTCGAGTCAGGGATAGGCCAGGTAAAAAGAAGCCCTGGTAGGGAAGGGCTACCAGTAACTCTGCAGGCTCGACCCTCATTTCGAAAGCGAGGCCCCCACCAAGGGATAGAACTTAGAAACCCCAGGACAGAAGGGGAGTTCAACTACTCGGACGAGGAGTTGTGGGCGAAACCCTCAGCTAGCGAACTAGAAGACAAGTGGTGGGACGAAAAGGGAGAGAAGTGGGAGTGTGGGCCCATTCCACTGGATAAAGAGAAGGCTGAAAACGAACCGCTGGAGAAGTATTGTGGGGAACGCCGGAGGCCTGAGGATAAGGGCTCCAACTCGCGGGGAGACGTATCCACCGAGGGTTCTACCAGAGACTTGTAAATAGTTGGGTTGTTGGTGGCTTGAAGCCTAGATGCTGTTATTATAGAAAAGAAGTGGCGTGCTTGAATAAACACTGTTGCAGAGAAACACGTGCTAAGTAAGTTTGTTGCTCACGTGGCGCCATCTTCCCGAGTTAACTAAGGAGTTATGCAGCCAGGCACGCCAGCCCCGCCCACATACATACAAACAGTCCCGCTTGATGTAATCAAAGGACAATCTAATCTAGCACACTTCATCCAGATGTCTCTGGGAAACCTACAAAACTGACATTAAAGCAAGAGCCATTATTGATTCCAAAAATGGGAAGCTTGTGGTAACAGAAGATGGAAGTTTCCTTCAGCTGGCATGGCTAATGGCTGGTAGCAAGGAAAGCTAAGAGTTTATGGGACTTATAGTCAGGAAATCACTCGTTGGCGGGGTACAAACCACGCGACTCCCGCGCGGAGCAAAAAAGAAGCTCCATTTCGGAGCTTCTTTCTGCGGCACATCTATGACGTCGCGAGGCGCCTGGCGCGGACTCGCGACGTCATAGGCGCCGCGACACGTCTGGACGCTGTGCGTCCAGTACGTAAAGATGGCGGCGCCCATGTAGAAGGGGCGCCGCCATCTTGTACGTATAGGATACGTACTAGGGTTAGGGGGGGTGCGGAAGCACCGCCCCTTCCTAACCCTAGTACGTATCCTATACGTACTAAATGGCGGTGTGTATCCCGCCATAGACATTTTGAATAAAAAGCACTCAGAAATGTTGCATGACTTTTACAAAACAAGCATGACAACATGATGTGCTTCAAAAGCCATTTTATATATAGCTTTCTAGGCATCTTGGGCAATCATGCCTGGACTCTTTATTCTGAAGGTTAGGACATTTTATATTTCATGATAAATGATCTTTCAGTTGCAAGTATAAGATAAGGGTGACACCCAGTCACTTTTTGTGTTTATTACAGCTGCATAGCACTCCCAGCACAAAGTAATATCCTTCAGACATTATTTCCTGTTAAAAGTGGCAGTCAACTGACCTTAAACGAATTATCAATTGCCTCTGACATACCTATTAATGAAATCCTCATTAATTTCTAAGTCTGGAAAAACATAAGATTATATTTTAAAATAACTGAATGGAAAATGGAACAAGTCACTCCACTCTGTTGTGAAGGATGTCTACTGCACACTTATTCCAACACACCACCTGATGTGGCTTATTGACATAAACAATGAAAATTGGCACAGGAAGCAGTCATATTACTTATGGTCTACATTTTTCCAGTATTATTTACACTAGAAAATCCAGCCATATTTGAAGGGAAATAGTGTTAAACAACTATATATTTGTGTTTAAAAATATTACTAAGGTAAGATACAAGTTTACAACATTACGAATGGTGTAGGGACAAGGCATGGAAAAGTTACATTTTGCACTATGACACAGGATCCTCCAGGCAGCACAGAGAGAGAACAGAGGTCATGCTGCTTGAGAGATTCAAGCAGTTCTAGTCCAAAACTAACATTTCCAAGCCTGTAACAGAACAGAAATCTCCAGTTGTCTCATTCTCTCCTGATATTGTAGCAAAGCCTTATCCAATGACATTGGCACGAGTAGACAATCAAAAGAAAGCATCTTACCACACAACATTTCCTTCTAGAATTCACTGGCACAAAATGTGGTCCTAGGTCCTGGTTTTGGGTTAATTTAAAAGGGTTTCATACTATATTCTGTAACAACTCATTTTGACTTTCCACTTTAAGGGCAAAAATATTCTACCCAAAATCAGAACTGAAGCAACACAGAAAGTACTGTACAGATACTTTTGCTGTCCACAGCTGAGTCAAGTGCTGTTTTCAAAGGCAGTAACTAAATACAATGGAAGGAAAGCAGAGAAGAACATCAGTCAAATCATTCCTGATGAATGTCTAAAAGAAGTTAGAGAGCATGTAAAAATGTTTCTTTGAGATTGGCATTCTACCCAATTATTTCACAGAATCATAGAGTTGGAAGAGACCGCAAAGCATCCCCAACATATCGCCATCCAGCCTCTGTTTGAAGACCTCCAAGGAAGGAGACTCCACTACACTCTGAGGAAGTTTGTTCCACTGTCCAACAGCCCTTACTGTCAGGAAGTTCCTCCTAATGTTGAGGTGGAATCTCTTTTCCTGCTCAGGAGGACAGAGATGGATAATGATGCTGAACTCTAGAACAATGTACTCCTCCTCTTTAAAGCATGCCAGGAAAAAAGAACAATAGGCTACCAGTAGATTTCAATTTAAAAGCAAAATGCTGGGTTCAGATTGATACCCCTGAATTAGTAGGGTCCTATTAAGTGGAAAACTGCCCTTCCAGAAATGACCTACTGTTGTTGAGGGGCAAGCAATGACAGCATGTCTACATAATATTGCATCCTTGATTCTGCAGACTGCAAAACAATCAGATAAGATCAAGCCTGCTCAGACCAGTGTACAACAAATGGAATATCACAGCTAGAATATGAAATAAATGTGCACTCAGCAAATACAAAGATGAAATTCTTCTCCACTACGAAGACTTCACGTTCTTATTGGGTTTGCAAAATTACTCTGGTTGCAATGCCAAGGCAGAATAAGACTACACAGTACTCACCATTACAGTACAATGCAGAGCCATTAAGCCCCTTAAGTCAATAGACAATAGATTTGAAAAAGAGCCCAGAGCTCTTATGGTAGAATAATCAATAATGTACACTGTAAAATCCCTGTGCAGAATCCACTGAGTGCTGTCCTTTGAAGTTATAGCCCAAACTGCAAGAAGGGGAAGGCCAATGTTAATTTCCTCCACTTAACCACTGCATCAAACAAAACCTGGAAGTGCATTATAGTTTCATATTTCTTAGTGCTTAGCAGCAAATCTATAATGGCCACCAATTGTTGTCCATCCTTACTTTCTCAAAAGTGTAGCTGTAAAATATACAGACATATGAATATACAGATGCAATCCCATTGTTTTCTCAATTAGATGATGGATGCTGCAGGCATATCTGCCATGCAGAATGTAAGGCAATGAGGAAATAGGCTGCTTAGAGCCAACAGGTTTGGCTTGCCTTCCCTCTCCAACACCATGGAAGAAGTACAAGCACTAGTATAATGCACCAACAGGATTCCAGCTTACAGATGATATGGCCTTGTATCCCTGTTTTTTTGTGTGGTGGGGGGTGGGGGTGGGGAGTGGGTATAAATAAAGATAACAACTACAACAGAGATTCAGCACCTCTGGGAAAAGAAAGCAACTAGGTTCAGTGGGGATAGGTGTTCTGAGACAGGGACGTAGCCAAGGGAGGGTTCTTGGGGTCCGAACCCCCCCCTTTCCATTAGATAAAATGAATGGTGTGTGCTGCTGCGCCGCCTCACCCAAGCCCCATTATAATGGTGGCACTTAGTCTGGACCCCCCCCTTCCCAAAATCCTGGCTACGTCCCTGTCTGAGAGCAGTTCCAAACAGACAAAACACCTCAATAAATTTGCCATAAACAGGATCACAATAACACAATTATAAAAAGTGACAATAGTTGGAACTTGCTGCATTATCCAATGCTACATCACTGATTCCTAGTTCCTTGGAGAGAATCCTAATCAGTAATGGTTCAAAACTCCAGTCAGTCAAGGACTGTAAAACCAGGAAATGATGATGATGAGAACAACAGCAGCAGCAGCAGCAGCAAGTACATAGGTGGATGGATGGATGGATGGGAATTCAGTCTGGGTGTTTCTGTTTATTTGTATAGTATAACTTTAATGTCTATTCTACTCTACAGAAATAATGCACTTTGACACTTCTTTAACTGCCATGGCTCAATGCTATAGAATTCTAGATCTGTAGTTTTATGAGATATTTAACATTCACTGACAGAGAGCTCTGGTGCCACAACAAACTACAAAACCCAGGATTCTGTAGCATTGAGCCATGGCAGTTAAAGCAGTATCAAACTGCATTGTTTCTGCAGTGCAGATTAAACCTAAGTAGTAGTACAATGGGATTTTGAAACCACTAAACTAAAACATACTTGGCTTGATTACAGCAACATTACAGTGATTGCTGGAGTTGTTTGTAGATTACACTTCCTCTGAGCATACATTTCTGGTTTATGACTAATCCTGAACAAAGTGCATTCAGGTCCATTTTGCCCTTGTGCTTTTGTGCTGGTCCTACTTGGGTAATTATTAACTGAGTGATAACTAAGATACTAAGACACAAAGCACCACGTTCATCTCCTGAGCAAAATTGTCAAATAAAAGGGTGACCTTTTCTGACGGCCTTTCACAGAATCATTTCCTCTACTGTGCTCTCAATACTGAGATAGTGCATCTCATTTTCATTTTAAGACATTCGCTGCCATCCTGAGCTGCGGGAAAGCACAGATGAATTACAAATATTGGGTTGAATCCATAGAAGGGCAAGTAGAGTTCTGCACATAGAGTATATTAACCTATTACTGTTCCATCCCCAGAAAATGTACTTTTCAGGGTTAGGAAACCCATTTGAATGGTGTGGGAGAAGGTAAATGAGTTGCATCAGAATACAGGTTCACTGTGCATGAACATAGGCACCCTTCCATTGTGACAATCCACTAACATAAACAATCTTTCAAGCAAATACTTACAATATTGTACTTTTTGAAATAATAGAGTCAAGGCAGGCATTATGATTAACTCAATTCCCTTTGTACTTTCTACTTGCAGCCTACAAGCCACTATCATTAAACTGGCATAAAAACATGGCAGTGTAGAATGCCACTGGCATGAACAAAGCTATTTGTCTTCAAGTTTACTATCACGTAGTAGGAGCCCCACCTGAATGAGGTCACTTGTGCCTATTCTAGGGTAGAAGTGGGAAAAGCACAGCTGGTAGGCTTCATGAAGACCCACAGGGGATGTTCTGTGGCATCCCAATCTTTCCATCAAGCCCTCCCAAATTTGGCGGTGCTAAAATCTCCCTAAATAGAATTTTTAAAATAGACCAAAATACTCAGTTGCCATTCCAGAAGCCCTCCAAGAAAGGCACTTTGACCCTTGATGCTCTCCAACCAGGGACATAGCCAGGATTTTGGGAAGGGGGGGGTCCAGACTAAGTGCCACCATGATAATGGGGCTTGGGTGTGGTGGCGCGGCAGCACGCACCATTCATTTTATCTAACGGAAGGGGGGGTCCAGACCCCAAGACCCCCCCCTTGGCTACGTCCCTGCTCCAACCATCACAACCACTGGAAATCTCTAGAAATCCAAACACTCCCAGGTTGAAATTCTAAGCTGATTTTCGGATAGCCCATGATGGTCTTCAAGGATAAGAATTGGCTCCCATGCCTGCCCTACTTGCCAAACTGTGCTTTACAGAGAAAATGTAGTTGCTACCTAGTTTAAAGTACCATCTAGTTTGGCCTCCAAAAAGTGAGTGAATTGGGTTACAGATACAGGTCCACTTTGTCCAGCTGGATGAAAGTAAAAACTTTTATTGTCAGAATGACTTTAATAGATTATATCACAAGGCACTAGTGTGGTTTTTTCATCTCTCTGAGGTGTGTAAGTAGAATTTATAATTTAGAAAGTAGAAGCTGACAAATATTTGATGTGAAGCTTAGATTTAGCATAGATTCACACTGTCCAAATTCAGGTTTGAGTATTTATCAAAAGATGAGGATGCAAATTTGAAATGAAGCATAAAGGGAAACTCTACATGCTTCTGGATTCCATTTGAGGAATGTTAAAATGGAAAGGCTCGCCATTACAATGAATACTATGCTCCTGAAAATGATCATATTCATACCCTTAAATGCTACTGAGTAAGAAAGTGTGGTTTTCATGCACAGAAAAAAAATCTTTAGCCAGTTTGCATGAGCACATATGCCTCACCTTGAAAAGAGGGATCATTCTCTTATTGTGTGATTCTGCACAACTATTATGCAATGTGCATTTATTGGCATTCAACAACTGGATAATTTCATTACAAAATGACACATCATTCTATATTTTAAACACGATGAGAACACAAAACAATGTTATGCTTTGTAGTCCACTTTGTCTCTTCATCCAACACAGTAGACAATGGGTAAAGGGAAATAAAAACTCACACCCTACCTAAAACGTATTTTAATGCTCACTCCATTCTCTATTTTTAGGCTTTCTTGACTGCGAGATAAAGCAAAGACAGGTTTTTAGTACTGTTTCATACACCATACAACAGGCATCTGAAGTTTAGGTTCTAACATTTTCTCTCCCCATTTTCACATTGAATTGGTTTAGGTTGCATTTGGTTTTGATGGGTGAAATTGCTTTTATTTACTTAAACTGGGAGTTTATTCTACTTAATACTTTTTATTAATTTATTAAGCATTATCCAGTTCTGTTTATTATTATTATTATTTTAAAGCAATCTCTATACACAAATAAGTCTAAAAATTGCCTTTGGCAGTGTAAGTTTGGATCTAGGCTTTTTTTTTTTGAAAAAAGGAGGGAGAGAGGGAGATTGTACATATAAAAAAAAAAAGCTGGGATGTATGTTGCCATTAAATAAAACACAATGGTGCAACCTGGCTCTTTTCCCAGGAATTTCCTTCAGTGTGGCTTTTTGTCCAGGAGCATCTTTTCTTATCAAGAGCGTCATTAAGATTCAACTGATAGGATGGTCAGCTTCTGTACTTGGAACTGGATGTACATCATCTTAATTTTCTCCTTAAGCAGCAAAACGGTTCCAAGCCATCCCACTACAGGAGACATTTCCAGCTTTGTCAAAAAGGAACTGGCTCCTGTACTCAAGGAAGCTCATTTAGATAAATCCCTTATTCAGTTTGCTTCCTGTTCCTATGCAATTGCTAGCATACAAAAAGACATATTATGCTGAAATTTACAGAAATATTACTATGGTTAACCCTTGCAATACCATAATTGCATACAATTTCTCTTTTAATTCTGCAGTAGGGAAACATATCTGCTAATGATCAGCTTGGTTCTAAGCAGAGTTTGTTTCTGCTGCAGTGGCAGCAACATCTTGTACTTCTTGTGTTAGTATTTTATTATGTTTTATTTTTTTTAAAAAAAATGTTGTTTAATTTGCATTTTTTAAAACAGAATTGGAATTTTATTATTTTTTTAAAAGTTTTGCATTAATGGTTTTTAGTGCTAGTTTGTTTAAAACAGCTGTAAGCCATTTTTGAATCCTTTATTGAGAGACCGTGGGAAATTAATTAAATGATTAAATAAACAGCCAAAGTAATATTTTTGGCAGAGCAAAATCTTCTCACTGTTCCAATACCTTTCTGCCAGTGCAAACATTACTGTGCTACGTGGGTGAGACACTGTCTAAAATGTTATACTAAATCCATAAATAGGCCTGTGCCTGCTATGAACCTAATGCAGAATTCTCCCTCTATGTAAGTGTCATGTCTTCGTAATACTACAATAACAAATTTACTGCTGGAACAAGAGCAGGATGAGTATCTTTGCACGGGTGCTGAGAACACAGCATCTTACATTGCACAGTTGTTGTTGCTGCTGCTGTCTTCATCTTTATTTATATCCCACCTATTTGATAACCAGAGATGCCTCTATACTGTAGAAATAATGCAGTTTGACCCCACTTTATTTTATTTATGGTATCTATACCCCACCCTTCAGCCCTAAAGGCTCTCAGAGCAGCTTACAATTATTATTAATTTAACTGCCATGGCTCCATATTACAGAATCCTGGGTTTTGTACTTCTTGGGAGTCACCAGCAGTCTTTGGCAAAGAAGACAAAAAATCTTGCAAAATTACAAATCCCATGATTCCATGGGACTGAGTGATACCATTTAAAGTGCTGTTGAACTGCACTTTAAGGCAGTTATTAAACTTATTCTCTTTTAAACAATTGAAATTAGTTCAATAAGTGAGCTGTTAATTTAATATGAATCAACACATTAAGGGGTTATACTCAGGGTTAAAAATCAAGGAGTAAATTCAAAGCGGCATGCTTCTACATCTTTGAAGAGCCTTATATGTTTGTACAGTCCATGAAAAACCAGGCCCAACAAGCAACACTAAATATAGGGACAGACATACAAGCAGAATGGGCCAAGACTGTCACGTCAAGCAATTTTCATAATTTTCTCAGTTACAGAAGAGGGAAACCCAGGTTTCTCAACTCCCTGCTGGTAATACCCTATTAGGAAACATATTACAGCATTTTACATAATGAATTGACTGTCAGTCATGACTACCATGCCAAGTGTAATTAAAATGAAATTAGGTCAACAAATACATATGCCAGTCGTGTATATTCTCATTGGACTTTTGAAAGGATTTATCAGACACATATAAAGTCCAAAATCCAATTATTAATGAGGTGAGAGATATATTTATATCACTACTACCCTGATTATTCTGGGTACTTTCATTGGACTTTTAAAGAACTTGTCATAAACATATAAGGGCCAAAATAAAATTAAATACAGGTTGAGTCTCCTTCATCCAAAATGTTTGGAATCAGAAGTCTTTTGGATTTCAGGCTGGTTTTTTTTTTCTTTCAGATTTTGAAGTGTGTGTGTGTGTGTAGAGAGAGAAAAATATCTTGAAGATAGGACCAAATTTAAACATGAAATTCATTTATGTTTTGTATATATCTTATACACATAGCCTGAAGGTAATTTTATATGTAATATTTTTAATTATTTTGTGCACGAAACCAAGTTTGTGTACACTGAACCATCCAAAAGAAAAGTTGTCACTATCTTAGCTACCTTTGTTGATATCTTTGGATTTTGGAGTATTTTGGATTTCAGAATCCCAGGTAAGGGATATACTACCTCTATGTGTTTTGTGTCTGTGTGTTTTATATATAGTATTAATGCCTTTATTATTTCGAGCCATTCTCTTAATGATTGATATAAAAAAAATCACCTTTTAGTACAAAAGAATGTGGACCTTAATATAAGACTTCTTATTATTACGTCTCTTTACATGATATCATTACACAGCAAATGAACATGCTGTCCTTCCAAGCAAGTATTCCCTACATTTAAGGTCTAAGTAGAAATGGTTAAGATAATAGCTCTGAAAAAGAAATCTCTTTAATCTAAATTTGGTTTTCTGCTGCAACTATATAAAAATCACAGGTAATGTAAACTGCTATGTTTTTCTCCATTCAGTAATAAATCACCACACAATAAAACTGTCTATTAAAACAGAAGACTCTGACTTAAGAATGATGGTTAGTTGCCTAATTAAAAGCTGCTCATCAATCATAATACAAATAAACACACACACTTTCCCTCAAATGTATCAGAACTGTGCAGGTGGCAGCAACATTTAAATACAGCTGTTCCCAGGATCAATTCTGGGCCGAGAAATTTGTCTAAGGATTCAGACAAAAATATTTTCACGCTGAATATTTACAGTCTGGTATTTCTTGGAATAATAAAATGTCATATTTAAAACACTATTTTTACAAACATAGTCTAGATCTTACCACTGCCACTTTCCAGCCAACAAAATTTTATAAGTATTCTTTCTTGAAAACAACATTATTTTTTTTATTTGAGGTTTTAAATGGGCCTCTCAGACAGTGCTGGTTACTTATAATTAGTTTTCACTTCTAATGGCCTGATGGTATCTAAAGCTATCCAGTTTTGCAATTAAATTATTCTTCTTGCTATAAGTTCAACTGACCGAACACTCCCTTTTGTTGCAAGATTCAACTGTATGTCCATGAGTTAGCTGCGTGGTAGAAATAATGCAGTTTTGAACGGCCACTTTAAAAAAAAAATTAATAAATAACAATTAAAGAAGTTTAAAAAAAAATGTTTAAAAAATTTAAAACAAAATCACAAAAAAAATTAAAAACTAAATAAAAAATTTAAACAAACAAAAAAAAAACCATTAAAAATTCAAAAGTTTTAAAAAAAAAAAAAAACCCAATTAAAACCGCCCATGGGTCCAGCTACAGTATCTCCTGGCATTTGTAGTTTTATGAGTCACCAGCACTCTGCCAGAGGCTAAAGACCTTGTAAAACTGCAGATCCCAGGATACCATAGCATGGAATAGCACTTAAAGTAGTGTCAAACTCCATTGCACCGCAAATGCATTTCAAATTCTTTTTCAGATGCAAGACTTCAACTTTTTAACTCTATAACTATGATCTCATTCACACTACTTAATAAACTTTTTTGAGTCTGAGTCAAATGGATGAAGTGATTTAGCGCTGAATAAGTGTTAACACATTCAAACGCGATCAAATCTGCCCATTTCAATTTACTCCACTTCCACTTCACATTCACATCATCATAGGATCAATCATCAAAATGGAGTTGTGTCATGGGGTGACCGTGCCACAGGGAACAGGGATGTAGCCAGGGGGGGGATCTGGGGTCCGGACCCCCCTTCCATTAGAAAAATGAATGGCATGTGCTGCTGTGCCGCCGCACCCAAGCCCCACTATAATGGTGGCACTTAGTCTGGACACCCCCCCCTTCCAAAATCCTGGCTACGTCCCTGCAGGGAACCAAAACACCAAGCGACAGCATGTTCACATTTGCACTGAATCAATTCATTTTAAAAGATGTGGGAATGCCGTGGATTGGGAAGAATGGTTTAAATAGCTTTTGTGCTCCCCCCCCCCAAGAAATCACATCAGAAATTTGGCTCAGGTATAAATAAGGACCTTTCCACCGCTTTACACTGGTTTGAAAACCAGTTTTATTATGTAGTGTGAATGAGGCCTATGTTCATTATGTAAAAATAGTTATGTATATAATTTTTTTACCTTACAGTTTCTTGACTGTAATAAAGGCTTGATTGGTGACTGACTGAAGAACATTGAAGAACAGTGCATTTTACTTTCTTCATGGTTTGTCAAACCCACAACTATTCCAAAAAACATAGGACAAATGTGCTTGGAAAGCTCCTAAAAGACCCGTCAGCAAATCTACAAACACAGATATCACTTTTGATATTTCATCGTGTGAATTTCAGGGCTTATGCATAAAGCATGGAAAGTATTTAGACTTTCTAGTTCTTTTTTTTGTGATTTTACCAGCATATTCTCCAGGGATGATTCAAGTGCTTTCTTGAAATATCCCAGATTTCCCTCCCTTCCGCTCCCTCGTGTTCTTCCTCCATCCCCACTCATTGATCAGAAGCCACTCTAGACTCTGGCAATGGTTCACAGATTGATTTTCAGCAGTTATTATTATCAGGAGCTGGAGTGGCAATATTATAGTTCGGCATTGGAGGCATTTTGTTTTGATGTAAACATTCTGATTTCCCGTCTAGATCTCTGCTGGATCTGTGTCCTGGAAACAACAGCCATGTTTTAATGGCAAGGACCATCTATATTTTCCATAATATACAAATAATTATACAGTGCTATAAATAAAGAAAGGTTAAATAATAATAATAATAATAATAATAATAAAATAAACAAAATGCCAAGGAGATATATTTAATTTCAGAAAAATCTGGTTTTAACTGATCTGGAGGTAGGAATAAAATTCCTTGAAAATGCCTGAATTTTTAGGAAATATTCAGGAAAGAAAATATAATGTGGACATACAAAAAAAATCAGTTTGTATAGAATCAAAACCTGGAACTTTAAAAGATTTTTTTTTTCTCCTCTGGAGGAGCTTTCAGTCAAAGGACTGAAATACAGTTAGCTATTTTTCACTCATGTTCTAGTTGTACATCTGAATAGCACAACATTTTCCATCTCTTTCTCAATCTCTCTTCATCCAACATACACACTTTCTGCCAAATATCTGTTCTTTCTGCCTTTTTCTTAAAGTTCAACTCTAAACATCTGCCTTTCCACTTTCTTCCTGACTTTCTTCAATAATCATCAGAGTCTACTATTTTCTGGTAGCAGCATGGTGTCATCTGCATATCTTAAATTGATCATGTTCTTTCTTTCAGTTTTCACACCTCTCCTCCAGGTCTAATCCCATTTTACCCTATAATACATTAAGCATGCAAATTAAACAAATAAGGTGATACATGAAGCCTTTCCTGGCCCCCTTGCCAATTAGAAACTATTCCATTTCTCTGTATTCTGTCCTAAAAGTAGCCTCTTGCCCTGAGTAAAGGTCAGGGCAATCAAATGTTGTGGGCATGCCCATTTATTTAAGAGTGGTCCATCGTTTTTGTGATCTACTAACAGAAAACTGGACATAGAAGGGCAGCCATGAAGGAACTTGACAAGATCATGAAGTGTAGTATATCATTGTCTGTTGGGTCCCATGCCCTCCATTTTCCCATTTCTATGTTGGTTGTGAGCTGGGCAATGAAGAAACCTGATAGGAAGAAATCAACTCATTTGAAATGTGGTGCTGGATACAATTCTAGAGATACTGTGGACCGCAAAAGGATAAATCAGCAGCCTGAACTCTCCTTAGAAGCCAAGAGGACTAAACTGAGATGTTTGTACTTTAGACATATCATGAGAAGACACAACTCATTAGAGAAGAGAATGATGCTTGGAAAGGCAGAAAGTAGTAGGGAAAGAGAGAAGTCTGTATTACAGATGGATAGACTCCATCAAGGAAGCCACAGCCCTGAATCAGCAAAGCCTAAGCAGGCTGTTGATGACAGTGTGTTCTGAAAGTCTCTCATTCATGGGGTCGCCATAAGTCAAAGTCAACTTGGCAGCAGATAACAACACAGTATTCACTCTGTTGAACTCAATGGGCACCTGGATGAATTTTAAATGTACATCTATTCTAAAATGTTGAAACATATATACCATAAATTTTGTTTCTGTATGGTGCTTTTTTTTACAAATTTAAGTCAGCCTATATCCTTCTAATAATCTACTGATTAAGAATTGCAAAAAAAAAAAAAAAAAATGCAGTGTAATTTATGAAATCCCATGGTGCCTGACAGATACAGAGAGCAGTAGTCCAATACAGTAACTTTTCCAGGTGCTAAAGATTTTAAACATTAACTCATTCTGTAAGTATGGAAAATAATATTCTGCTTCTAATTTCCAACAGTGCATATCTGAATCAAAAGTATTTTCCAGTCAACATTTTCCATTGGCTGACATAGTTAAATTATATGTGCACTTTGTTTCTTGTTTAGGCCAGCTCAGGGACATAGCTAGGATTTAGGAAGGGGGGGTCCAGACAAGTGCCACCATTAAATGGGGCTTGGGTGTGGTGGCGCAGCAGCACACACCATTCATTTTTCTAATGGAAGGGGAGGTCCGGACCCCAAACCCCCCCCCTTGGCTACGTCCCTGGGGCACTTCCTCTCCTTTGAAGTGTGCTCAGTTATGATATGTAAGAATCTTGGATGCTTACATTGAGATCAGAATGTCTACCCAGTCGTTTATCTTTTCTCTAGTTTATTTGTAGTAGTAGTTCATAAATCTGAGCAGCACAGTATCTCACCTTGCCCAATTCTCAGTGTTTCCCTGCTTAGACCCACAGGCCACCACTTTACTTGGAAACCTGTCTCAACCCTATTAGATTCACATCTGAACTCCAACCTGTGCTGACCCTTTCCATTACATTCATGGGACTGATGAGGGTGAACAACTGAAACTTAATCCAGACAAGACAGGGATACAAACCCTGATTGCCAAAAGAGAATCGGGGAACAGGAATTCAGCCTGAGCTGGATGGAGTTCACTCCCTCCCCCAGAAAATGTAGATTTGGATGTATTCTTGCATCAACTATGAACCTGGAAGCTCAGTCTTTAGTGGTGGACAGGAGTAAAAACATTTGTTGCAATAGTAAAGGTTTGTGCCTTGAGATTTCAGTTCTGCCTATGGTGACACATGCCTTAGTTACATCCCAAGTGGATTAATGTAACACACTCTACATGGGGCTGCCTTTGAACAGTGTTACAAACTTCAGCTGGTCCAAAACACTGCAGCCAGATTTCTAACTGGGGGGCCTGCAACCACCTCCATCTTCACCAGATTGGGGATGCGGTGGCCTCAGTCTGGCCTCTCCACAGAGCACAAAGGAGTCGAAAAAGCGGCTCCTTTTTGCACCATGGAAAGGGTGCCAGAGACACTGGAGACACATCTTTACGGCACTTATTTGGTGCTGCATCATATGGACACCACGCCCCAACTCCACCCCCAGGTCTGCACAGCCCCTGGGACTGGATAGAGTGAGCACACAAGTCCCTTGTTGCAACAGCACCGTTGCCTGCTGGTTTCCTTCTGAGCACAATTCAAAATGCTGGTTATGACCTTAACGTTTTTACATGGCTAAAGTTCAGGGTATCTGAAGGACCATATTCTCTCTTGTGAACTTGCCTGTGCTTTCAGATCTGCTACAGAGTCCCTTCTCTCTGCCCTACCACTCTCACAGGTACATCTGATGGAAACGTGAGAAAAATCCTTCTCAGTGGCTGCCCCCAGACTCTGAAGCTCCCTTCCCAGAGAGGTTAGACTGGTTCTCACTCTACTTGCTATCTGCAAAGAGGACTGATAGTTTAAGCAAGATGGGCTATGCACAATGTGCTGGGTATTCTACTTGTTATTTTTGTTTTGCTGATACATTTTTTGGCTTTCGCTTTTAACTGATTTAATTACTTTTGATAGTTTAATCACTTTTTAACTTTTCTATTTTGTGAATTTTCAACTGTGTTTTTTAATCAGTTGCAGCCTGCTTCGAGTTCCAAACTGAGAAGAATAAATACAAATCATCACCATCATAATTTAACAGGGCAACTAAGGAAACCAGGGCCTTCTCCATACACTTCACCTTCAGAGTTAAGTCTGGGAAAGGCAACCAGAGAAGAGGTATTTTCTTGTGTTGGCATTCCTACTGGGGAATTTCCACTGCAGTAGATTCACTAAGTGCTATCATAACTGCTTCATCTCTGTTTGAACTGTTTTATTGATCTATGACTCCTATTTTATAGACATCTTTTCCTAGTATTAATATTGTAGATTTCAATTTTCATCAGCATGTAAGTTGTTTTTAAGGCAGGGAACCCTATAAATAATACACTGAGGATGACTCAAGAAAGCCATCTTTCATGTCATTTTTAAAATACTCCTTGTTATCTTCTAGAATAGTCCACCATTATTTAATTTTTAAAACGCACAAAAAAGTTGTACATGTGCCTCTGCTACTTACACACACACACAGAGTCCTCCCATCTCTGACAAAGTAGGACACCTTTCCTCATCTTAGTGCCATTCACATGTTTTTAATTACAATCTATCATCCCCAACCATTGGCTATAATAGCTGGCGATGATGGAAGTTGTAGTTGAATGCCACCAGATTAAGGAAAGCTATGAAAATTCACCTCACAATCTCAGTACTTCACAATATCCCTTGAGTTTCCACCACAGTTTTTTACTTCCTGCTGATATAAGTGAATGTAGCAATGTTAGTGGAATGTGCCATTTAATGCAGTTTACCATGTTAAGAACTTGCAATGGATTCACTGTGATAGAACATATTCAAGAGACCTACCAGAGTATCAAAACAACAGCAACAACAGCAACAAAATCTGCAGGTAGCAGCAAGCATTGGAGAAAAATATCTAATATTCTTCAGATTCTTTCTGCTAACATAACCAACAAAAGTAACTAGGTGATCCAGCACACTATGCCATCTTCCATGGGAAAGTTATGGGAATGTTAGTATTAAGCAGCCTGAGCAAATCAGATAGTAATATCTTTAAAAGACAACAGCATAAGATTTTCCAGAAAAACTTTTAAAAGCATAATTCAACTTTTGGGTTGCTCATTTGCTGGCATACGACCATGACATAATGTTTAATGTAGACTTTGGCTCTCTTCTTCTACTCAAGGTTTAAAGATAAGAGGGTCATCAATTATGTATTTCCTTCAGTGCTTTGTCATCGCAGATTTACGACAACCATGTTCCTTTTATTTTTTTCGCTTTTAAAAAGAAGGTAGCAAAAGCAAATATATTTTCCTAACTGTAACATGAGTTACTGTAGTTACAATGAACTGGAAACGTAATAAAGAGGGAGCACTGAGAAATCATTATAGATTTACTGTGAGATTTTTAAAAGCTGTCATAATAAGGAAGTGTGGAGGTAATGACAAGTCTGACATTTTGCCAACAGCCAAGGAGAAAAGGTGAAAATGGTAACAGATCCTCTGTGTGTGTGTGTTCATATATATGTATACACACACATATATATGTATGTATATTAAAAGATACTAATAATCCACTCTCTTAAGAAACTCTTTTCATGCACATATTCACCAATGGTTCCATGGGACGACCAAAAGTAGCCTTATGATTTATGGAATTAATTTTAACAATTGTTTACAGACTGAAACATTCAGAGGAATAATTTGGAAACTTTTCGTGAAATGTTTCCTCAGCTTGGTTTAGTTGAAATTGCTAAAAGGAGGGGGGGGAACACATCTGGCCTAGTGCCATTTCATGAACATGTGACTAACCAAGCTTTTATTGTAATATTATATGGCCACTCTAATGATAAAAAGCTGTTCCCAGAACTATATTGAGCCAAACCTCCATTTACTTCAAATCAACCAATCCTTCTGTCTTCAGATTATGGAAACTCAAGAGGCTACAGCAGAATATACACGTACATGTGAAAATATACATTATTCCTGTTTTGCACAATGCAAAATGGGTAGAACACCTTCCTTTCGATTGATGGCAAAGTTTGTCCGTGGTTTGAACTCTCAGAAGCAAAAGCATACACTGTCTAGAGTTCCACGCACAGTTGAGTGCTACAGAGTGGAAGATGACTGCTTCAAAACCTGGGAAGCTTTCCCAGAGAGTAAGACCCCATGGAGCCAATGGTTTTGGTTTCTGAGTAAGCACACATCAAACCCCACAACTTTGGGATGTCTGGGTTTTTTTCTATGACGACTGTGCCAGTGGTTGGGGGTGTTCTCCAGCCAAATCTACAGCAACTTTTTGGTGGGGAGGGAGAGAAAAGCTTCATCCTATCTTTTTTTAAAAAAGAAAAGAAAATGGCCTGACCAACTAAGAAGTGGAGGATCCCAACACCAAACCCCCAACCAAAGCTCTCTGGTGCCATGGGTGCTATATCCCAGTGGTCCCCAAACTCTGCTCTTCAAGAGAGTTTGGACTTCATCTCCCAGAATCACAGACTATGGATCATCATGGCTGAGGCTTCTGGGAGCTGAAGTCCAACATAAAGGGTACAGTTGGCTTTGGGGCTGCTCTTGCATCCCAGGCAGTGTCCCATCCCAATGCTGCCCAGGCATCCTCTTTTCTCAGGACATGTCCTACATTTCAACTTTCTCTCTAGGAGGAAAATCCCACAGGGTCCTCCTTCCATTCCTGAGCCTGACTGAGAGAAGCATGAGTTGACACTCCTAGGAGAGTCTTGTCCTCCCTTGCCCCAGGGAGGTCCTCCATTTTGCATCCCCCTGGGTGAGGAGCCTGCTTAGCAATGACTATGGAGGTGGCAAATCCAGAGGCTGGTTCCTCCAAGGGGGAGGGGGTCTGGAAGCTTCCCCAAAGTTTCTTCCCTTTCCCCAGGGGGTCTGAGAGAGAGGCTGCTGGGGAAGCCCCCCTCTCCTTCCTCCCTCCTTCCCTGCATGGCTTACCAGCCTGCTCTTGCTCCGCTGCAGGAATGCCTCCATCTCAGACTCTCCTCCTGGCAGCAGCAGCTCCTGCCCAAGCCTCCGGAGGACCAGAGGGAGGACTTGCCTTCTTCCTGCCACAGGCCGGACCAGCTCCTCAGCCAATCGGAGGGACCCTCGGGCCCGGTGACGTCAGGCCAGCAATTGCTGCAACCATGGACAGCGCCCAAAAGTCAGAAGGACCCACAGAGCAGGAGGAGGAGGAGGCAGAGGTTTGCAGCAGCAGCAGCATTAGAGGAAAGCAGGAGGAGGAGGGAGGAGGAGTGGATGCACTGCAGAGACTTTCTGCTTGTAGGGGGGAGTGTCGCTCAAAGTGCATCTAATGTACAGCCAGCCCTCTTTATCCACGGATTCTTTTTATCCACAGATTCAAGCACTGGGGGGAGGGTTAAATTTTATTTTATTTTTTAAGTGTAAATTCCAAATTGCAAACCTCACATTTGCTAAAAATGCAGGGAAAGCATTTTGCTATGCCGTTGTAATAATTGTTTGGTAAATGATTAACCACTTTGAGTATATGTAATTTTTTACAATTCGTGCAGAAAGTATGACTTGAAATCTGGCAAACTGGAGAGATGGAGAAAAGAGGAAGAAGAGGAAGCAAATTTATTTTTTGACTCTTGTTAAATATTAGCACTGAATGTTACTGCCCATGATTAGAAGAGAGAATTTCTGATGTAACAAGAATCTAGATAGTAATAATTACTGTACTATTATGTATTGCCGCCCCAGTTGTGTAACACAGAGAGGTGGGATAAAAATAAATTGTATTATTATTATTGTTTTAATATTGTTATAATAAATAAAAATTATATATCAGTAATAATAATCCGTTCTCTTAAGAAACTCTTTTCATGCACATACTCACCAATGGTTCCATGGGGCGACCAAGAGTAGCCTTATGATTTATGGAATTAATTTTAACAGCTGTTTACACACTGAAACATTAAGGAGCATAATTTGGAAACTTTGGGGGAAATGTTTCCTCAGCTTGGTTTAGTTGAAATAGACAAAAGGAGAAGAAGAAAAAAATCATCGTATCTGGCCTAGTGCCATTTCATGAACATGTGAGTGACTGAGCTTTGATTGTAATATTATATGGCCACTATAATGATAAAAAGATATTCCTAGAACTATATTGAGCCAAACCTCCTTGTACTTCAAATCAACAAATCCTCCTGACTTCAAAGCATCCACAGATTTTGTTATTTACGGGGGGGGGGGGGTCCTGGAACGAAACCCCAGCAGATAACAAGGGCCACTGTAGTTTGACACAGCTTTAACTGCAGCATGGACACCTTTCCCACAAAATGCCATTCTGAGAAAGGACTCTTCACAGCAATGGTCTCTCTGGAAGGACAAGAGTGAAGGAAACACAGGGACAGTAGGAAAGGGAGGAAGCACCTGCAAGCAAAAGAGGGCATGTTTCCTTAACTCATGTTGTTCCCAGCACCTAGGCCAGGCCTGCACAACATACATGTAGCCCACCAAAGGATTTTAGGTGCCCCATGAGGATGTGGAAAGACTTCAAGGCACTTCTGCCACCTGGCTTCCTCCTGAGGAGAGGGCCAGGTGGAGGAGAGGAGGACGGATGAATGCTCACCCCACAAGGCTTTTCCACTGCCTGGCTTTTTCTTGAGGAAAGGGACAGGTGGCGGTGGTGGAAGAGGAGGATAGGCAAACACTTGCTCCTCTAGTTTTTGGTGGGTTTTTCAGACTATGTGGCCATGTTCTAGAAGAGTTTGTTTCTGACGTTTCGCCAGCATTTGTGGCTGGCATCTTCTGGCAAAGCATCAGAAACAAAGTCTTCTAGAACATGGCCATGCAGCCCGAAAAACCCACAAAAAAACTATGGATGCCGGCCATGAAAGCCTTTGACTTCACACTTGCTCCTCTGCTGCTCAGCTTTCTCCCAAGAAGAATGCCAGGAGGAGGAGGAGACACGAACACTCATTCTGCAAAGCTCTTTCTCTGCCTGGCTTTCTCCTGAGAAGGCCAAGTGGTGGAGGAAGAAGAGGGGCAAATGAGCCCTCAAGACCTGATTTGCCCACAGCCACCCATGTTCATCTTATCTTGGCTACTGCAATGTGTTCTGTGTTGGAGCTCACTTGAAGAGTGTCTCAGAGCCTCAGCTGATTCAACAGTTGGCAGCTAAGTGACAAACTGGTTTGTGGTATCCAGATCATAGTACCTGGATACTGAAAGACCTTCACTGGTTGATTGCATCTTCCAAAGTGCAAATCAAGGTGTGAAGCTCTAAAACACTTGGGGCCTTGCTCTCTAAAGGGCCACCTATCTTAAGGATGTTTCAAGAGAGGCCGCTTTGAGAATATTATTGCCTCTAGAAACCCACATGAGCACCTGAAAGCATGCTTTTTATTCTGTTGTGTCCAGGAAAGGGGGTGTGCTCCCCTCAGATCACTGTCATCACTTTGGAAAAGGTTGTGGAGTCACATCTTTTCAAACTACCTTTTAAGATTGCTTGGATCACAATAATTATGAGAAATTTAATAGTTTTGATAATTGTGACAATGATAATGGATTCATTGTCTACCTGGTTGTTGTTGTTGTTGTTTTGTGCTTTCAAATCATTTCTGACTTATGATGACCCTAAAGTGAACTTATCATGACGTATTCATGGTAGAATTTGTTCAGAGGGGGTTGACTTGGTTTCCTCTGAGGCTGAGAGAGTGTGACTTGCCCAAGGTGACCCAGTGGGTTTCTGTGGCAGAGCAAGGCAGAGCATGGGCTTCCATGGCCAAGTGGGGATTCAAACCCTATACTACAGAGGCATAGTCCATGTTCAAACCAATTGTACTTTGTAGTTATCTTATATGTTGTTGTTGTTGCTGCTGCTGCTGCTGCTGTTTTCCTTCAAACTAACTCTTAGGCTGAAAACATGTGACTTACCCAAGATGACCCAGTGAATTTCTGAAGAAAAGTAAGCTAGAGCAAGGATTCGAATCCTCAACTCCCAGAGTTATAGTCCAACCAATCATTGTACCATATGACTCAATTATCTAGGATTGATGGGTTCAGATATATAAATCCATGTCAGAGTTCCGTTGCACTCTAGAATGGGGAGCAAACAAAACTCAGAGGTAGACAAAGTGAAGGAGTGAGATAACCTGTGGCCCATTGACAGTATACAATTATAGTGCTACATTCCACTTTAACCATCATGGCAAACACCACATGAAATCCTGGCGTTTGTAGATTAGGGAGGGAGATTTAGAATTCTCTGCCAATAAGCTCTACCATCTCACCAAACTACAAACCCCAGGATTCCATAGGAGGCAGTCATGTCAGTTAAAATGGAATCATAGTTCTGTAACTGTGTGATGTGAATAGTCCCAAGGTCTATGCTCTTTAGGTGGGATGGGAGGGGGAATCATTGGAACTCAGCTAGAGGACACTGATGCTTGACAGTTCCTGATATCTGATGGCCCAACCTTGAGTAAAAAGTGGATGCAACTTACACACATACCCACTAGATCCCTTCACCAGGACTTTTCCCACCACTCAATATCAGTTTATAATGATTGCTATTTCATCAGTGAAACATATAAGATTGCTTGTTATTCTTTTACATAAAGATCAAAAGCTTACAGATATGAAATGATGCCAGGTGAAAAGACTTACCTTCTGCTGTAAATTAAATCAATACATGTGATATAATCAACAACAAAAATATGTTTCATGTATTGGTATTCCATGATTAATTTTAATTATTTTTCTCCTAATGATGGCCTGGATAGAGTATGATACCAACAAACCCATATCCTCCAAATTATGTTTCAGTTTGGCCAGATGTGGACTCAAATGAAGGACAAACTGACAGATAATCCTGTTTATGAACTCACTATATGAATTTGTTGATTTGGGCTTTGCCATTGCAAACCAGAAGAAAAGGAAATGGCTGTATGTCATTTATATACTCTGTACAAATGAGTAGCATGTAATGAATAAACATGTGACTGTGTATAAATTAGTAGCATATAATCATGTATAAACTTGGTATGCTTCAAGGCCTTGGGAATTTTGTTTTCTCACTTGTATTATTTTACAGTTCATTGCAGATATTACAGCAATATTCCAGAGCATTTGTTTCTTTATTAGCAAGCCTTTTCAGGGGAATATGCTCCACTCCCACTTGGATTAGCAGTTCTTCAGGCCATGCTATTGAGCTGCCTATCAGGAACAATTTTCTCTGTTGGGCAATATGTTCATGTTTTGGAGAACTCCTTGCATCAAAACACAGCCCATCCAAAAAGGAAAGTGTGTGTGTGTGTGTGTGTGTGTGTGTGTGTGTGTGTGGTTTTTATTATTCCCTCAATAATATGAATTTTGTCCCATATTTAGAAAGAAACCTTACAAGCTTACAGTAGGGCATAGTGGGATTCAAAGGCATCTGACTTGCACACATTGCCCATGCCTTCAGCACATGGAAGGATATTTCGTACTTTCTCTATTACCATCCTCACATGGAATAGAACAGAAAGACCCAATATACATAGCAATTAAGGATGCAGCCACATTATGAAGGTCCTATCGGTTTCCTATTGTTCCCATTGGAGACTTCCATGTAAATACAACTAAAATGCCAGCCTCAATCTACAATCCCAAGTACCTTTATCTGACAGTAAATTTTAACTGAATTCAATGGTACTTACTTCTAAATAGAAATAAATCAGATTTTGTTGTAAATGTATTGAAACAATTGAAGTATTTATGCACAGTGTCAATATAGTTTACACTGGAATTCAGTTCATGCCTAATCAGAAGTAAATCCCACCAAGTTTAATAGGATTTGCTCCTGGATTGGATTGCAGCATTAATTCATTTATCTTAGTGAATACGAACTATAGCACAGCTTTACTTTATTTTAATTTACACATATAAATGTGTGTGTGTAATCTGGATCTTATTTGGTCAGAGATGCCTTTGCTATGGTCAAAACAATCACTCCTGAGCTTCTCATGAATCATATAGAATCATAGAATCATAGAGTTGGAAGAGACCGCAAGGGCCATCCAGTCCAACCCCCTCTCCTCATATGGAGCGAAGCCAAATCAGCTCCCTGGTTTTCCAGGGAATGAGTGGTGATGAAACAAGGAGACAGAGACTAGAGTGATCTTGGTGGACAAATCAGACTGCGTCTGGCTGAAAATAGGCTACAGCCTATTTGAAGGCCTACTCTACTCTATGGCAGTGTGGGCAGCAAAGAAATTGTTCAGCATCAGCAAGGAGCTGTCCAGTGGAGCTATTCCAAGAGGTCAAAAAGTCATTACATACTGGCCCTTAAATAGAAAATACAAATCACTCAACAACCTGCTGTGAAGAATTTGCATTGCAGTTTTCAGATAAAATTGCTCAGCTCCACTTTGATGTGGATGCTGTAGTTGATACAGTTCTAGCAGACATAACCTTGGCTTCTCTTTGTCCTTTTTATTGGATACCTTTTAATTTGTATATTCTGAAGGCATGAACAGGGCCTTTAGAGAAGTGAAACCAGCGTACTAGATCCATGTATCAATGCCTCTGTTACCTATATTGCAAGGGGTCCCAAGAGGGCACCCACAAATTGTAGTGAATGGGGAAATTAATTTAGCTCAATAATTTAGCAGTGAGAGGCCCACAGTAACTCTGGCCAGGACACAAGCCAATTTTTACTGGTTCTGAAAAACAAGAACTCCAGAGTACTAAGTACAACTCAATTTTATTTACCCAAACAACTCATGAGATGTGAACATTCACACGAAGCACTTACAAAGACACAGAGAGAGAGAGACCGAGACAGAGAGAGACCAAGATATAAAAGATAGTATTGGATTATAGCAAATTAAAGAATTGCAATGGGCAATGATTACCAGTTCCAGAAGCCAGACTCCAGTCTGGGGGAAGGCTGAGAGTTGAATGGGACTCAGTCTGTTTGCTGTGTGGCATGGACAGCTACTACCTTAAAAGGTACAGAGAGATGCACCTTGTATAATGGTGAATTGGTAGTCATAAAGTCTTCCAAGAGTTGCAATTTTCCTTTTTTGCCATAATTTTTTCCAACATGGGAATTGCCTAAGGGCTGCACAGGATAGGTCAGTAAGGCTCAGTCTTTGGTCCTCCAGAATTTTTGGAGTCAAACTGCCAGAAGTCCTAGGTAGCATAGCCAATGCCCAGGATTTCTAGGGGTTGACACTGTAAACATCTGCAGCATTAAAGTGTAAGAGCCACTGGTCTACTAGGGGATCTCTTGTAGCCTACAGGGGGCAGGATTCCCACCCCTGGATTCATAACTCTGACAACATAATCCACTGGAGATCTCAGATTCAGGCATCCTAGTTTCACTAAATGTTCCATGTTCACTGCTTTTCACACTCTGTCACACTCAAAAACTAGAGTTTCTCCCTAATTGTCCTTACACACATGTATGTGCACAGACATATACAGAGATTCTATTTAGAAAGATGATAATAGGGATGCCATCTTCACCTATCACCTTCCTGGACCCTTCTTAATTTTCCTAACAGACACTCTGCCTAAAGTCATTATGAACAAAGGGCAACAAAAGAGCCTCCAGTGATACTTCTGGCTTTATTAATCCTCTTCGGTCCAAATCCTCCTTCTTATGACACTATAAATTAATGTTGCAAACTCAGTTATTAAGTTTTCTCATACTTTGAACTGTTGCGACAGACAAAGAGGCAGATCTACAACGTCTTTAGTTATCATTTACAGTAGTAATTTATTCACCTTTCTGGTACATGTAAACAAAGCAAATTAGCAGTCTTTCCACAGGCTAACCTTAAGGGAGGCATCTTGCCTTGATGTTTTGCATAACTTCTGTTAACATCAATGGGAATTATGCACATGAATCAATGGAGAATAACCACTGAATCTCATTCATTTACATTATTATAAAACCCACCATGTCTGCAGTTCAGGATTTTTACTCACTGTAGATGATTTGATATATGAAGGGTAACCAGGGGAGATTTTGGAAGAATGCTACTTTGGTGTGTTTTGTGCATGTGAAATATTTATATGAAGAATTTGCACCTTCCAATAGTAACAGGTTTTTTTTTAAATGATAAGCAATAATTATTTGTTTATTGTGCTTCAGAAAATAGTACAGGTAATGTAATGTGACACTCTGTATATAGAATCACATTATTTCAGTCTGAAACAGGGTCCTGATATCTCCTCCTCTGCACTCATTTTGCCAGAAAGTTCTTCAATATACTAAACACTCTCTAGCCTATTTTATACCTTCTAATAAACTGCATGTTTGTTAAGGTAAACCAAAACTTTATATGATAGACTTCATTATATATACAATCCAGAGAATGATCAAACATAATTATAAAACACTGATATTTTCTATTCGATCCCCTAATAATTTAATATTTATTTTGACTTCATGACTACAGCAAGCCTTCTACTGCGACCTCAGTAGGAGAGTAATGTATTTCCAGTATTTTGTCACATTGTTAGGTCACATAATAATTACTTAATGACAGTAAGGAAGCAATCTAAATGCATGCACTAAGCAGAATAAGCCCCATTGAACACAGTGGGACTTACTTTTGAGTAAACATACATAAAACTGTGAGTTGATTTTGAAACTAACACACTCAAGGCTTTGTTATGAATGGTGACTGATAGAGTCCAACTATCACACTCAATCTTAGTCAACTTGATCCTGTCATTAAATAACCTTCATTCATTCTAGTGGTAATATAGATTATGGCCCTTTGCATCCACAATAAATCTTCTTTTAAAATGTATCTATTATATACTGTTCATGAACATTATCAATATTATACTGTTGTCTGGATTCCACCCCGTATTACTGGGTCTTAGGGTTGCATATATGAGAAATCAATAAAAGCCATTGAAAAAATTGAAACTTTAAAGTAACAGAAATAATTTACACAAAAGTAATTGTCAAGCAATGTATCAGGTCAAAACAGGTTTTAAAAGTTTTAAAAACCATATGCATGGACACTTCGGAAGAAATCAGTTAGGACCCAAAGGCTGTAAAAAAAAATCAGTTTTTATGGTGCTGGAATGAAGGCTCATCTGAAGTCTAGGTCATTCCACAACCAGAGTCTCATAGTTGAAGGTCCTCTCCCACATCCTTACACATTAGTGTCCCTCACTAGGGGATGACTACTACTACTACTACTACTACTACACCAACATGTTTCCTCATTTATGCCCAAGGTAAAACTTTTTAACCAGTACCGATATTCTAGATCAGTTTCTTGTTGTTATGTGCCTTCAAGTCATTTCTGACTTATGGTAACCCTATCACAGAGTTTTCTTGGCAAGAATTTTCAGAAGGGATTTGCCTTTGCCTCCCTCTGAAGCTAAGAGAACGTGGCTTGCCCAAGGTCACCTGGTGGGTTTCCATGGGGATTTGAGCCCTAGTCTCCAGAGTTGTAGTCCAATGCTCAAATCACTACACCACACTACTTAATTATATGTGCATAACTAAGAAATGTGTTCCGGCCGAACCCCCCACCCACTTTGAGTGCCAGCAACCAGATCAGATGAGGAGCTCCATAAAGCTTCTGATCATGTCCGGTAATGCTGCCAACACACATTCACATGGCTGATAAGAGCCTGCTGGGCAAAAGGAAACCACGCAGAGCTGCCAAGAAGCAGTTCCTCAAGCAAAAATGCCAAACGACATCCAATAGAATAAGCCACAGAATCCTTTGTTCTATAGCCTTACCTGAAAATCCCTGGTATTCTCTAAAGATCTTCCATGCAGGCATCAAACAGGGCCAACTGTGGTTAACTTACAAAGAACAGGTGTATTCAGGGTGGTGCGCCACAGGAAAAGCTGGGTGGCAGTGGTGGAGGTCAAGCCTCGGCCTTCTTGCCGCCACTGCGGAAGGGCTATATGATGGTGTTGGAGGCCTCTTGGCCCCCAACACCACCACCACTAGGACTTTCCTGCAGCGGTGAGGAGGCTGAGCTGCTGCACTGGAGGCCTCCAGCACCGGCACTCGGCCTCCTCAACGCCTCCTCTGCCGCCATGGCAGGGTCGGATTCCAGTGTTGGAGGCCAAGAGGGAGTTGCAATAGTGCCACAATTGTGATTAAGGAGCAATTGTGAATATGGAACAGTTACAGATGACTAAATCTAGGTAACTGTTCCATATTCTAAATAGCTGCTATAGAGTACTGTCCATAATTTACCTTTCTGTTAATTCGGCCCTTTTCTGTCCACAAACCAATCAAAATTGTTCAACTAAGGCTTTCCTTTTGTCTCAGTTTAAAGTTTAGGGTTCATATCTGGGAAGGTTTACAGAACATGAAAACATGAATTCGATGCCAAGTAATCACACTGGCTTTTCTACTCTCTTGTCTCATATACTGGCCCACACTAGCTTAAATAGCAAAAGATATAAAACTGCCATAATAAGTACTTAATCCCACTAAGCAAACTATACCCTTAAAATGCATGCACTTATTGAATAATTTCTCTTCAAAGGGCAAAACACCAAGGCCAAGCCACTTAAGAGCTGTGATTAAAGTTACCTGCTTCTCAACAGCAGCTTTTTATTTTCTTTTTATTGTTTCTGAAATGGAAAGAGGTTTATGCATTGTTAAGAGCTCCTAGCTTCCACTCCACCCAGAACAGATTCAGATGCAATTACATGATTCATTTTCAGACAAGCCCAATTTCCGTTTCTTAATGCTGGCCTTTCTCTTTCTGGTATTTAGCACCCTGGCTTCTGAAGTACTTCATGATGCCTTTACATTTGCATGGAAACAGATTGAAATAGTTAATGAGTTCATTATAAATTGATGTAGCACTTTAAAATTTAATATTTAAACAAAATGCTTCATGTTTACATAATCATGCAGAGTCATAGAGAATACAGTACAGTGCTGATTTTGCACAAAGCCACAAACCTGAGACAGTGGTTAAATTTTCATGTTGCTCATTATTCTAGTATCCAGTATCATAAAGATGTAGAGTTGTGAAGATCAATAGGTTTTATCATTCAGAATCAGGCTACTGGATCTTTCTTGTTGGAGATAATTCACACATACAGGTAGGAGATTATCACGTGGGGCTTCTACAGCACAGCAATTGCATTTTTGAACCACCTGAAAGTACACCATTATTAAAGCAATCTTTATACCAGTATCTGCATTGCCCTCTTTCCTGTCCTACTTAGAGCATGCAGATTGTTCTGGTGGGAGGGGAAGCAATCAGGTGGAGGAGACACTGGAAAGAGAGATCCAGTGGAGGAGGGCATGGGAAAAAGAGATCAGATGATGAAGGACATGAAAAAGAAAGGGTAGATGGTGGCGGACATGGGGAAGAGAGATCAAGTGGTGGTGGATGCAAGGAAGAGAGATCTGGTGCCAGAGGCATGGGGAACAGAGATCAGGTGGCTAGGTTAAGATCGGGAAGGTTTTGGCAGCCAGGGCTTCTCCTCTTCCCTCCTCCTGAAGCGTGGGGCTTCTGTGTACACATTCACACAGCATCCCTGTGCTTCAGGAGGAAGCAGGAGGGAGAGAGAAAAACAATCCCAGTTGACAACACCTTCCCGAAACCAGCTGCTGAGTGAATGTGCTCTCATCAACTGGCTTGGGGAAGATGTTCACAGCCAAGATCACTGCAAAGGGGAGAGGGAGAGGAAGAAAGGAGCAGAATCACTCCCGCTCCCCCACCACATAACTGCCTGGAAAGTAGAAATACCAAGGAAGGGACCTACAGCATCAAGGCAGTCATGGACTGAGAGCCTTTTGACAGGTTTTGCCCATCAATGAAAAGGCGCACAATAGTAACAAAGGGCAGGCAAGGCTGCAGCAGGATGGACATGGCATCATGTGATAGGTATCAGTCAAAGACACTATTATTATGTTAAAATTCCACTTTTTAGACTCGTATGATAATCTCCATAGATGTACACACACATCAATTACTTGCTTTCTCATCATGTAATGTCATCACTTATATCGAGTAGTGTAACTATGAAGGAGCACAAAATGAGGGCATAGTTCCCTCAATAAGAATTACTCCTCCTCCAATGAAATGTTCCTTCAGTCCCCAAATATCTAGGAAAACAGTAACTGAGAACTTCAATTGAGCAATTAGTGTTTAGACACCCAAAGGAAAGGAGCAGATGAGTTTACCAAGGAAATGTGAACACAACAAATGAGGGTAATCCAGATTCTGTTGTGCCTTCAGTGGCTGTGCAATTGATAAATAAAATTTCACAATATATGTCACATAGACCAGAGGTTGTTCTGGGTTGATCCATAGGCTTGCCATACAAAGACCTATCACTGGAATAGACTTTTGAATATGTGCAAAAGAGATAAGTTTACTCCATTGTTCAACCAGGGAGACACATTTCAGCAGATCCTGGTTTAATCACACTTCCAGTTTAGTACAGAAAATGACCAATCCATCACTCATCATTTTATTTATGTGCTGTGTGTTTCCGAAAGTGGGAGCCAAGAGTTCATAAATTAAAATTCTAGAAGTTGGCTGTTGTGATAGACCTAGCTTTTTTGTACAGCTGGGAGGTAAGTGAAAATCTGTAAGTGAAAATCTGTCTCTCTGGCATTTCAAACGCAAGTCTTTCCAAGTCTTTTCTTGATGATGATGTTGATGAGGATGATTATGATGATTTCTTACCTGCCTCTCCCCAAGGCTTAAGGAATGATGAACCATAGATCAAAACGCATGAAACTATTTAAGCACATACGTAGGTCAAAATACATAAACATAGGACATATTAAAATCATCCAAACATAAAATTAAAAATATACCAGTTTAAAATTCATAGATTAAAACTGACTGGGTAAGCCTGCTGGTAGGTCTTTAATACCATTTTAAATTCAGATAGCATATAAATGTGCTCTCACATAGATTTAGAAGGAATGTATCTGGGATAGTGTACCTATAATTTTACTTCATTTTTTTTAGTCTCAGTCAGCCTTTGTAAGCATATACATCTGAAAAGTGAATTGCTCTAGTAGCTCTCACTTCAAGATCCTCAGCTACATTATCACATTACTGTACAGTATATGCCATCTCTAGAAAGAAAATATGAGGAGCAGTATCTATCAGCATTTGTTGAGATGCAGGTTCTCAAGACATAAATCTTTAACAAATACTTCCTCTGCTGGCTATACTGAGAACAGCATCTAAGCTCAGCACACACTTTCTTTTCCATTCAAAAGATGGACATTTAACATATTACAAGACAGCATATTACAACTTCACAAGATTGTTTTATTTGCTTAGGATTTGTTCAAAATACAAAATGTCTTTTTTTAACAGAATCGTTTCTAAATCTGAAGTGTATTACACCTTAAACCATGAATGTACGTTCAGTAAAGAACTATAGAACTGAAAGGTATCTGTGTTCCCACTGTAGACTCTTTCCAGTAAAGTAAATGAGAGCCTTTTCACAGATTTCAGAGAACTTTCTAATGGATCCTGTTGATATATCTGTACTTAGAAAAGAATGAACCTTAAACACAAGTGGTCAGTTCAAATAGTTTTATGATGAAGAAGTGAACTTTTACATACTTTGGTTGCACAGAAATAATGCCATTTGATACCACTTTGAGTGATGTAACTCCATCCTATGGAATCTTGAGGTTTGTAGTTTTATAAAGCTTGTAAGCTTCCCTGCCAAAGCATACTGATGCCTCACAAAACTACAAATCCCAGGATTCTGTAGGATGGTGTCATGGCAATCAAAATGGAGGCAAAGTGTATTATTTCTACAGTATAGAATAGATGCACCATTAGAGGAACTTTCAAATGGCTTTGGTAGGCAGGAGTGTCACGTTTTGTCTAGGTGCTGGGAACAACATGAATTATCTCATCCCTTGAGCTAGACAGAAACAAGCCATGGCCTTCTTTTGCTTCCAGATGCTGCCACCCTTTTCCACTCTCCCTGTGCCCCCCTCAGTTTCCTCCTTCCAGCCAAACCATTGCTGAGAAGAGTCCTTTTTCAGAATGATGTACCGTGAGCAAAGTGTCCATACTGCCAAGGACGTAGCCAGAGGGGGGGTTTGGGGGGTCGGGACCCCCCCTATCAGGCCCTGGGGGCGTTCAAGCTCCTTCCTCCCCCCTCCCCTCCATTAAAACCACGGCCGGGACTTAGTTAAGGGGCAGGTTTCAGGGAGGAAAGGGCCCTTGTTGGAGCGCGCGTGTGCACGCGTACAGCCCCAAAAACGCTGGGGATGGAGAGCGCCAGTCTTGCTCTCCTCTAGGCTTCAGGAGGGGGCTGTGCTCGTGCACACGCGCGCTCCAACAAGCACCCTTTCCTCTCCTCCCGGCCCTGGCAAAGCCAGGAGGAGCGCAAGTGCCGCCCCTAAACTTTTTGCGGGGCCTGAGGGGGAGGGAGGGATGGAGGGACAAGAGGCTGCATCAAGCTGCATCCACATTCAAGAAATAACCAGGTTTGGCAGCGACTTAACTCTTTTGTGGCTCATGGCTATGGAATTCTGGGAGTATGTTCTGTGGTCCAGATATTGAGGCTTGGCTCTATTCTGGCTCATTGCTATGGAATTCTGGGAGTTAGAGTGTGTTCTGGGGTCCAGATATCAAGGCTTGGCTCCTTTCTGGCTCATTGCTATGGAATTCTGGGAGTTGGAGTGTGTTCTGGGGTCCAGATATCAAGGCTTGGCTCTTTTCTGGCTCATGGCTATAGGACGCATCCTACATTTCAGACTTCTGCCTAGAAGGAATTTCAAAAGTCCTCATTTTTTGTAAGAAGCAGATGTCCTCCTTTTATAGGATGTGTCCTATGTTTCAACCTTCTGGCCTGGATGAATGTAAAAATGTTTTCCATTTTTGGTAGGATGACACATGTCCTCCTTTATCCAGGATACGGCACACATTTCAGCCCAGGAGCAATGTCAAAACATCCTCCATTTTATCAGGGTGTCCAGACATCATCCTTTATCCAGGACATGTCCTACATTTCTGCCCAGGAGGAATTTCAAAACATCCTGCTTTGACAGCCTTTCCTTGAGGCTGAGAGTGTGTGACTTACTTGCCTAGTGGGTTGTCTTGGTTTGTTCAGAGAGTCTGCCTTTGGTGACTTGGGTGTGTGTGAGTGTGTGCCTTCAAGAGGTTTTCTTGGGAGGTTTGTTCAGAGAGGGTTTGACTTTGCCATCCTCTGAGGCTGAGAGAATGTGACTTGCCCAATGGTTTTTTGGGGATTTGCCTTCACCTTCCCTTAAGGCTGAGAGAGTGTGACAAGTGCTGTGATGTCCCTTATGCGCCGCACAATTTGGACATGATGCATAAGCCATGTCATCGACACGTACCCATGTAAGATATTTAGCCTTCTCTGTTGGAGAGAATCAGATTTTCATTGAATCCTGGTCTCCAAAGTCATAGAATCGTAGAGTTGGAAGAGACTGCAAGGGCCACCCAGTCCAACTCCTTTATTCTGCCATGCAGGAACTCTCAATCAAAACATCCCCATTGACAGATGGCCATCCAGCCTCTGCTTAAAGACCTCCAAAGAAGGAGACTCTGCTGCACTCCGAGGAAGGAGTGTGTTCCACTGTTGAACAGCCCTTACTCTCAGCAAGTTCCTCCTAATCTAACACACAAAGCTATCTCCCAACCTCCTATCCAGGAAGAATGTCAAAATGTTCTCCATTTTGAGCATGACTGAAAACATGAATTTATATTGTTTTTTATTAATGTTTTTGGCTTTTAGTTGGCGTGTTCTCCATTTTTGAACATCCTACAATTTGTCCTACATTTTGTCGTGCATCATGTCCTACATTTTCCCTACATTTTGTGTCTTGGGGGGCTCTTAGCATCTCAAAATGGTGGCACTTAGTCTGGACCCCCTCCTTCCCAAAATCCTGGCTACGTCCCTGATACTGCAGTGCCATAGGCAGTCTCCACGGCCAACTCACTCACTTCACCTTGTGCCAAGGACACTTCAGAACAAGGAACTGGGGCTTGGAAAACTATAAAATCTAGAAGGTTCTAGAGAACCACACATTTTCTGTTTTTCTGCCACAGCAGGAAAGCAGTTGAGTATGGCTTTCCAGAGTCATAGAATCATAGAGTTGGAAGATACTACAAACGCCATCCAGTCCAACCCTGTCAAGCTGGGATACACAATCCATGCGTTGACAGATGGCCATCCAGCCCCTGTTTAAAAATCTCCAAAGAAGGAGACTCTGCCATTCTCCAAGGGAGCAAGTTCCACTGTTGAACAGCTCTTACCATCAGGAAGTTCCTCCTAATGTTGAGGTGGAATCTCTTTTCCTGTAGCTTGCATCCATTGTTCTAGGTCCTATTCTTGGTAGCAGCAGAAAACAAGCTTGCTCCCTCCTCAATATGACATCCCTTTAAGTATTTAAACATGGCTATCTTAATCTTCTCTTCTCCAGGCTAAACATACCCAGCTCCCAAAGTCTCTCCTCATAAGGCAAAGTTTCCAGACCCAGGTCCACCAATACATTCCTGGAAAGATGGGCTCAGTGCTTTCCTGTTGCAATGATCATCATCTGGGGGGACATCGAGGGCATGAAGAAAGTCTGCCTGGCCATTTCTTAGATGTAACATAACCATAGCCAGACAGTAGCCAGTAAGAATCTCTGGAGTGATAGTGCCTAGGCAACACTGTGGAAAGGAATAAAAATACTGAGAACTATATTTCAGTGCACGTTTTGCTATCAATATGATATGTGAATGGAGAAGGGGGATCAGAGTTGCTATTGTTATCCACCTCTCCTGGAGTATATTCAAGACTACACAATTATTGGATTATGCTCCCTTTCACTGGCTCACTTTAACTGATATGGTTACATTCCATGGAATCCTGGGATTTATAATCTGTGGAGGCACTAGAACTCTCTGCCAGAAAATTCTCCTAAAACTCCAAATCCTAGGGTCCTATAGAAACCATTGTCGTTAAAATAGAGTTATGGTGTTATAATTGTGTAGCATGAAAGCACTCATAGCAATCCACTACAAATCCCAGAATTCCACAGGATGCATCCATGGCAGTTAAAGTGGAATTATAGTGCTACCATTTTCTAGTGTGAAAGGGACCCTGGTAAATTCCATGTAGTTTGTGCAAGTTCTATTTTCACTGAATATTAAAATACACTCATCCCTCCACATTTGCTGGGGTTAGGGGCACAGGGCCTCCATTAATGTGGAAAACTGTAAATAACAAAAACACTATGTTTTTACCTGAGAGGACACCTCTCTAGGAACCTCTAGGTCCTCCCGTGCAACTCTGTGGTCAACATCCGCCAGACACTGAACATAGAATTGCGCTGGAGGAATTACAAATGTCTGGAGTGTTCTCTCTAGGAATCTCTAGGTCCTTCAGTGCGACCTTTGGTTAAAATTGACCATACAGTTGCACTGGAGGACCTAGATATTCCTAGAAAGAACATATTAATAAAATCTGTGAATAATCAAATCTGCAAAAATCCAAGGCGCAAATGTGGAGGGACAGGTGTAGTAGAACTGCAGAAGCATGAACCCAATGAAGAATTAATCATGCTTAATTGCAGACTTTTCAGTGGGCTTGTGTCTAGCCGACTCTGCATTAGATGTATGCTATTAATGATAATACTGGTAACAACAATGATCACTTTATTCATAATGTTCCTGCTCCACTATAAATCAAGGTGGTATACATGGTCTCACCTGCCAACCACATTTTATACTTACAGAATATGGTGAGGTAGGAGATAGTGATGAGCCCAAGCTCACACAAAGAAGCTTAATAGGTGAGTTGTAATTTGAACCCAGCTCCCTTCAGCCCTAGTCCAATATTCTGCCTACTACACTACTCTGGATATATAACCCCATGACTAAGGATTGAGATACCTTGAAGATGTTGGAATGGTTGGTATGTGTTGCTACAAAAATAAATCAAATGTTATATCTCCCAGCAACATCACTTGATTTTGGATTTTTCAAAAGGCAATCCAGTAGTTTTCATATAAATATATATATGACTAAGCTAGCAGTTATTTTAAAATTCTGTGGCCTGAGTGAAGCCCTCGGGCTTTTACAGTTTCGGAAACACTTTCTACATTTAGGAAGTTAAATTGAAATTTATGTTAGTTCATTAACGGCATCACTTAAAAACATAACAGTTAATTAACTAATTAGCAACTTAATTAATTTTGCATTTAACTCACTTCACTTCACTTAAATCCCTGGATGAAATTTAACACTGGTTCAGTGTGATTTCTGACTAACTACATGGGTCATCCTCTTATGTAGAAGATATTTCATGGAACTAAATGACAGAGTTTACTAAGGGCTCTTACCAGTTGCAGCAACAGACACCGGTGCCCACAACACAAAGAGCCCTGGAGGGCACAGCAGAACCCCATTTACCTTTTCCCCTGTCACAGGGCTGCATCTGCCCTCCTATTTCTGTTCATTCAAGAAGAACAGAAACAAGGGCAGAGAGAGATGGAAAAGGTCTACTCAGAGGCCTTCCAATCCTCACACACTGGCTTGGCGTTGTGAGTGTACATGTGTTTATGCTCACATACCAAATGGAAGGGAGTACTAGACTTTCATTTTGCCCTGTGATGATTGTTCCATACACAGTACTCTGACTGCAACAGAAATGGATTAAGCCCTTTTTAATATGTATAAACCAGATCTTTGCCAGAGGGGAGGAACATTGTCTATGAATGTATTTGATTTTTTAAAACAATAATGTTGCATTCAGCTGCACTCGCTGGATGTACGACAACTGTCCTCCTTAACAGTGTTGTGAATTTCCATGGAATTTCCCAGAATCCAGGGAATTTAAATAATTTCTTTCTGGGGATTTTGAATGAATAATAATAAATATTGGGGAATTCCGGGGATTTTGGGTTTTGGTAAAACATTCCAGGGAATATTTTCGAGGCTTGTTGGCAACACTGGTCTTTAAGGATCTTTTAAACACTGTTTTTAAATTGAAAACTGCATTTAGACACAAAAACTGTTGGAAAATTGCAGCATTCTCTCTCAACTCCCCCCTCACACACACACACACACACACACACACACACACACTGGGTTTTAGGTAGGAAAGGGTTTCCTGCATGTAAAAATCCTTCTGTATTTCCTCCCCATTTGCTCTTCCTAGCCTTCAAAAGGCATGGTCATAAATACCTTTGAGTATCCATTTAACTAGACCATGTGACCCTGGAAAATTCCTAGAGTTATCAATGCCACCCTTCTCCATTCTTCTCATTTTCGGATCTCTTCCTCTGCTTTGCTTCCCATCAACAAGATGATGAATTAAGAATAAAGACCTTACCCTTTTACCTAAGGATTTCATTACCTAAATAGGCTAATATGATAGCCAGCATGAGGCAGTGTTTCAAACACTGGACTGTGATACTGGAGATCAGGGTTCGAGTCCCAGCTGAGCCATGAAACCCACTGGGTGACCTTGGACAAGTCACACTCTCTCAGCCTCAGTA
>NC_056523.1:247114795-247123531 GCF_019175285.1 Sceloporus undulatus
CACCCCTATTGAGAACCTCTCAGGGGGGTTTCTTGGCAAGATTTCTTCAGAGGAGGTTTGCCCTTGCCTTCCTCTGAAGCCACCACACTTTTGTTTGGCTCTTCTTCGCTTTTAAAGAAATTGACATTAGCCCTGCGATGATGATGATGATGATGATGATGATGATGATGATGATGATGATGATAGTACAAGTGGGCCCTTCCGCTGGGGTTTGGTTCCAGGGCCCCCCTTGAATACCAAAATCCGTGGATGTTCAAATCCACGAAATACAGTGACATCGTAAAATGGAGTCCCTTTTATCAAATGGCAAAATCAAGGTTCGCGTTTTGAAATTTAGCGGTGGATGCTTGAATCCGTGGATAAGTAATAGTAATACTGTAATAGTAGCAGCAGCTCCCTTGCACAGATGGTGATGATGATGATGATAATAATAACAATAATAATAGCAGCAACAACTCCTTTGCGCAAATGATAGTAATAGTAATAATACTAATATTAATAGCAGCAGCTTCTTTGTGCAGATGATAGTAATGGTAATAGTAATAGTAATAGCAGTGGCTCCTTTACGCAAATGATGATAGTAGTAGAAATAATAAGAATACTAAAGCAGCAGCTCCTTTACATAGATGATAATAGTAATAGTAATAATAATAATAATAATAGCAGCAGCTCCTTTACGTAGAAGATGATAGTAATAGTAATAAGGATACTGAAAGCAGCAGCTCCTTTACATAGATGATAGTAAAATAATAATAATAATAATAATAACAACAACAACAACAACAACAACAACAATAAATAGCAGCAGCAGCTCTTTTAAGCAGACATTTTCTCCGCTGGGAGAGTAAGGACTAGAGAGCCCCCTCCGTGTCCCGACCTTCCAGGGAGGCAAGGGCAAGCCTAGGAGCTGCGGCAACCGAGGCGGAGAAGCCTCCGCGGAGAGGAAAAGGCAAAGGACTCTCATCATCGGTCAGTGGCCAAGGGCCAGTCCGCCAAGGCTGCCGGGGGGGGGGGGCTGCGTGAATGTGCTTCTGGGCCCGTGGCAGCAGGGGACCCCACGTCCTCCTTTTCCAGGACCTGCCCTGTATATCAGCCTTCTTCTGCCCAGGAGGAGTTCCAAAGCCAAGCAGATTCATCCCTTTGGAAAGGCACTGGAGCTCCCTCGTAGTCGTTGTTCAAACAGAAGAAAGGGCACTCCTCCTCCTCACCCAGAGCATCCCAGCCTGCCTGCGCAGTCCAGAAATAAGCCAGTTTGACACCACTTTAACTGCTCTGGACATCTGGGAGCTGGACTTTGTTGCGGCCGTCTAAAAGTGGTGCCAACCCGGATTATTTCTGCAGTGCGGAGGCAGTTTTGGTCTCCCATGCCCGAGGACCGGGCCTCCGAGGAACACAAGCGGCCTGCCAGCCCCTGCCTCCAGATGCCACAAGAGCAGCAGCAGCAGCCACCGATATTGGGAGAAAGTGGCAACTCCGGGGCCCGCAAGAGTGCCATCTGGAGACCCGACCCGCTCCCTGCCTGGCGCCAAAGGGATTCGAGGGGCTGCGGGTGCCCCCAGGGATTGCCAGGGAACAACTGCAAACACTGATACAAATATCAATGTAGTCCTACATTTAGTTTGCAGTCTTTCCGTTAGTTTCCAAAGTGTTGGCCATGGCCTTTAAAGCCCTCTAATATGGGTTTGGGTCCAGGTTACTGACAGGATCGCCTCCTCCCATTTATATAATCCTCCCCATAAAGCATGTGTTTTGTTTTGGGACAAGATTTGTTCGGAGGAGGCTTGCCCTTGCCTCCTTCCCCTGAGGTTGAGAGAGTGTGACTCCACCACAGTCACCCGGGGGGTTTCAAGGAGGAGGGGCCGTTGAATCCTGCTGGCCTCCAGGACTGCAATACACTGCAAAAAGAACCCGGTTTGGCTGCACCACTTTAACTGCTGTGGCTCAGTGGTAGGGATACCTGGGATTTGTAGTTGTTGGAGAGATTTAGTCCTCTCTGTCAGAGAGTGCTAAAAATCCCAGGATGCCATAGCGTCAAGCCAGGGCAGTTAAAAGCGGTGTCAAACTGCATTAAGTCTGCAGTGTGGAGGCAGCCTGGGAAACCAAGGCTTTGTTTCCCTTTGAGAAAGCAGGAGCTTTCCTGAACTTTAGCCTCGAAGATGCTCGGCAAGGTCTTTCTGCGACCTGTGAATGCCTATCATGTGTGGGTAGATTGTCTGTCTGTCTGTCTGTCTGTCTGTCTGTCTGTCTGTCTGGGGGGGCTGGGGAGAGAAGGAGCCCCCCGCCCCCCCTTGCCTCCCTCTTCCCTGCCAGGCTTCCGAAGGAGGAGGGGGAGCCTCCCTCCCTTGTCGGCTGGGGCCAGAGGCCGCGCAGTCGGAGGGTCTGGGGGCGAAGCGGGCTCCAGCCCCTGGCGCTGCCTGGCCCTTGGCCGAGGAAAGCGGGAGGGAGTCCGCGGGGAAAGAGGAGAACGAGGAGGAGGAGGAGGAGGCAGGGCAGACCACCCACCCACCCTCATCCCTCGCCCGCCTCTTAGTGTCGGGCCACTCGGACTCGGAGCCGGGAAGGAGCAGCAGCAGGAGGAGAAAAGGAGCTCCCGGGCGCTGGGTCTACCCTCCAAGTCCCCTCCGCGGCTGACCCTGCTGAGCTCCCACCAAGGCCCCTCTCCGATCGGACTCCGAAGGAGGATCCTGCCTGCTTTTCCCGGGCGACTCCTCCGCCTGGCTGAGAAGGGAAGGGAAGGGCCAGGAGAGGCGGACTCCTTTCGGGGGCGCCGTCGGAAGCGCTGCCAGGAAAAGGAAGAGAAGGAGCAGGAGGAAGAGGAGGTCCGGCTTCCTCCCCGGGAGCCCCGCCCGGGATTGTGTCCCCGCCGTCGAGGGTCCGGGGAAGGGGCGAGGGGCGAGAGGGCCGGGGGGCCGAGGCGATGGTGGGAGCCGGCTGCCCGGGCGTCTCTCCTGGGGGCTGAGAGTCGGGGAGGGGGCGATGCCTCGTCCGGGCAAGGGCTCCTACAGCGACCAGAAGCCGCCCTACTCCTACATCTCTCTGACGGCGATGGCCATCCAGCAGTCGAGCGAGAAGATGCTCCCTCTGAGCGAGATCTACCGCTTCATCACGGAGCGCTTCCCTTACTACCGGGAGCACACCCAGCGCTGGCAGAACTCCCTCCGCCACAACCTCTCCTTCAACGACTGCTTCATCAAGATCCCCCGCAGGCCCGACCAGCCGGGCAAGGGCAGCTTCTGGGCCCTCCACCCGGACTGCGGGGACATGTTCGAGAACGGCAGCTTCCTCCGACGGCGCAAGCGCTTCAAGGTGCCCCGCGCCCTCGGAGCCCCCGGAGCCCTCCTCGGGGCCAAGGCCTCCTCCTCCTCCCTCCAACCTCCCCTGGGGCACTACTTCCACCCCCACCAGCCCCCGCCCAGGCCTCCTTCCCCCGCCAAAGGGGCCGCCGCCGCCGTGGGCCGCCTGGGACACTTCCAGCCCTACAGCAGCAGCCTCCCCTCCGGCCCCGGGTTCAAGCACCCCTTCGCCATCGAGAACCTGATCGGGCGCGACTACAAGGGGGTGATCCAGGGGGCGGCGGCGGGGCTGCCCTTGGCCTCGGTCATGCACCACCTGGGATACCACCCGGCGGGGCCCGGGCAGCAGCTCCTCTGGCCCCACTGCCTCGCCCCGATGGAGCCCGGAGGAGGAGGAGGAGGAGGAGCAGGCGGTGGAGGAGGGCTGGCCCTGGCCCCGGGCGACTTCGGGCCCTTCGGCATCCCCGTCAAGGCCCTCTGCCCCGCCAGTGCCCAGGCCCTGCCCGCCGTGCCCCTGCCCATCAAGGCCAGCCCCACCGCCGCCGCCCTCTCGGCCCTGGCCGCCTCCCAGCAGCAGCAGCACCACCTCTGCCCCGCCGCCACTGCCGCCGCCTCCTCGCCCTCGGCCCTCCTGGAAGCCGCCCAGCAGCAGGGCAAAGCCAGCGCCCTCCGCCCGGCCCTGGTCCTCTCCTAGGAGGAGGAGGAGGAGGAGGAGGAGGAGGAGATAGCCTCCCCGACAGCCCTGGGACCCTTCCTTTGGAGCAGATTGCGGCTGCCCTTTTGCTGTGTTTGGACCGGGACGCAATGGAGGTTGGGGGCAGCTGGGCAGCAGCAGGGCACCGTCCTTCTTCCCTCTCCCGGTTCCAAAGGCTCCCGGAAAGAAACTTCCAAGCCTGGGCCTCCTTCCTTTGCCAAGAGAGGAGGATCTGCCACTTCTTGGCCGCAGTCGTCTTCAGATTTGCATCCCTAGGTCCGAAACACACCGCAGGATCTAAGACATAGATACTATGTATAGTAGAGAGACCTTCTAGCCCCTTCCAGACTAACTGAAAGAAAGGAGTTGGCAGCAGGAGCTTTCCTAAACATCACTCTACTTCCTCATGAATGCATCTGAAGAAGTAGACTGAAGTCTAGGAAAGCTCATGCTGCCAACTTCTTTCTTTAGTTGGTGTCAAAGGTGTTACAGGATCTCTCTACCTATTGATTCTGCAGACTAACATATCTTTGTTGTTTTGGGAGACATTTAGCCTTCTGTCAGAGAGCTCTGGGGCCACAAGCAACTATAATTCCCAGGATTCCCTAGCACTGCACCAGGGCAGTAAAAACGCTCTCAGACTGGATGATTTCTGCCCTGGGTTCTGGACCCTAGGCAAAATCACGGCCAAAACTTCGGGAAGTCCACTCCTTAAAGTGCGATCCTTCGCCTCCTGTCTTGGAAGCCAGTTGCACAGCCACAAAGGGGTGCAAAACCTGGGCGTAAAGCACCCTTCGGACACTGGAAGGGCTTCCCTTTAGTCAATATATTGTTTCTTCATACGAAATCTGAGGTGACAACTTCGTGGCTGCTTTCCTAGGCTCGCTGACACTTGCTTTCACACAAATGTGGTTTAGAATAGGATCGGAGAAAATGAGGTTGGTATTTTCCGGGAGGTTTATGCCTAGGAAAGTGCTTTGGAATAGCAACCACTGGCTGCCTCCGCAATGGAGAGACGATGTAGTTTGAGCGGTCTCGAACTGCAACATTTCTCCACTGCGGATGCTGCCGCTAAGTACAGTCCTTGGCTGTAAAAAAGACCCCGAGATATCAATGGACTTTGCCCTGTATCCTTTCAAAGACACCAAGCATCTTCTCATGCATGGGATTCTCTGAGTAGTGCTAAGTTTTCCAGTGTGAACCCAGGACGCTTGGTCCCAGCCAGACCAACTTTTTGACTGTCCCAAACTACTAAGGCCAGGTCAAGCATAGCAAGTAGTGAGTCCAGAGGATGGAGGACAGGGCACTGAAACTAGTCCTAAAGATAACCAGTGGGTTTAAAATGATGGTGGTTTTTGGAATCGGCTATTCTTTGCACCCGATGTGAAACGAAACCATTTTGCGGCTGGACTTTCCCAGTCACTAAATAAAATCTGCGTTACGGATTGAGAAGATTAGAAATCCACTTTCTATGGCTGTTTTGGCATTGGGTTTATACCGAATCTCTGGCTCTGCACAATCCCCCCATCATAGGCAACCTAAGCTGTTAGCATTGACAATAACAAGCAACAGGGGATTTTAAAAAGAAACTTGGGTGGGATCAAACTGCCAAACGGGGTTTGGAAACCGAGGAGCCGGGCTGCAGTTGGGATGCGGCCGGCTATGATATGAAATTAAAGGTGCAACTGGAGTGACACAAACGACAAATGGAGCTCTTTAGTGAGGTTTGTGCATGTGGTGTCGTATTGTCCTGTAAACGTGCAAGACCCGTATTGTCATTTCCTTGTTCGGATTTTTTTAACGACAAAATAATAATCATCATCTTCCTAATTCTTGTGGCTAATGCTCTCATACTGGTGTGTGTAACTTCTACCCAGATATGGCTTTAATGTGTACTTATTACTCCGCTTGTGGTGTTGGGACACGAACTGCGATGGAAGGGAAGCGTCTGCAAAGTTGCTTTCGGAAAACTCTTATTAAGCACTTTACAAATAGAAGGGGAAACGTCTGTGACGGGAAGGAATTGTCAACCCAACATTTCCAGAAGTCAACGTCCGAGGTTTGCTTTTGCTTGGATTTTAAAATCCTATCCGATTCGTGAATTGTGGTTGTTGTTGTAGCTTTGCTGTATCCTTCATTAAAAACCGGTTTGTTTGCATCTTATTCTCACTTAGAGTTTATTTCTTCTCCCGGCAAAGGATCTGTGCCTAGTGTTACATAACTGTGTGGGCTTAAAGAAAGACTTTCTTGTTAAGAAAGAAGTACCTGTTAAAGTTTGGGTCGGACCGTGGACGCTTCATCCGCATTGCAGAAATAATCCGTGTTGATACCACTTTAACTGCCCTGGCTCAATGCTGTGGAATTCTGCGAGTTGGTTATGACACCATAATTCCTGAAATGGCTTCAACCCGGATTATTTCTGGAGTGTGGGCGCACACTGTATTAACTACGACCAAAAAACATCTTCTGAAGTCCTGAGCATGAATCAGTTTATGTGGCTCAGACTCTTCTAGCCGAAAATCTCTAACCTCCTCTCTCTTGCCTAAATGCTTCCAAGTCTACCCTGATTTATGGCAACCCCATCCTAGAGTTTTCTTGGGGAGATTTGGTCAGAGCGGGTTTGCTCTTGACTTCCTCAGAGGCTGAGAGAGTGTGACTTCCCCACAGTCCCCCAATGGCTTTCCATGGCCAAGCGGGATTCGAACTCTGCTCTAGTCTGAAAAAGGCTTAGATCCTTTTAAAACAAATTGCGCTTGGAAGGCAGTCCCACTTTTTCCCAGAGGAAAACATGTTGGTCCAGCTAGCTCCACTCTTTTGCCTTCAACTTCAATGTGCATCGGTTATAGCATCGGTTATATCCCTGCAAACGCAATAACCTGGGTGTCAAAGCAGTCCCCCCTGAAAGGCTAAAGTGAATGTGCTCTTGTATATTCAAGATGTAGACTTTCTGTCCAATTCTGCACAAATCTAGTACCTGACATTTTGCCACCGCAGAAATATATCTGTAATAAATGACATTTCTGCACTGTCGGCTCTCAGGGATCTGGCCTGTTCCTTCTCTCTTGTTTCTAGCCTGGACTTTATTGATGCGGCTTTATTTATTTATGGTATTTGAGGATCACCTCCCAACCCACCAAGGGTCCCAAAGTCATACAGCCACCAGCCTCCATGGAAGTAAGAGCCATTATACCTGATGATCATCCAATGTGTGGCTGGAGAGTCCATGATCTAACCTTTTTGACTCTTCCGCTGCGCAAGTGCAAGTCTGAAAGCCTTCAGTCTGTGGGCTTTGCTTCCAAATAAAATTGTCTAGAAGTGAATAGCTAAGGTTACATGGGATTAAGCCCCATTTAAGCAGCTCCATCCAAGGAATTCATCTGTGGAAAGATAACATTCATTTGGGCAGAGTAGTTTAATTCTAATTTCTCAAATAGTTGTGACTAGATCCTAGGACCTAAACTCTAAGACAGCAGTATTTAGACATTTAAATAAATATCTTCTTCGGGACCTTCTCCGCTACTAACTTGGTGGACTCTCAGATATTGCTATTCAGTTCAAACAACTACACCTACAAAAACTTTTTTAAAACCCCAACATTTTAAAAGCAGAAAAGAAATACAGGTCATTGTTATATCTGCCACCAAAGTTTCTCTGCAGATGAAACAAAAGAAATTCACTGATTTGGCCTTAAATCCATTCAAATCCCTTTAAAACTGAATTTTCCCACATATGTCTAGTAAGATTACTATATTTTCACAAGTCTGCGTCAATTTCATTTTGGAAATTGGTTTTAATCTTTCATTATTATTATTTTTTAAATACTTTGTAAACTGTGTCTTCTGTGTTTGCCAATTTGTCCTAACAGAAAAGAAATCCCAGGTTGATTTGCAATGGATTTAGTAACAAGCCAATCTGATTTCACTGATTCACATTAGGCTTAATCTTTCTTTCTTTCTTTCTTTTTATAACACCTGTATAAAAACGAGCATGCTGGATATGGTTCCTTTGTTGTTTTGATATTACTTTAAAAGTAAAGAAGGCTAAAGAAGAAAGGGAAGAGACTTCTTGAAAGTCTGTCTATTATTCTGTTTCCAGACAGTGTTTAGAAGCTAAAAACTGACCTGATTGCAGCAAGGTTTCAAAATGGTTAGCTGCACTGGAAAAAAGTCATTTTAAAAGCAGGTTTAAAGGACGAATCATTAATTAGAATAGTGGACATAATATTAGAGGTGTTAATTACAGATAACATGTGCTTATTTCCTTGAGCCAGGCTAGGCAACAGGCGGCGGTCTCCCCTTCCTGCGACAGTCCCTCTCCACTCTGATGGCATTTCTCACCTTCTGAACCAAGCTGCATCCACACTGCAGACATAACCCGGTTTGACCCCATTTTAAGGACCATGGCTCCATGCTAGGGCATCCCAGAATTCCATAGCATGGAGCCAGGGCCGTTAAAGTGGGGCCAAACCGGATCATTTCTGCAGTGTGGATGCCACCCAGGTTTTTCTTTGATAGTGGGTGTAAGTAAAGGACTGCACCGTGTGTGAGAACCAGTGTGGTGTAGTGGTTTCAGCTTTGGACTATGACTCTGGCGAGAGCTGGGTTCGAATCCTGGCTCTTCTATGAGAATCCACTGAGTGACTCTGGGTGACTACACTCTCTCAGCCTCAGGGGAAAGCAGTCTCTGAAGAAACTTGCCAAGAGAATCCTGTGGTAGGTTCACTTTAGGTCACCATAAGTAGGACAGGAC
>NC_056523.1:247123541-247190893 GCF_019175285.1 Sceloporus undulatus
ATTATTATTATTATTATTATTATTATTATTATTATTATTATTATTATTATTATTATTATTATTATTATTGGCAAACAATCCCCCAACTCCCCGAGGACAGCCTCCCTTTGGTTTAAAATTTATCACCATAAGGCTAAAAGGCCCTTGAAAGCACTCTTTGCAGCAGAGAGGGGGCTTGCTTTGTGTGTCTGTGCGAGTGTGTGTGTGTGTGTGAGACAGAAAGAAATTGTTGCTAGAGTTAATTCAGCCTCTGCTTGACTTCGGACCAACAGCGACTGCGGAAAAGGTGGCTACGATCCAGGATGGCGTCGATCCTGCCGATCCTTGCAAAAAGGAAAGGAAGGATCAGACTTAGGCGGAGGAAAATCACTCCGTTAAAAACTCTGAATGAAATGACCTGCTTGGCAGGTGAATTAAAACAGATGGATTATTCCAGTGTGGGAAAGGGAACCATGACAGAAGGGGATTTGGAGGGGTAGAAACTTTTCTTCCCCAAAGAAGGAGACGGAGGTTTGGGGGAAATCAGGTGAGTGGCTGCCTTCAAGTCAAGTCTACGCCTTTCTTTAGAAAATCCATCAGTGATACCTTTATTGGCCAACCGAAGTGCACGATAGACTTGTTGCAAGCTTTCGAAGCTCCATGGGCTTCTTCATCAAGATGTTACAAACCAAACAGAAGGGGGGGGGAATTGGAGATGTTAGTCAGGTGCCTGTATGTTGTTTCAGTCCTTAGTAAAGATGGTACGATGGGGAGGATATCTTTTGCAGGCGGGTTTGCAACCTCTTGCCTTTGGAAGAAGCCCACGAAGCTTCGAAAGCTTGGAACAAGTCTATTCTGCATTTGGGTCGGCCACTAAAAGTGAGGCATTTTTCTTTCTATTTGTTAAATGGCCAACACACAGCTCCCCCTGAATGTCTTCTTTCTTTCGGTCAGTCTCAAAGGGGCTACAAGATCTCTCTCCATACTGATCCTACAGAATGGCACGGCTGGATCTTGGGGTTTCGGGAAATGTGCGCAGGACCTGGATCCACTCCCCCGCGAGGCCATCGCAGCTTCCTTGCCCCGTTGTTGTTGTTGTTGTGTGCCTTCGAGTCGTTTCCGACTTTTCACGGCGACACTAATAAGGTGAATCCATCGAGGAGTTTTCTTGGCGAGATGTGCTCAGAGGGGCTTTGCCTTTGCTTCCCTCGGGGGCTGAGAGAGTGTGACTTGCCCGAGGTCACCTACTGGGTTTGCTTGCCTAAGTGGGGACTCGAACCCTGGTCTCCAGGGCCGTCCTCCGACGCTCTCTTTTGATCTGGATCAGGATCCGGTGAAAGTCGGACTCGGTGTTACTTTCCCACTGCTCAGGATTGCTCTCTCTCCAAGGCAAAGCTCCTCTGAGTAAATCTTGCCAAGAAGACCCCATGAGAGGGTCGCCATAAATCGGAAAGGACTTGAAGGCACACAACATAAGCACAAATACACAACGCACACATACACAATGGGAACAGCAGAGATCCAGCAGTGTTCTTTGAGCGTCGGACAACAACTCTAGAGACCAGGGTTCGAATCCTTCCTGCTCAGAAACCCACCGGGTGACCTTGGTCAAGTCACACTCTCTCAGCCTCAGAGGGGGGCAAACCCTCTCCGAAGAGATCTTCTGAAGAAATCTTCGTGGCATAGCCTTGCTTTAGCGTCGCCATGGGTCGGAAAGGACTGGAAGGCACCCGACAAACGGGCCAGGGTTCACAACGGAGCCCGATTTCAAGAAAGCTCATCCTGCCTTTCTTCGTCCTAAGGCATTTAGACAGATTTTACCAGTGGCCGAGTTTGTCAAACAGAGACTTCGTGCCATCTTCCCTTGAATCTAAGGAAGGGACGCAGGAGGGAAGGTGCCACTCCAAATGACAAGGAAACTATATTTCCCCTCTGACATTTGCCCGACGTTCAGTCACACTGTCTGTGAATGCATCCACACTGGAGAAATAATCCGTTTTGAGTCTGCTTTCACTGCTACGGTTCCATGCTGTGAAAGTCTGGGAATGGTCGTTTGTTGGGGCACCAGAGCTTCGCTGAAAGTGAAATGAAACCGGATTATTTCTCCAGTGTGGATGCATCCTGCGTGTGTGAAAGAGACGGAGAAGGACTGTGATAAAACCTTTCCCGAGCTCCCTGGGGGCGGTCAGAGGGGCAGAGGGGAATGTGTCTCTGGGGCCCAAGGGCGAGGAGGGAGGGGGATCCCCTTGCCTAGGCATGTGCCAATCGGGGTCTTCCAGGGGCACAGCCTGGCTGCCAGCCCTTCCAGCTACCACCGAAGGATTATTTGGAGAAGGTGCCAACTCCAGTGCCGCCAAGAGTGCCATCTGGAAACCCGACCCGGTCCCTCCCTGGCGCCAAGGCGATTAGAGGGGCTGTGGGTGCCCCCCAGGGATTGCCAGGCGCCAGGGAACAGGAGGGGCAAAGATGCCTCAGACCCACCTCCGGCCCCCCATCACCCCAGTCAGGGGGCGATTGGGACTTCCAACCCCGGAGTTCTCCAGTGTGGTGGCCAAGAGCCCCCCGTTGATCCAGTGCCCAGGTCGAGGCTGGCATCTCCTGGGCCTTTGCCTCCATTTCGGATGAAGAAGAAGGGCGCGCCGAGAAAAGGTTTCCTTAGAAAAGACGTTTATTGTCCCGCGAACGACTCAGCGAATGAGATCTAGTCGACATGACAGAGATGGGGAAGCCAGCAAATCTAGTGAGTTCCTGCAGGGCAAAATGGGGTTGGACTGGGTGGCCCTTGTGGTCTTCCAACTCTAGATTCTATGATTCTCCGTAAACCCCATTTCTATAGTTGTCTATCTAGACAGGTTTCATCGGACACTGTTTACTACAGTAAGAGATATTAAGCATAGGCATGAATCATTTAAATCTGAGACCCCCTCGTCCGATCTTCTTTCCCTCGTGTTAGTTCTCAACCTCCAGTCCCTTCCTCCGACCTTCTTCTTTCTTTCCTTCTTCTCAAATCCCTTGGTCCATTGGTCCCCATCTTCTTTGCCCAGGGAAGGGACCTGTGTGCCCAGGAGGAAAGGGACACTCAGTCACACCCTAAATCCACCCCACAGTGATACCTTTATGGGGACATCCAGAATACACAAAAAAACATAATGCAGGAGGGAATGGGTGCCCCTGTAATATCCCTGGAAGCGGACGTGTGGCTCCGCAAAACGCCTTCCCGATTCGCACTGCAGAAATAATCCGGGTTGACACCGCTTTCACTGCCATCGCTCAGTGCTATGGGATTCTGGGAATCGTGGTTTTGGGGGGACATTCAGCCTTCTCTATCAGAGAGCTCTGCTAGCCGCAACAAGCGATCCGTCGCATAATTCCATCGCCTGGAGCTATGGCAGTTAAAACAGGTGTCAACCCGGATTATTTCCGCAGTGTGGACGCAGCTGGATAGCGGGGTCTGCGGAGAGCTTCCCTAGCCCCTTCCCCACCAGGGCTCCTGGCCCCATCGACTGGGGACTGACCCAGACCAAGACCAGGGGCAGGGCTGGCATTGAGGCTCTGTAGGAGACAGCATGGCCTTGGCTATGACTCTGGAGAGCAAGGTTCGAATCCTTGTAAGCCCCTTGGGCAGGTCACACTCTCTCAGCCTCGGAGGAAGGCAAGGACAAACCCTCGCCGAGTAAATCTGGCTCAGAAAGCTCCGTGGCAGGTAAGACATACATCGAAAGCCACTGGGAGGCACACAGCGGAAGAGGAGGAGGAGGGTGATGGAGGCTCCTTCTTTGGAGGTTTTCCAACAGAGGCTGGATGACCATCTGCAGGAAGGAGGGGGCTTGGATTGTGAGTTCCTGCATGGCAGACTGGGGTTGGACTGGATGGCCCTTGGGGGTCTCTTCCTCCTCTAGGAGTCTATGAACAACAACCCAGCGTTGTTGCTGTTCATAGAACCCTAGTTGGAAGAAATTCCCCCAAAGGCCATCTAGTCCGACCTCAGTCTGCCATGCAGGAACTCACAATCCAAGCCCATGCCCACCCGCATCCCTTTGCTAGAGCCCTCCCTGGACAAAGCCCCAAACTCTGAGGGGGTAAGAGAGAAAACTGCTCCCACCTTTCAGACTTAGTGGGCTACCACAATCTCTTTCACACAGGGATGGACTTTCTGGAGGCCTTTCAGCAGAGGCTGGGTAGGCATCTCTTGGGTAGGCTTGAACTGTATATCCCTGCATGGTAGGGAGTTGGACTACATAGCCCTCGCAGTCCATGATTCTATGGCCACGCACACCATGTGTCCGTCATGTCATTGTTGTTGTTGTTTTGTGTGCCTTTAAGTCATTTCCAACTTCAGGCAACCCTAAGGTCCCAAACTTTGATCCCCCTGGTGTCTCCGACTTAAATTCCCAGAATCCCCAGCCAGTTTGGCCAGCAGTCAGGAATTCTGGGAGCGGGGGTCCAAAACATCTGGACCAATCATGGGGTTTTCCTGTCAAGTTTCTTCAGACAGGGTTTGCCATTGCTTTCCTCTGAAGCTGACAGAGAGTAGAGATAATAACTCCAGCCTGTCCCTTGAGCACAGTTAGGTGACTGCTACAAGCAGCAGAGAATTCAGAAAGGACAGATTTGTGCCCTCCAGCCCCATTCTGCTCTTTTCACATGCAGTGGAAGAGGTTCTCCTACTGCCAGTGTTGAAGTAAAATTCAAATGACAATCCTATCAGTTTTTGGACTGAGGTGCCAACATCATCTTGCCCTTCTAGCAGTGAAATGTCTTGGGAATGATTTTGAATAAGTCTCTGTTTCCCAAGAGGATCTCACCTTCACCTGTTTGAGTAAGAGCAAGGCCCTCCCTCCATGCCATCTGATATCATCCAGCCTCAGAGGGAGTGAAAGGCAGGCCCTACTCCTCCATCAGGCCTAGCCTAGAGTAAGAAGCAGGGTCCTCCCTCCAGTTCATCTGCCATAGTCCAGGCCTCAGAGGGACAGAAGAACTGCTGGATTTATTCCCCCTCCCCATCATCATTCCCTTCTCCTTTTGTGTCATGTCTTTTCAGATTGTAAGCCTGAGGGCAGGGAACTGTCTAATTAACTATCTGAGAGGCTGAAGAATGAGGTATAAGTAAAATAAATACATAAATAAAATGTTTGCTATGTATATCAGTGTGTTTTAAAATGCCTGAACAGCTTCCAGAGAAAGGTAAGTAGGAGCCACGGTGTGTGATCTATATAACTTTCTCTGTCACTGAAACTTCTCTTTTACTCTGTCTTAGTTACTATAGGGGGACTACCCAAGCTCCAGAAACCGCTCACATCTCTCAAGACACCTCATAGATCTTTATCCTAACATGGCCTAACTCAACTCCTCCATGCACTTTCTTGAGGAGAAGATATAATTTCAGAATATTTTTGGCTCTCTGGACTGCTTTAGGCCCAGTAGGGGTCACCTTTTAAAACAGGAACTAAAGTAGGGATAATAGGGAAAGTGTCCTGTATCCCCCTTTAAGGCACCCCCATTCTTAAAACTATTTGTAGAAAAATCTTACATTCAAAATGCCTCCCATGTTATTGGAGGGCATCCCCTTGAATCCTGGGGAAACATGAATTCTCCTTTGGAGGGTAAATTAAAGCTATAGATGGTGGTGATGGCAGTGGTTGTGGTGATGAGTACAACTAAAGCAGTGATTTCCAACCAGTGCTCCAAGGAGCCCTTACTTCTCAGGTGCTCCTTGGCCACTCCAGGAAAATGAAAGAAATACAAATTGAATGAAATTAAAGAATAAGAAACAAAAAGTAATAAAGTTCACCTGCATTATACGCGGGCACGCCTTATGTGGACTCCAGCATATGCTGCAAGTCCACACTGGAAGAAGCCTCGGCGCATCCGGAAGGGGTAATGGCGCATGTGCCGCCATGTCCACAAGCCCCTTTATCTTCAATGGGGTTTGAGCATAAGCGGAATTCCCCTTACATGGGGGTGGGGGGTGGGGGGTCCAGAACGAATCCCCCACGTAAGAAAAGGAGCCACTGTACTACTCCTAAACACCATTAACTTGTAAGACATAGGGTAGGCCTCTTAGAGACTCTTCCATATAAACTGATTCTAAAAAGAGCTCCATGAGTCAAAAAGGTTGGGAACCCCTGAACTAAAGATAAGGTTTTCCCCTTTGACAAGTTTGTGTAGTTGTGTCCAACTGTAGGGGGTGGTGCTCATCTCTGTAACTTACTAAGCAGAGGGAGCCAGCATTGTCAAAGATGACTCCATGGTCATGTGGCCACCAAGACGGCACAGAATGTGGTTGCCTCCCTACTGTAGTGGTACCTATTTATCTATTTATAGATAAATTTATTTATAAATATTTGCACTTTTATATCCTTTTGAATTTCCAGGTTGGCAGAAGCTGAGACTAGTGATGGGAGCTCCCTCAGTCATGCGACGCTTGAGTCTTGAACCGCTGACCTGTTAAACTTGCAATCATCAGAGTCAGCGTCTTAACCGCTAAACCATCTTGCCCCCGCATGAGTACTACTACAGTATTATAAACCTCTCCTGGGCAGAAAACAACCTAGAGGGGGCAAAACATGGCAAAATTAGTCCCACACTTACTAAAGAGCATAGGAGCATTTTGAATTTTAAAATTTTCCCAAAATATTTTTAAAGTGGGGAGGGCACTTTCCTATCTCTATTATAGAATAAGTTCTTTTTAACTCTATGGTACATTTTATGAGTATACACACTGTATTTAGGGTTACACTGTGCTTCTTTTTCCCAAAGAAATACATATATTTATATTCTTTCTCAAAAGCAAACAAACCCAAAGGAGAAGACATGGGGTTGTATTGGTACTGTAGCACTGACTCTTTTTATATAAACTTTGTCAGTCTGGGAACAAAGATTGTAAATTGCCTGTTTGGGATGCATACTTCCTTTCTTGATTCACAGTGAGTCCACAGAAAGAGTAAAGGAACAAAATGAAAATCTGTGATTTTACATCCCAGTTCAACATATTAACCACAAGATCTAGAACACTTCTAGACTCTCTCTGTGGTTTCATCAGATAACAACAACAACAACAAAACCCCAAACAAAAAACAGGTATCACCCCTCTATACTAAAATAGTGACAGATGTACTGTGATGCTTTGTCCAGACATATTATTGCTAAGTGCATTAAAAAGATAATATGAATTTAGAGAATAATAACTGGGAGCTGACAAAATATATATGTAACAACTTATTATCAGGGTTGTGAAAAAAATGTAAAAGAGCTTTCAGGAGCCTTGCAGAAGTATTGATCTTCTCCTTTGAGTTTTCCACATTTTTTATGATATAACCTGGAAGTGAAAAGAATATAATTGGCATTGTTATCCATCAATGTACACAATATACTCAGTACACTACTGTGACAGTACAAGATATTTTATATTGTTGTACAACAGTTAAGTAAACAAAAACCAAACTGGCTCTGGTTAGTTGCATTCACCTCCTTCAGCCAATACCTTGTGAAAGAAATGAGTTAACCTTGAAGTAACATATGCAAGAAACTTGCTGCATCAAAAGTTATAGTTTCTGCACCAGTTCAGTGGAGCTTTCTTGTATGCAGGTGATTAGGAACAAGCATATCTTTCTCCTAGAAAAATATTCCACTCTCTCATCCCTGTGACTTCCACAATGCACTGTATATGCTATGAAAAAGATACACATGTCTCTCACAATCTGTGTTTAGGAAACCACCACAAAACAAGTGTAGAAATTATAATTTCTTATGCAATGGCTTTTCTCTCTTTACATTTGTTATTTCAAAGATTAATTCATTTATTTCCTAAAGTGCCTATCCCTCTTGCATGTATATTAGCAGGATGACAAAAAGGTATATAGGATAGTGATCTTCTACAATGAAAATAGGGATGCCAGATCTACATAAAAGTCATATCTTGTGCCCTGAAAGTACTTGACTGGCTCATCTGTATATAGGCTGGCTTTGGTTAGATTTTTTGCATACACTTCTTCATCTAATCATTGTTATTATTATACTTAATTGTGCACTTAATGACACTTTATTCATATTACTGCATCATTTTTAGTGCTGGTATCTGATACTGAAAACAAGTCCCATAATTGAACCGTGTCCTAATATCGTATAGCTAGGGCAATAATTAAAACATTTACTGATGAGAACATTAAAACAATAATGGTATTTTTTCCAACCAAGAAGTAGAAAGGAAGTTTTATCTATTCTCAGGACTGCCATCTGAAATAATGACTTGTTTCCAATTGCATGCAAGTGCTCAGTTCCAAAGAATGACAATTTTTGCATGACTATTCTGCAGTGATCACAGAATTTCTTTTTCTTCCTTGTCCTCTTTATATTTTGCCTTAATAGCAAATATCTTTTCCAGCACGATTTGTGTGTGTATAAATATACTGATCAGATTCAGTAAATGTGAACATAAAAACAACATAGACAAAGGTTTTTGCGAGCCTTTATGCAAAATATAAAATGTTCAAGTATTGACCTGGGTGCAAAAAGTGTAAGGCTCTGTAGAAACAAAAGCTCTGGTGAGACCACCCAGATCTTTGAATGCTATAAAGGACATTCAAGGGCCTTTTGCTCGATTAAAGTTGTACTCTTTTAAAGTTTCTCAGAAAACCCTTCATGAGTGGTTATCGAAGATCACCAAGTGAGAAAGATCCTTTTCTTTGCTCTTCAAAAAGACTTTAGTACAATCACCCTTTGCAGACACAGTTCCAGACCTTCCTTTTAGCAGAACTGAAAGGGAAAAGAAAATGTATCTGTAAGAATAAATTTAGAAGGAAATAATTCAACCATAATATACACTTATTAAAGAACTAAAATAATTTAAAAACTAAAAAACTTTTTAAAATAGTTTAAAAAATAAAATAATTTTAAAATATCATTTTCTCTATTTGATAAGTCCTTTGAGATAAAACAAATCTCTTATTTTCCTGTCAACTAGCAAGAATAAGGTTTATAGCTATTCTAACTGGAAACAAAGTATATATAAAAATACTAAAGGTCTAAACTTTCCAAGTAATCCTTTACGTATAGCCAAAACCATATTTGGCCCCTAAGCAGACAGGTAGAATCTCACAGGCTGTGTTATCCTGCTCTGGGTTCTGACCTGGGTTAGTTGCGGGCCAACGTGGGAACAGGTAGGTGTTTACACACTCACTTACCACTGTACTATGGATTTGCTATCATCACACACCCATACACCCCATACCTGTCTCTGCCATTGAAACTTTACAGAAGAACTCCCCCACTGCAACCCATAATGGCAGAAATGGGGCATCTGCCTACAACCACATGATTAGGTGCCCCATCTGACTCCACAGCAGATGTGAAGGTGGAGGTAAGTACAAGGTGCGTTGGGCCATGCGGTATGCTGGCTGTCACCATGGAGTTTCGACAAAGCTCTGCAGCAAACAGTGGGTCTGTTTGGACCATGCTAAGTCCCCTTTGTATCAGGATCAGTCTGGATAGGCCAATCCCGGCCCAGGGCTAATGGTTAAGTTGTACGTATAGAACAACATAAATCCAGGGGGAATACAGGCCTTTTGGCTCATGTGTACACAGGGACGTAACCAAGGGGGGAGTCCTTGGGGTCCAGACGCCCCTTCTGTTAGATACAATGAATGGCGCATGGCTGTGCCGCCGCGCCCAAGCCCCATTATAATGGTGGCACTTAGTCTGGACCCTGCCCCCCTTCCCAAAATCCTGGCTATGTCCCTGGTGTACAGGCCCTTGGTCACATTCTTTTCAGAAAGGAAGATAAAGATAACCCCATTGCAAAGAGAAACATGGGTTGACTGGGGCATCTTTGTGCTCCAGTTTTTCTAAGAACAATATAATTTGATACTGGTTTCCTTGTTCTGCATTTATTTCCTGCACTCGTTCCAAATATACCTTCTTACACTGAGGCTCTGAAATTGGACTTTATGAAATGATCCTTGGACTTTACCAGAGGAAGTGCATTTTTCTACTCTGAAGCTGCAATTCAATTTAAAAAAAAACCTTTCATGCACTAGGTGTGACATTTGTGTCCATCGGAGTCATATTTTGAGTCACAACCCACACAAAACTAGAACTACAAGGTAGGAATTCTACAACATTTCACCTGCAGAGTTATAAACAATTCAGCCACTTGCCCTGTACAGTTTTTTTTAAAAAAAACCCAACAACATAAAACAAGTCTATTGTTTTTGTGACTTCTCCATGCAGTGTTGATGTCATGGCCAGCCAAGAGCAGCTCTCGGAGGAGGAGGAGGAGGAAGATGGGCCTCCTCCAGAGCAAGAGCTAATTGAGGCTACTCCAGGTGGTAATCCTGCTCTGCCAGGTCCCAGCTGTGCTCTCCCAGCCCCAGGGGAGGAGGCCCAACCAGGTCCTAGTGCTAGTGAGATGCCTCCTGTGGTGCAACCGCCTAGTGGTGACTCTGGGGGGGGGGAATCATGCCTGGATGTGCCTACCTATAAACAAAGAAGGGCTGAGAGTGCTTGCAGGTGCAGATCCAGGAGGATTGCAGAGAGGCAATTAGCCAACCAGCCTCAGGTGGCACAGGGCAGAGTTTCCCTTACTTAAGGTGCAAAGAGGCATCAACTCAGGGCCAGAGTTTATTGCATGATCCTTTGGTGTGATTGCTGCTGGCACTGGCTCCTTGTATCTTGACTCCTTGTTGCCTTGTCCTCGGAATGGACTGGACCCTTGTTATCTTCTGGCTGCTTTGACCCTGGACTGATTTGATGACTCTGACTTCTGGTACCCTGACTTTGGCTTGGCTTTTCGGACTGCTCTCACGCTTACTCCTTGCAAGGTCTCTGGTCTGCTTCCAATTGCTGTGCTAAGCCATTCTTATTGGCATGTGACTGTGTGTGCTGGCCACAGTCCAGGATAGTTAATACCAAAAAAACAAACAAAAAAAAAATGCCCATTCTGTTTTTTACTATATCATGGTGAAGAGAAGGAGAGGTTATGTATTCTAGTTGTTGTTAGTAGGTTGGCCTGGGCAGTTTGAGAAGTAAACAAAATACTTGAATTGTCATTGGAGGTAATAAACATAAGAAGTGGACATGAAACCCATCCCCTATCCATAACCCTACCAATAACACTCAGTATGTTGGGATCAATCTCATTGTGGTCAGAAAGCACCCCAAAAGCCATCCAGTACAAGGTTATTGTTTTTAAAAAGAACCCTGAGGCATGCTGTGGTTTGTTATAGTTATTAAAAAAGGAAGATGATGATTGTACATTGTTACTTAGGCAAAGTATAGGAATGCCATAACTGCTACAAAGAACTAAACAAGAGAGGACCAAACTGCTGGGCAAAGAAAATCACAAATAAAGCACAAGAGACATATTGATTGCAGTAGACATATGACAAATAAAGGATTTTCTAATAATATAGTCTATGCATTGTTTGTTGATTATCAGATATGACTGTAAACATTATAAGACAGATTGCATTAAAGAGATCTCAGCTCAGACAGTGATGAGCATAGTGACTTCATGAGCCAAAGACAGAACACTTCTTTTGATCCAATGTGGTGCATTTCCACTGACAAAATAGGGGAGAAGACAATTTTTTACCACTGTAGAGTTTGGGAAGGTGGTGCTGGGGAAGAGATAAATTAAGGTAAATCGTGTTTCTCTTTCTCTTGGTGGGGCTATTATGAACTAAGTTATATTGGGGGATAACACTACCCAAAATATCCTCTCGGTTTCAGCTGGTATTTTCATCCACTTCAGATACTAACAGCACTATTATTTATTAAATGATAATATTTGATTTCCAGATTTGTCAGCAACAGATGCTTATTAGATTTGTTTGATCTTCTTCTATCAAACAAAGCTGATAATAATGGGAAATTTCTAACAAATTACATTTCTGTAGCCCAATCCACAATCTCATTAAGTTATTATAATTTTGGTTGAAGTTAATTGGTACCACCCTAATTATTCAAAAATATGTTTAAGATCCAGATATTTGTACTGCACAAGCAGTTTATGGATTCAGCTGCTAGTAAGTAAATATCACTCATTAACTTTAGCACAAAGTAAGCTACTGCAATCATGTAATTCTTTTGAAAATGTTATAGTCCTTCCAGAATTGAAAGGGTGGAGAAAATGCATACTGATGAAATATCAAGGTACCTTACACAAATCCAATTTTTCATCACTGAAGTTTCCATCTCTTCTTATCTTGTGGGACATTTTTGGTTAAGACATTTTCTAGTCATCCATCTGAATGATCAATCTAGTAAACAAATTTTATTTTAGCTCACAAAGGATTAGCTGTTTGGATACCAATGGGCATATCAGCCCTAAGTCAGGGACGTAGCTAGGATTTTAGGAAGGGGGGGTTTCAGACTAAGTGCCACCATTATAATGGGGCTTTGTTGCGGCGGTGCAGCAGCACACACCATTTATTTTTCTAATGGAAGGGGGGGGTCTGGACCCCAAGAATCCCCCCCCCCTTGGCTACATCCCTGAGAAGTGGACAGGCTAAACTGCCACATTTGTAGATAGTTTGTGGGCATTTGAGGCCATTTTTCAGGTGAAATATCTGTCAAAGATTGGCCTGAAATGTTCTTGTTGTTTTTAAAATAGAGTTCAGGGAGCTTCAGGGTCTTCTAGGGGGTAATCAAACCAGGATTCAGGAACCACATGTAGCACAAGAACACAGTTCTTTCCTTTACATGCTATACCATTGAATTTTCATTTAAAACTCATCCTGTTAGCAAGTAAATATCAGTTTGCAGCACAAAAATGTGTAAAGCTTGAATCCAGAGAACTTTCTTTTCTTCCTATAATAAGCCTGTATTAGTATCTTTCCATAGGGAAGCTTCCTAAATACCTAAGGCACCAGGTCCCCTCTGATCTTGAAGCTAAACAGGAACAGCCCTGGTTAATACTTGGATGGGAGATTGCTAATTTATACCAGGAGCAGTAAGCTATATTTCAGGGGAAGCAACTGGTAAACCCACCTCTGAGTATTCCTTGTCTAAGGAAACCCAGTGAAATGTATGGATTCTCCATATGTTGACAGGCAACTTGATGGTGTGTGCACGAACACACACTGCCATAGCCTCCCGTTTGCACCTGGACCCTAGCTTTTTGTGCCTTCAAGGAGCTTGGAGAGGGGGAGACTTTTATAACTTCAAACAGGGACATTAAACAAGTTTTGTCTTCTTACATAATCCTGTCTTTGATGTCACCAGATTGAATGCTCTCCAAATAGAAAGAGAAAGCTGTGAAAAGAAGCTCAGTTAATTCATACATTTAAGTGCGGCTGCTTTTAATTCACTTGTGTAGCTTTTTCATTGTTTTCTGCTTTGCATCCTAAAGGAAGGCTTACACCCAGCAATTATGGATGGCCCCTCTGAACAAATACAGTAATTGAAATGCACAAGTAGTGCGATATAGTTAAACAATGTCATGGTTTCTGGTGTGGGGGTTAGAAATATTCCCAGTGACATTATTAAATTGTGGAATATTCTTTTCATTTGACTTGAAGGATGTACATTTGTCTTACATTAGCTTTATTGTAACAACTAATCAGACAAATGACATTATCAAAGCAGCAAGCACACTGTAATGCTCGGCCCATATCTTCCATATTTTCTGTCACCTAAATTCCCATAATATCTTTTTCCCTTGTTCAAAAACAATTACGTATACAGAAGGATACATATCATGGGTGTTTTGCTGTTTGGACAATATTTTCAAGAGAGCATTACTTCAGCTTATTATAAGTCAAAGTGTCATTTTAAAAACAATATTTCCTCAGCACTTGCACCCAAAAAACTCTCCCCTATGATTTCTTGATGACATCTTTGCAACTTGACCATGTGGAAAGCAATCATTTGAGAAGTTCCACCAGGATTTGAACAGCTTCCACCGTACCATCAACAACTGAACAATCCACACAACAAGTGCACTTTCTTTACATACTGTGCAGTAGCACAATGGACTTCTAAGTACCACACTCTATCAAAAACTCACTCATCATTACATGTACTTAGATACATCCAGTTTCCACCCAGAATACACCACAAAATCTATTGTTTACAGCCACACCATCTGATATAATCGCATCTGTTCAGACCCACAAGACAGAGACTCAAAGCTCTTGGATTTACAACAGGCCCAAACTACATTGTAGTTCTCAAACTACAGTACCCTCCTAAGGAGGTGAAGAAACAAATGAACAAGGCAGGATTAAGATGCAGGAACCATTTACTACAATACAGACCAAGACCCCAAAATGATAGAACACCCCAGTGGTCACTTACCAGCTGAGACCACTGAAACACATCATCAATGAGATACAACCAATTCTGGAGATTTCCTCACATCCCTCTCACAAGTTCTGGGACACAGGCCTTCATTAGCCTTCAAACAACCTCTAAATCTTAAACAACTACTCACTTACAACAGAATACATAATGTGGGTAGAAATACAGGGACAAGACCCTGCCACAAACCCAAATGCAAATTCTGTCCACATATCTTCTCTGGGAGAAATATTTTCTTGTTGTTGTGTGCCCTCAAGTCATTTTCAACTTATCGCAACCCTAAGGTGATCCTATCATTAGGTTTTCTTGGCAATATTACCAGGCCAATAACATCAGCCACAATATCAGAAGTGTGTTTACTCTTCTTCCAATGTGATACATACAGCAATGTTCCTCTATACTATATACTCTATACATTAGACAAATAGTCCAGTCTCTGTGCAAGAGGGTCCAAAAACTAGCTGTAGAGTATTTCTGCCTTCTTGAACATACAGTAAAGGATTTACAGGTCACAGTCTTTGAACAAGGCTTTGATATCACTTTGTAATGCATCTGAAGAAGTAGGTTTATATCCATGAAAGCTCATGTTCAAATAAAAACCAGCCTTAAAGGTGTTGCCACATTCCTTTTTCCCCTCCCCTTCCTTCCTCCTTTTTATGCTTCAACAAACTAATGTCAGATCTAACTTGGGTTAGAGAGCCAATGTGTTTGTTTTTTATTTGGACATTGAAATCATAGAATCATAGACTCATAGAATTGTAGAGTTGGAAGAGACCGCAAGGGCCATCTAGTCCAACCCCCTGCCATGCAGGAAATCTCAATCAAAGCATCCACGACAGATGGCCATCCAGCCTCTGCTTAAAGACCTCCAAGGAAGGAGAGGGACTGTGTTCCACTGTCGAACAGCCCTTACTGTCAGGAAGTTCCTCCTAATGTTGAGGTGGAATCTCTTTTCCTGTACCTTGCATCCATTGTTCCGGGTCCTAGTCTGGAGCAGCAGAAAACAAGCTTCCTCCCTCCTCAATATGACAAATATTTAAACAGGACTATCATATCACCTCTTAACCTTCTCTTCTCCAGGCTAAACATCCCCAGATCCCTAAGTCGTGATAATGGCTAGTAGCAGCAGGAACTGGTAAAGAAGAAATGAGCACCATAGAACCATGGTTACAGAGCAGAAACATAAGGCAGCTAGCAGCTCTAAACCTCTGATTCTGATTTCTGATGTTCTGAGCCTAACCACGAATCATGTGTGAAGTCTCAAGAATATGAGAACAGCCATGGTAGACCAGACTAAAGACCTATCTAGTTTAACATTCTTTTCCAGCATGGGTCAGCTATGCATCTATAGGGAGGCAATTGTGACTTCTTCAGCAGATGATAATGAGAGACACACTACCTTTGATATTGATGGTAATATATATAGGCACCATAACTAACAGTTGTTGACAGCCGTAGCATCCATACCTTTGTCTAATTTCCCCAAATTACCCTAAAACAGGTATGAGAAGATCTCAAGTTTGTTGGTTGTATTTGCACTGTATAGTTTGGCACCACTTTAACTGGCATAGCTCCATCCTATGGAATACTGGGATTTGTAGCTTGTTGTGGCACCAGAGCTCTCTAACAAAGAGGGCTAAATATCTCACAAAACTAAAAACCCAGAATTCAATAGCATTGAGCAATGGCAGTTAAAGTAATATCAAACTGCATTATTTCTACAATGCAGATGCAATCTTTTTTTCGGAAATAAACAGAAATGCGCATTCTGAGGTAAATTCTTCAGAATGAATATTTTTCTTCTTCCATACCAACTGTATTGGCCAGATTCAATAGGTATAACTATTCCAGGCTTATAGAGTACCATAGTGTGTCTGCTTGCCATTTAGATGTCAAAGGTAAGGACCTTGTTAGAACAAAATAACATTTATTCAGCACTAACAAGTTTTAGTACTAACAATACACACAATTTCAAACCCAGATACTCACGGGGGATACAGACGCCAAGATGTTGCCCTGATGGACAAATCTTTTGATTCTTGTTTCTTTCACTTCTCAATCTCTCTCTCTTTTTAAATCTCACATTTTCCCCATCCTGCATATAAAGAAATCATGTTCATTTTTATTACAGCATTGAAACAGGAAATAAAATCTCACCTGTCCCTCACTCCCGGTTGGTGGCCATCACAATATCTTATAGTGATAGATCACTATATCTTACAGTATTAGTTCATGATGCATGATGTGCAGAAATACCATCTTTTGTATATTCTCATTTAAACCTGGTCCATTATATAAGTTCTAAAAATTTTATGTGCCAGTAATTGTATAGTGTGTGAACAAAATGTCAGGAGAGATCACATCCTATTGAATTGCTACTTCTATATGCTGATGATTTCTGACCATATGGGAATTTTTGTTACTACTTTGTTCCACATTTGTTAAATGGCTTGGGCCCAGGATACCTTGAGGACCGCCTCTCCCCATACAATCCGCCCCGCACTCTCAGAACATCTGGGCAGCAGTTATTGAGGGTTCCAGGGGTCAGGTTAGCCTCCACGTCTAGGAGAGCTTTCACCATCTCGGCCCCGACCCTCTGGAATTCTCTGCCCATTGAGCTCCACTGGGCCACCTCCCTGACCTAGTTTAAAAAGGGGCTTAAGACTTTTCTGTTCAAATCAGCATTCCCTGACACAGGCCCCAATTAGTTCTCCCCCCCCCCCCCCATGTCAGCAGTGGCAAGCTGGCTAGATTGTTTTAATGTAGATTGTTTTAATGTAGTTGTAAATTTTAATGTAATTGTAATGATTGCTTTTCTGTTGATGTTTTATAATGTTGTACACCGCCCTGATTATATAGAAGGGTGGTATAGAAATAAAATTTTTATTATTATTATTATTATTATTATTATTACACGGGAACACTGCTCTGCCAAAGTTTTGGTGTATTTTCATGAACACCTTCGCTCAACAGCCACATTCTGTCAAGGATGAACTTGGAAACCCTGTGGTTCACCTTAGGATCATCAAAAGAATTACTTGAAGGCACGCAATGGTAAAACTGCATTACTCAACACTGCACTTTTTTTTTGTACATAGAAAACATCCTAGTTTCTGGGAGAACTCTAATAGACTGACAGCAGCCCAAATTCCAGAACAGAGTGGAATATGTCAGGAGTGGAATATGATTTTCCTGGCACATCTAAGCAAAATTCCTCCCACTCATTTCCTAATGTTGAGGTGGAATCTCTTTTCCTGTAGCTTGCATCCATTGTTCCGGGTCCTGTTCTCTGGAGCAGCAGAAAACAAGCTTGTTCCCTCCTCAATATGACATCCTTTCAAATATTTAAACAGGGCTGTCATATTACCTCTTAACCTTCTCTTCTCCAGGCTAAACATCCCCAGCTCCCTAAGTCGTTCCTCATAGGGCATGGTTTCCAGACCCTTCACTATTTTTGTCGCCCTCCTTTGGACACGCTCCAGTTTCTCAATGTCCTTTCTGAATTGTGGCGCCCAGAACTGGACACAATATTCTAGGTGGGGCCTGATCAAAGCAGAATACAGTGGCACTATTACTTCTCTTGATCTAGACACTATACTTTTATTGATGCAGCCTAAAATTGCATTGGCCTTTTTAGCTGCCGCATTGCACTGTTGACTCATGTTCAACTTATCGTCTACTTGGACTCCCAGATCCCATTCACATGTACTTTCATTCAGCCAGGTGTCTCCCATCCTATATCTGTGCATTTCATTTTTCTTCCCTAAGTGCAGTACCTTACATTTCTCTGTGTTGAATTTCATTTTGTTAGCTTTGGCCCAGCTTTCTAGTCTATTCAGATCATTTTGAATGTTGATAGCTCATCTTTATTCTGCAGTAATTTGAAATCTTTCTTATTATTGCACCTGAGATGCTGATAACATATTTCCAGGACCTGGCAGATATTATAGGTGTGTAGTTGCTCGGGTTTATTCTTGGAAGAGATTCCATAAGGTAATGGGGTGGCTGTTTATCTCTTTTGAGGCCCATCCTGTAGTGAGCCTCCAGCTTTCGTCTAATATCCTAATGTGGAACCAAGGAGAGAAACAGCTAGAAGATAATTTATTACATTTTATCTCCTGCTTCTGAGTAATATCTGGGAAATTACCATATACACTGCTCCCTCGGGTTACGAAATTAATTCGTTCCGCGGCCGCTTTCGTAACCCGAAAAGCCTTCGTAAGCCGAAATGCCATAGGCGCTAATGGGGAAAAGCCGCGTTTCGTGCGAAAAAGCGCCGAAAAGCACCAAAAAATTTTTTCGTAACCCGAAAAAACATTCGTAACCCGGAACAATTATTTCCAATGGGATTTTTTCGTATCCCGGAAATTTCGTAACCTGGGTATTTCGTATCCCGAGGTACCACTGTATCCCACACATATAACCAAATGTGGTTGAGAAGCTCAATTTGTGAAGGAAGAGGAAGCTATCACAAGAACTGTCAGATTCCTCAAGGAGAATATAGTAAATTCAATGAGTGTGACAAGTAGGCTCACACCAGAATAAGTAGACACTGCCATAAATATGATAAAGGGTTCTTTCAAAAGGGCAGACCCATTAACTCAGTGATGGAGACTGCTGAAAGAAATAACTTGCAAGTACCTCTTATGCTCTTAAACATATGACCCCCCATACCTATGGGAAAATATCATTAAAATGCAGAGTAGAAAAGCTTTCACAAGACACTAATGGGTATTTATGGTAGATTTCTGTGTTGAACACATTTTATGTGTTGCTAATTAAAGTTGAAATCCAGAATGAGAAGATGCTAAATTTTAATTTGCAAAATAAAGTATTTATCTTATGGAAGGAGATAGTTGTTTTGAAAAGAATAGCTTTTTGCAACTTTTACAGAACCATTTTATGAATGTATACTCAGAAATAAGATCAGTTATTGTAAATGGGTCTTACTCCTGAGCAAAGGTGCAGAGGATTGCATCCTTAAAGAGTATTCCTACTCTGATGAACATTAACTGATGAAGTGGGGAGGGCGGGTTAGTGAAAAATCTGTCTGCCTCTTTTTGTTTTTAAAATCTGGCTTGCATTTTGCTAGAGTTTAAATCAAGTAATACTTGATGGAATTTTTATCTTGTACATTGGTGGCTTGCTATAGCCTGGTAAATCACATACTGTTCGAAAGAGCATATATGGGTCATGAAAAGATAGCTACAAATATGCATATTTTTCTCAAGCCCGGTCTTTCCATTCCAGCAGTCATCCAACCTAAGTAACTTTTAAAAACTGATTCTGGTTGTTTTTAACCTGTTACTGCCTTTCAGTTTTATTGTTTTCACAAAAATTATGTTTAATTTGTATGTTGCTCATAACACTGTATTTGCAATAGGAGATCAAGTTACACATTTTCTTAGTAATTAAGCAAATTAATTTTACACTTCTTTAAAAAAACAGACCTTCTACTTTATTACAAATAGTTCCTAGACACCGCCAGTTGATGTCTGTTCAGTTCACTCATTCATGAACTACTATCATATTATTATAATAACATTTTCTAGGACAACATATAGTTAATGTCTGATTCTATTAATATAATTTTATCTGAAAATTATCTGGATAAAACATTATAAAATTGGGAAGTGTTGAATAATAGCAAATCTTGAATGGAGATTTCATTCTGAAGTATTTTTTCACTACTGTCATAGTGGGAACAGGCAGTTATTTTATAAATAACACAATATGGTTGTTAATTATAGTAAGAAAATAGTAATATAATTGTTGAATTGTTTTCTTTCTGCTGAATACACAGCCATGGATCTAGAATCTAGATATTTATGAACAAAACGTATTTCTGATACAATGGCACATTTTAAAAATCTGCTAAATATAAATGTCAAACTGAATAAAATATGAGCACGCCAATAAATCACCCTGTTTTTGTGAACCCTGAGAGTAAAATAGAAGTTTGCATTTGTTCCTGATATGTGAATGGCAGCAGAATTCAAGATAGGGTATTAATCATAATTAGAGTGCCTATGACAGGTCTGAAGCAATAAATTCTTAACAACGAGAAATAATGCTCATCCATAATGAACTGCTTAATACATTAATTTTCTCATTAAAACATGCCTCATCCTAATAGGTTCAAGACAAAGTTGATATAACTTTATATTTGTGTTCCCTGTTTTTATCAATCCCCATTTAAGTGGTATACTATTCAGAAAATTAAATAAATCATTAAAACATATAATTGTATGTATATATTCGCATAGCTAATTCCCCCAAGCCATATTATGGTTATAAGTTGTCAGTGCGCATATTAATTCATCATAGCAACTAAGTCAAGTTCATTTATTTGCTAGTAGTCCTTGGAAAAACAGATTAAAAAGCATGCACTGCCCTTTTCCAAAAGTGCAAGAAGGCCAAGTATTGACTTCCTGCTGATTATCAGGACATGAAAATTACTAATTACTGTTCTAAGTGACTTAATAGGTTTGTATGCATGACCACTTATGAATGTGTGCTAGGTATTGCATAAAATGGTGTTTTCTGTTTTCAGTCCTAATTGATCTGCATATATACAAAACTACAGCAGCAACAACAACAATATCAGAATTCTTCACTTCTGGATTATGCACATTTGCAAGTATTTGTACCAAAACATTTGAACTTCCTCCATTAAAAACTATTATATTGGTTTGAGGTAATGTCAAGAAAGGAGCCAGGGTGGTGCAGTGTTTTTAGCATTTGACTATGACCTTGGAAACCAGGTTTCGAATCTCTGCTCAGCCATGGAAACCAGCTGGGTGACCTTGGTCAAGTCACACTCTCTCAGCTTCAGAGGAGGGCAATGGCAAACCCCCTCTGAAGAAACTTGCCAAGAAAACCCCATGATAGGGTTGCTGTAGGATTGCCACAAGTCAGAATCAATTTGAAGGCAAACAACAAGTTTGGTTAGTGTTCTGTCTATAGTATTTGCTTTGTGATGAGTGGTTTATATATCCAAGTTACCATATAATAACAACTGATATTGTTGTAAGAAGAAAGTGATTAAAAAGTATAGCTGAAATCCTCAATCAAGGAGACAAGGAGACTGTGTGACTTAGTAAATTGTAATGTTATGCAACAGATTGTGCAACCTGCACAACACATATTTGCATACCTAACGCTGAATGTGTGACATCCAGTTATACACTATACATGATGTGCAATGATGCACAAAGTATATTGGTATGCATAGATACACAATGTACACTCACATTGACACACAATGCACATATGAACAAACAAGCTTGCACATCACAACTGTAGCTCTGCTTCTGCAAACTTGAACTGAATAGGACCATTCTGCATCAGACAAAAATGTCCAACCACTTGCATAGTGGATTGTATGCACTCATAAGACATGAACAGGATTCCAGCTGTATATGTCAATAAATTTACCATGAGACATGCAGTATATATCTATATCTATATCTATATCTATATCTATATCTATAGCTATCTATCTATCTATGAAAAGGATTAAGGTTATTTGCAGATATTTAAAGGGCAGTGATTTGCTTCCTTAAAACTGCCCACTTTACTCAGAAACTGGGACCTTTCCTCATAACGAAGAAAATCTACTGTAAGATTTTATTTATTTGTTTGTTTGTTTGTTTGTTTTTGTTTCCAAGATTTATATCCCGCCTGTCTCCCACAGTGGGATTCAAGGCACTTTGGCTCTCCAACGCAATGAAAATCCAACCAGCTTTTCACCATGTCTTGCTTGTTTCCTCTGCATTGGATTCAGTGTGGAGCCAAGCACTCCCACTATCAATGCAAAGAGGTGGGTCTGTCGAGTTTCTGTTTTAGGACTCTAGTTCTGTCCACTACATGTTTGATTAGAAAGTCTCCAACCCAGGCAAGGATTCATGAAAGTCCTCCACTCATGTCCATGCATTCTCGAATATCCAGAAATTCACCCAACGGTGTCTAACCAAGACAAGTGGAACTGTGTCCTGTTTTCAGACTCAAAGGTTACTCAGAGTCTAATCTGCCAGTAGTACTTCAGAAAAAACTGTTGTCACCATCCAGGTATGGTGATGTTGATTTCTTCTTAACTTCAAGCTTTGAGGATTATTCCTCCACAACCTCTCCTATCACTCAGCCACGCAAGGGTATATGACTAAAAAAATAACTATGCCCTTCTTAATGCCGGTGTGGGAAAAGTGGGCCCTCTAGGCTGGTCTTGAGGTCTCCAAGGGCACCAAACCAACTTTATTTTGATTTTTTAAAATTTCTTATTTACTCAAAATGCCACCATATTGTCTAGGGGACAAGACAATTTTTGCAGGTTGTTGGGCCTCCCAGGTCAAAATTTCTTCCAGCTATTAATAAAAGCCTCTTCTGGACCTAAAATAGTCACGGGCGCAACAAATGGCAAATATTGCCCCAGCGCCTCCTGGGAGGCATTTTGAGTAAATTTTAAAAAGTTAATAAATGATGAGACTGAGGCTGCTGCCACACTGCAGAAATAATGCATTTTGACACTGCTTTAACTATCATGGCTCCATCTTATGAAATCTTGGGATTTGTAGTTTGTTGTGGTAGCAGAGTGTTGTGACAGAGAAGGCTAAATATCATACAAAATTATAAATCACAGAATTACATAGCATTCAGATATGGCAGTTAAAATGTCAAATTGCATTAATTCTGCAGTGTAGAGTCAGCCTGTGGGCATGATGGGGGAACATAACCCCTGGATGTAAAATACAGTAGTTGCCCATCCCTGCTTTTAGGGCTTCAGCTAGAATGGGGAGTGGAAAGGAACCTTTGAGTGTTTGTGGTCAAATAGGTGGAGAAGAGTGCTAAGGATACTGTGGATTACCAAAAAGATGAACAAATGGGACCTAGAATAGATCAAGCCTGAACTCTCCCTGGAAGCCAAGATGATTAAATTGAGGTTGTTGTACTTTGGCCACATCATGAGAAGGAAAGTCTCGTTAGAAAAGGCAATGATGCTAGGAAAAGAGGAAGGCAGCAGAAAGAAAGGAAGACTGCATGCCAAATGGCTAGACTGAATCAGGGGGACCATGGGCCTGAGTCTTCAGGACTTGAGCAGAGAGATAGAGGATAGGAGGTCTTGGAGATGTCTCATCCACACAGTTACGATAAATCAAGGTTGATTGAGGGCAGCTATCAACGACAGCAAGCCTCTTGCTGGAACAAGCTCTCCATGTGAGAAAATATCTGAGTACTCTATCTCCTGCAATGTGGGGCACAAACAGACAGGCCACAATAAAACTGCTTCGGGTCACTTTGGAGGTATGCTATTTAAATGATGCATGGATCCTAAGAGGCCGGAAGCCATGCCAAAGCCATGCTCCAGTCCTAAGGATTGGAGCACAGCTTTGGCGCAGCTTCTGGCCATTTAAGATGTGTGTGTTAAACAGCATACCTCCAAAGTGACCCAAAGCAGCTTTATTTTGGCCTGTCTGTTTGGACTCATACTTTCCAGGGTCCTGAGCATTCTTTGGCTTACTCTGAATCTGTTTACAAAGGGAAAACTTTACTCAATTCTTGCACTGTAGGCTTTTCCTTGCCAAGCCAGGACACCAAGAAGTTAAAAGCAGACCATTTATGACTTCAGTACAATATGTTCTGGTACTCTTAGTGAAGTGCATGTCCATACAACATTACTTCAAACACCCTCTTATATCACTGTGGTTATTTATTTTTAAGAATCAATTTAATAACTTAAGGTTGCTTGCTTTTTCTTTTTTTGTTTAAAAAAAGACCATCTCAGCACTGAAGAAAATTATTTCTATCTCATACAATATTTGTTCCAAAGGCTAACAGATCTCACTGAACATGATTCCTTCAGTGTTTTCCTTATTTCTATATTCAGTGTTTGTGGGTGTTGGGTTAATGTAGAAAAGATTATAATATGTACTCTAGTTAGTCTTCTCCTTAGATTTACCACTTTTAATTAAAGATATCACACACACACACACACACACACACACACAGAGTTGCTTGTTATATCATACTAGGAGAATTTGGAAAAAAATCAAATATAATTTATATACAATTACTATGACAACCCTAAATCCTTCAGCTTGTTTCTGGCTTATGTGTCCCTAGAGTGAACTCATCACAGGGTTTTCTTGGCATGATTTGATCAGAAGAGGTTTATCATTGCCTTCCCCAGAGGCTGAGAGCATGTGACTTGCCCAAGGTCACCCAGTGGGTTTCATATATGAACTGGGACTCGAACACTGGTCTCCAGAGTTATCATCCAACACTCAAACCACTACGCCATACTAGCTCTCATAGCAACAAAAAACCAAACACATTTACTTGAAAGAACAGACCATAAATTTTAGTGATGTTGATGTCTGTATGTGTTTAGAACTGCGGTTTTAGTAAGCTTGTGGGATTATGCAGTTGAGCAGCATACAAAAGAAAAAGTACAGGTCACTAACCCTTTGCATCATGGAGAATCAACAAGTGAGAATGAATAAGAAAAGTAATAAAGAAATGACAGGATTTATTACAGAATCCCCAGCCTTGTTTTGTTCTTAATTAATGTGAAATGAAGGTGGAAAACATCAAAGTGGTATGTTTTCCAGCACATTAAACTCTAAGATGTTTAAAATTGAAACAACTAATTAACAGTAACTTTAGTAAAACTGTTGAGCAGAAGTCTTGCAGAAAGTACAATAAAAAGCACAGCTGGAATGGCAAGTGGGAAGGAACATTTGCAGGTTTTCAGCCTAAAAGGCTGTTTGCATGTTTTAAATTTCAGTTTAAGGGATTTTATTTGCCTTTCTGCTACATGCAAAGCTTAACACGTAAGTAACACAACTTAGAAAACATGGGTAAACTGGGAGGACTTCTTCATTGTGATGATGATGATGATTGCTTACCAATATTACAGATAGTCCAAATAATAATCTCAAGTTTCTCCAAAATTTGTTCTCAAAAAACTTTTTATAAAAACATAAACATAATGCAATAAACAGAAGTGCTCCTCTACCAGTGAAAATTAGACAAGTCCTTGCAATTAAACCCAAAATGGATTGACTATTTGAAACAGTTTCTGTATGGCTAAGTCTGGTTTCAGCCCTATCTCTCTAGTAAAGAATGGATCAGTTCCAACCAACAACAAATGATAGAACTTTTATGAAATAGCTAATATATACTATCAGATACTTCAGTACTGCTAAAGCTTCCTTTCTTCACAAATTGTATCTAGAAAATTTGTAGCACTGTTACATTGAGATGAGCTACAGAAATATTATATTAAGTAAATGTGGACAAAGTAAGTGTGTATACAGTTCAGGTGCACTGTTAAAAATTAAAATATGTTGGTGCTGTGACATAGATTTAAAATTTATCGTTTGTAAGCATAAATTAACTTTAAAAAACACCGTTGACCACCATTGTCCAAACCATTAAGTGATGTTTTGAAAAAAAATATTGACACTGGTCATTATTTTAAGACTAACAAAGGTAACAGGTTAGTCACCTCTATTTTTTCCTATTACAATTGTTTTAAATAATAACCTACACATCCAACTGAAAAAAAGTTATACTTTCCAAGTTATACTAGGAAAGTACAAACAATACAACAATTAACAAAACAGTTTAGAGTTTATGAGTGTCACAAAATTATACACAGTTGCTAAATAAAAATCTGGTCTTCCTTAAAATAGCCCTTAAGCTCTTCTTTTGGGAATGTTTTAGCCTAAAATCTAATGTCAAACTCTGCTTTCAAATAGATTCTTGTGAAATAAAGCAGAATTCAGAACATTTCACTATACTGCCAAGTGGTTTCTGGAAATAAAGGTAGGGAAATGAAATATGCTATGATATCACTACCAACAATAAAACAGCTTATAAATATCTCAGGTATTTTGGATAAATTGAAGGTCATTGGCATAAGATGTTAAGATAATAAATCTGGCTTATCAACATATTCTCCTGGCACCAAAACATAGCCTCTTGAGATCATTTATCTCCAGTTCATTATCTAGTCCGCATTATTCAACACCACTCATGCTCAATTGGGTTTGAATAGCTTTTGGCTGCTGAAGTTGCCTCCAATTTCGGCACACTCTTTTACTTGACTTTAATAAGAAACTGAGACCTGTTTTAATCATTATCTAGATAACTGAACTGATGTCAGTGTTTGTTGTTTTCTTACTTGAGCGTCCCCTATATTGTATTTAAACACTGAATAGTATCTCGATGGTTCCAAAGTTTAATTATTTAAATGAGTAGATATTTAACTATTATGACTATACATCCCCACACACTACTCTTGGGCCCAGTCAGACCACCGCTTTGTGGTGGCCTGGGACCAAAATTAGGGCTGGGGAGTGCTGAGCATCCATGCACTGCACACTCTCCTGGTGCCATTTTGGGCGCACACGTGTCCACACACTGCATGCAAGGATAACATGTCTTGTGCACTGTGTCCAAACGAGGCTGTGCACAAGAGATGTCACCGTGCCACTCCAGGGCACTAATGGTGCCTTGGCAGTGGCGCAGAAAGGAGCAGCTTTTTGCAGCTCTTTTTTTGGGTAGTTCATTGCTGTGCCCGTGCGGTTGGTGCAGCAACAATCCGGGACAGAAAGGAGCGGCATCTCAGCACTCCTTTCTGCCCATCTGTACCCCCCCTTACTTACAAAGAAAGAAACCAAATAAAAGCTAGATGGGAAGACATGCCTGCATTCTAGATATTGTCCATAGAAGGAATGAGGACTACTGTAAGCTTGGCATAATTAACACTTTATCTACAAGTGGTATTAAATTCTACCAATTTCAGAACAGGTATCACTAAATGCTATAATGAACTGCATGAATCATCTACAGTTAATAGGATTTCCTAAAAAACTGAGATTATATTTTACTAATTTTGCTGTATTTTGGCTTTCCATAGTCATTCACAAGTAGTAAACTCTGACACTCAAAGCTGTAGATCTGATCCTAACCAAAAGTGATGACTTTGTTAATGGGATTGAAGCAGTGGGATCCTTAAGTGGGAGTGACTGTGACCTCAAACAAAGGGCCAAAAGAAGCGGTTTCAGGCTGTTTGGGGGTCATGGTGTTTAGATGACACATGCCCCCAAAGCATCCAGAAACCGTAAGCAGGAAAAACCCAAACTAAAAAGAAGCTGAAAGAAACTGCTCCTTCCAGAAAAGTACAGACCTTCAACCCTGCATATAAATGCCCCGACATGAGACTGGTCCAAAAGGAGTGCTCCATCCTAACCCTAACCCTAAAGTGGCATATAAATGCACTGGATTGAGATGGTGGTCAGGGGGGCAATGCAAAAAAGTGAAGGTGTGACACTTACAATGGCTATTAGTAGAACATACACAAACCAAACAGTCCAAGACAGGGCATGGGGTGAAGGGAGGGCGAAGGGGCATGAAGGGGGGGGGGGCAGGATTATGCATTGCCAGTGTTTTTCTGGGCACACCTCTGCTCCAATGCTCAGTGGAGGGTCGCAGGTACCACTGTGTGCACAATCAAAGGGGGCAGACATCCAGTGGAATGGCATCTAGGCAGGAGGCAGTCACTGGCAGTGCACATGGATGGTGAAGGGGAAAAAGTTAAAAAAAAAAAAAAAAGCAAACCCAGAAGCTTGGCTTGAGGCTGCACTGTGTGGTTGTGGCATGCATGCCTTGGAAGTGGGCAGTGCAGTCAGAGCGGTCTCAGCTCGCTCTTGGAAGAAGCAGCTTCAGGCCGCTCTTTCCTGCCCATCTGCTTGACCTCAATGTTATCCTGGAGTTTGTTATATAGTGAGAAGCATAAGCCAAGCACAATCAGACATGAATTCTAGACTTTAAGAATGCTGATTTTAGTAAATTTAGAGAAAATTGGGTGTGCTGCAATCCACACTGACAGAGTATTAACTAACATATGTCAACAGATATGGAAAACAAAACAAGGCCAACAGACTGGGAATGATCAATATACATCCCAATCCACAAAAAATATACATCCCCATCCACAAAAAAGGAAACACAAAAGACTGCAGCAATTATAGCACCATAGCACTAATATCCCATGCAAGCAAAATGATGCTCACATTTCTGCAACATAGATTTTAACCATACATGGAGAGAGAAACTCCAGAATTCCAAGCAGGGTTGGGGAAAGGAGGAGGCACAAGGGACAATATTGCAAACATACAATGGCTAATGGAGTACACCAAGGAATTTCAAAAGAAAATTAGCATGTGCTTTATAGGCTGTAGCAAAGCCTTTGATTGCATAGATCATAAAAGGCTATGGAATGCTCTTTAAAACATGGGAATGTAAACACATCTGATGGTCATGATGAGGAATCTGCACTCAGGACAAGAGGCTACTGTCAGAACAGAACATGGAGAAACAAAAAGGTTCCCAACTGGAAAAGGAATCATAGAATCATAGGGTTGGAAGAGACCACAAGGGCCATCCAGTCCAACCCCTTGCCATGCAGGAACTTTCAAAGCATCCCGAACAGATGGCCATCCAGCCTCTGTTTAAAGGTCTCCAAGGAGGGAGACTCCACCACACTCTGAAAGAACACGTTCCTCTGTAAAACAGCTCTTACTGTCAGGAAGTTCCTCCTAATGTTTAGGTGGAATCTCTTTTCCTGTAGCTTGCATCCACTGTTCCATGTTCTAGTCTCTGGAGCAGCAGAAAACAAGCTTGCTCTATCCTCAGTGTCACACCCCTTGTAAAACATTCCCATGTTTTACAAGGATATCATATCACCACAGAATGCTGATTCTTGATGAGGTGGAAGTAGAAAACAAGACAAAAGGGACTGCAGTGGAGTGGCTACAACCTTGAATAGGGAGCACTCCACAGTACACCATTTTGCTGTAGGTCTCAGTATATATTATTATGAACAAATCTAAGATTAGAGCAGATGTACATGTGAAAATGCAATCACACAAAGGGTTATTGGCTTTATGAAATGAGGAGACTTGACACTACTTGACATTCATTCTCAATTGCCAGATTCAGGCTTTTCCTTTTTCATTGAACAACAGTATATAATACCTAAAGAAAATGACTGGATAATGTGTACAATAGCATAAGGAGAGTGCAGCATGGATCTTGGTCAACTGACAAAAACTCTAGGCTGTTTGGAATATAACCTGTTCTTATTGCCCCCCCCACACACACACATACACCATTATTACCATAATAAAGACATTTCCATTGACTTCAGTTTCAAAGGAAAGATACATTCGATGACACTACAATATGCATGTGAGTATTAATTGTATTTTCCTCTCTCTTTTTCATTTCCTGGTACTGTTCTTTCTGAGACACAGAATTTAACAGAAACAGTTTTGAAATGCCAGAATGGAAGTCAGTATGTGAATGGCAAAAAGACCATTTTTGCACCTAAACGTATTTTGTTTAATGAGAAGCTCTGAGGGCTGAAAAATGGCCTTCCAGGACCCTGAAAAGCCTTTGGGCTCTGGTTTGTCTACTGTCAACATACAGCTTAGTTGTGTCTAGCTCATCCAAAATGCTTGTGACTAGGACTATTTGGGATTTTTAAATTTTTTTTGGAATACTTCTAATTGCATATACATATATAATGAGATATCTTCAGATGAGACCCAAGTCTGAACACAAAATTCATTAATGTTTCATATGCACCTTATACACATAGCTTGATGTTAATATAGTATTATGCAATATTTTAGTAACTTTGTGCATGAAACAAAGTTTCTGTACACTGAATCACCAGAAAACAAAAGTGTCACTGTCTCAGTGATGTACAAATTTTATTTGAATAGGAACCCAGTTCCACAAAGTCCTGGAATTCAAAGAGAAATTAAAACCAACCAAGGGTGGGGATAGGAGCATAATACACAGCCATGATGAAATTTAAAAATATATAGAGAATAACTATATAAAGATGTGAAAGGATAAATGAAACATGGAAAAAAGAAACTAACAAAGATTAACCTCAAATTTTGGAAAGCAGAGTGAAAGCTACATTCAAAAGACTGGGAAGAATGACAGATGACATACCAACAGAACCGATACAATCCACAGAGACAGATTAGATTACCACATTCTTATAGGATGTTATCACACAGGGGAAATTGGGGGTAATTGGAAGGTCAATGCAGTGTGATCCCGGATGCAATCATGCGGATTCACGTTACTGAGCAAGAGGTTATCACACGTAATTGAAGTCAATGCTAGGTCAGTTCGAACCCAATACAGGGTCAACCAAGAGATGTGTAGATTCTCCCATGTTTTACAAACCATTAAAAAAATGTAGACATGACCTACAAAACCAGATGCTCCCCTATAAAACCAGAATATTTCCTTTTCTTTTCAACAGCTTCTGTTGAATAATTACTAGTAAATGGGTTTTTTACTACATCTTCACATCTGTCCTATTTTACTCTGTAAAGATATAATAAATTTTTTGAAGAAGTTCAGCCTATCACTCAAGAAACAAGATTATTATTATTATTAACCTTTATTTATAAAGCGCTGTAAATTTACGCAGCGCTGTACATACAATCTTTTTAATTGGACGGTTCCCTGCCCTCAGGCTTACAATCTAACAAGACACAACACAAAAGGAGAAGGGAATGGTGGTGGGGAAGGGACCTCTCTAGTAGCATAATACATATGAAGTACATGGCAATACAGGAAATGATTCAATAAAACAGGCAACAAAAGAACATCAAATAGCAAGTGACAGTATTATTAGATTATTAGATAAGTTGTAAAGCATAACCCTCCAGTTTTATTTACAGTTGGCCTTTGGTATTTGTGATGGATCCGTTACAAAATCCAAATACCAAAATTCATTAATGCTCAATTTCCTATGCAATGCTGCCATTGGGAACAATGGAACTTTGAGAGGTTAAGAATCCTTTCCTCCCAGAGAAGGTGAGCTCTGAGTAGAGAAAGCTGCAGCTACTGCAGCCACCGCCGTCCCTTTTGGCGACTCTCATTCTGAGATGGGGCAGAATGGGAGCAGGAACTTCCGTTTCCTGGGACTGTCCTTAATGGTAGTGCGGCCATGTGCATACACAGCCATTGAGGACAACATGGGCTTGCCGTCCGTGGGTGGTTGAATCCATGGATGGCAGTCTGCGGATACCGAGGGTCAACTGTACAAAACATTTTTAGACAGAAAAATTTACATCTAAAATCCAACTCCATCTATCTAAGAGGAAGGCATATGTTAGAGAGCTCATCTGTAGGCATCTTTATCTTTTATGGTGTGACAGCCATAACTACATGGAGAAGTATTTATGGGTATTTGACATGAAGATTAAGGGGTAGAACAGACTGCCCAAAAAGGGAAGATTGGGGCCATCGCAGAGCCAGTCACTCCAGAGTCACAGCAACCACACACAACGGCCCCAATCCACCCTGGATCCAGTCCAAATAGGAATGGAAAAGATCCGCTCCTATTTGCACCGTTAAAAAGCCAGCTTAAGCAGGCCGGCCGCAAGCCCAGGGCAGCTTCTGGGCACTCCAGTGGTGTGTGGTGTGTAAGTGCCATGCCCCCAGGATGCCCTGAAGCTGCCCCCATGTGATTGGCTGGGCAGTTTTCGGGCATATAAACATCGCACTCCCATGCCACCTAGAAAGCAGCTTAATTTGCCAATCTGTTCCAGCCCTGTTATTTTTCCCCATTAGACACATAACTTTTTTAAAAAGCCAAATGTGAAACTATCCCAGCCTGCATAGCAGTCCAGAGAAAGAAAGACAGAGAGAGAGAGAGATGAAGTATAGCAAATTACTCTCCACACACTTTTCTGGGAAGTATTAAACAATTATCAATGAATGACAAGTTTCTAACATTTACTCGTGTCTTTGTATTATTCTGTTATGTATATTTAGTATATTACATATTTGTCTACGTGACAATCTTTTCAAACAGATAAATCTATTTGATATGAATTAGCCTTCCACTTCTTTATGTGCACATGATAATACATAATGGAAACCACTTCTTAGAATTTGCATGTGTATGTAGCACTTCATATTCAAAGCAAATACTTGAATTATAAAGGCTGGGGGGGTGATGTTTGATGATAAGTGACTGAAAATTAAAAATGATTTTCAATACCTGCTGCCACCTTCTGGCCACATAGAAAAGATATATTTTTTCTACTGAAGCTAACAAACAAAAAAGCATTTGTTTATGCAGTAGGGAAAAAACTTACATTTTAGCTTAGCAAGTGCTTTACAATATTGTTTAAAATTACAAATAATTAACAATGTCATTGCATGGAGCTTTCTGTTTCAGTTTCTTTTTAAACTTTTCTTTTTCCTTTCTTTTTTCTCTCTTTCAATAAAAAGAAAGTTAAAAAAAGAAAAGAAAAAAGCATTTATGCAGAATGCACACATTCAAATACACATGTGATAATGAATGTAATATTAAATGTCAGCCCATATGCATCAGTTGTTTATCTAGGTTTCACCTTCTACTGAAACTGAAAGACAAAGGGTTTAATGAGACTGACAGTATAAGAACTTTTAAGTGCTATGCATTGGGACTTTGAAACTATTGCAATTTCTCTTATTGCAGCATCATTTCTGAAGTATAATAAGTACAAAACTGTTTTTATTATGTGTAATGATCTTTAGAGGTATCTATTTATTCTCCTACTAGTTATATATTCATATCTATTCTTGTCTCAGTCAGTTATGTAATCATGCATATTGATGCAGCAATGAAGGTGCATGTTTGTATTTTGGTTTAGTTGTGTGTATTAATTAATCTATTTTATTAAATTTGATAATATTTAATTAATTAAATTAAATTAAGTAGGATAATATGTAAATAGTTCATACAGCTTATATGGTTTTTCATGTATCCATATATAGCCAAAACGGCACCATAGAAGACTCAAGATGTTTGTAAAAGCATAAGGAAAAAGACAAAAAAAAAACCTTCAAGAAGAATAAAATCCAGAGTTTTGGAAAAGTGGAGTAAGGGGGAATATAATTGCGTATTCAGGAAAAGGGCAAGACAAGTCACAAGACACACTAAACAGAAACAGTCCACACTGCCAAATGGTCCACCCCATATAAGAGTATAGATGGATGTAAGGCTGCAGTCCTACAGGTACATTCTTCATTTATGTGAATGTTTAGACTTTTTCTGGACTCCGGCAGGAATGAGGTGGCAGTGGTAGAGTTGGCAGAAGAAGGCTGCCAACTCTGAGATACCTATTTCTTTGACGTGTGGCATCTGGGGGGAAGGTGTCCTTGGAGCCAAAGTGCTGGTGCGGGAGTAGACAATTGCTTGTACTGCTATACTCTGGAAGCAGCACAGTGGAAGAACAGGTATCAGAGCTGACAGTCCTTGGCTGCTGCTATCATCATTTTTTTCCCTTTGCACCACTCTGTCTGAAGCCATTTATGTCTTTGCTACTTTTAACTTCATTAGCAGAACAGTTGTGCCAACAGGGTTCTGTCCTATATCCAATGGTGTTAGGAGGGGAGTGGGAGGTTGCCGACCACACCAGGTGGCACACAGAAGTGCAGGATGCCACTGCCTAGATCAATATATTATACAGTTCTCCCAAAATATGTCTTCTGGTTTCTCTTCTTTTTTTTTCTACCCCTCCCTCATCCTTCCTCTTCTTATTATTTTGCCAGTAACCCACTATTCATAAACAGTTCATTCAAATGAAACAGTGACCTGCCCATTCATGGCTGCATTAGCATTTCCTCTCCATATAATCACAAACAACAACTAATTCCGAACAATTAATGATTTTCTTCATGTGTTTAACTTAAAGTAAATTACATCTTCAGCAATGAAGGGGTTGTATTTAAAAAATACAATACAATGTATGTTGCACTATAAATATTTTTAAAATTCAAAGAACAAGTCTTGAAGATGAATCTCACAGATCTGACAGTGTTGGTATCTTCGGTCATCCTCTTGAATGGCTTCTGTAATCTTTAAAAGCACATTAGCTGTATTCATCTCAGTAGCAGCCCATAAGTTTTTGTTGACAAGTCTCAGAGATTATTGCACTACACCCTTGGGGTGTGTTCACACTATGAAATAACCCAGGGTTATTTCATAAGTGTTCAAAGTTTACCTGACCATATTTGGTGCAGTTTCGGGGGGGCGGGGGGCAAAAAATCACTTGGCTCAGTGCATTTTGCACCAGGTCACCTACTACATCTTTTTCGCAGCACCACAACAATCTGGACCTTTGGTAACGAGAACTCATTATTGAATCGATCCAGATTGCTTGGAATTGCTTTGAAAATGGAGGCACCTTCATTTTCAAAACGATCTGGTTCATCCGCCGCCTCTTCCTCCTCCTCCTCCTCCTCTTCCCTCTTCCTCTCCCCCTGCACCTGTTGTGCCACCACATCCTCTTTTGTCCTCTTTCCTCCTCTTCCTCACCCCCTCCTGCCACAATCAAATATCTCATGGCATTTTATCTCTATCCCCCCCCCCCCCCGAAGTGTGAATGGCAATAAGAATAAAATGCCATGGAGAAATTGGATTGTGGCAAACATAGTGGGAATGAAGATCCGGTATAGCATCACTGAGGATCTCCTCGGTACTAAAAGGTAAGCGTTGCTATTCCATTTTAACTGCTCTGGCTGCCTCTTGTTGCATTCTGGAATTTGCATTTAGAATAATCAGCCATAGAGGTCTTAGGCCTCACTGAACTATAGACTCCAGAATGCAAGAGAAGGCAACCAGAGCAGTTAAAGTGGAATAGCAATAATTTAAGAGTGAAGTGTGGTATTTTCCCTCTTCTGAGGGAAAACCATCTACAGAGCATGCTCTGTTAGCTGTAAATGAGAAGAGAAGGGGAAAGGGCAGTTGATATTCCCTCACCTGGTTGGAAACAGGTAATGATTTCATAGCATACAGGTTGAGTATACCTTATCTGGAATACTAAAATCCAGAACTGCCCACATGGATGGCTGAGATCATGACATTTTTGCTTTCTGATGGTTCAGTGTATACAAACTTTGTTTCATGCACAGCATTATTAAAAATGTTGTGTATAAAATTACCTTCAAGCTATATGTATTAGGTATATACAATACATAAGTAAATTTCATATGTAGACTTCAGTCCCATCTCCAAATATCTCATTATGTATATGCAAATATTCCAAAATTTAAAAAAATCTAAAATCCTTCTGATCCCAGTCATATCAGATAAGGAAGACTGTACTCCATCTACACTCAACTCTGTTATAATAACGGCTTCAATAACAATTTAGGTTGCACCAGTACTAAACTGAACAATAGCTTGGCATAGTTATAAGGCAACTGCTTGGCCATCTCTTACTGTTGTCTGAAGAAAATGTGTTGTGAAAGTTTAGTTCTGGTGGAAGAGAATAAGAGGGCCAGTCCAAGTCACTGCAGCACCTGAAGCAGAGAACTGAAATAGTGCCTTCTGTTGTGAAGAGATCAAATAGTATTTCCAAGCATTAACAGTCCTTTATCCCATCCCATAGCCAATCATATCTTTACCACTAGAAGAGGTAGCCTTATTTTGCCCAAGCTTTTAAACATGACTAACAAATAGATATTCAGTAATGCTCTCAGCCTCAGAGGAAGGCAACGGCAAAGTACTTCTTCTTCGTGGTCTCTGCGAATCATACAAATGGGTTTCACTGCGCCTGCGCAGTGCTGCTCGGAACCTACTGGAATCACTGGGCAGAGTTTACTCTGCAACATATTGAAACTTTTTGGCGGTAACTCCGCCCACCCGTTATAAGGCCCCTGCCTTCCCGCTCTTTTCCCCAGTTCCTTTTTTCCGCCGCGCGAGCTGCTTTAGAGGAACTTTCGCTTGCTTGATTGGAATCACTTTCGTTTTTGACTTCGGACTGTTTTTGACCATTCTCTCTCTCCCGCCCCTGGTAACTTCGGACCTTCGGACTGTTTGACTTCCCTTTGGATCTCGCTTTTGACTCGCAGGATGTCTCCTCCCTTCAAGAAATGTGACATCTGCAGCGGAAAGGTTCCTGTTCAGGACCCTCATTCTTCTTGCCTCTTTTGTCTGGGCCGGGACCACGACCCCAGGGTCTGCAGCCTCTGTAAGTCCATGTCCTCCCAAGCCCGTAAAAATCGGGAGTCGCGGCTGACGTCCGCTATTGCCCAGGGCAAGATCAGGGAAGGGGACCCTCGCCCGGCGTCAGCTCCTTCGGCCTCTGCTCCAGCTGCCCAGGCTCGTAGCGGCCCTTCGAGCGCCCCTCCTTCTACCTCTCTGGGGCAAGACATGGGGAGTTCGGGCTCTTCTCGCCCGTCGGCTCGCGGTGCCGCTCCCAAACCCCCGAAACATCCCCGCCCATCGGGATCAGTCGGGCAGGACACGGCTCCCGGCCGCATGGAGGGAGTCTCCTCTGAAGCATCGGGGACGTCCCGGGCGGCTTCGGAGAAAAGGACTTCCTCGGTATCTTCTTCTAAGAGGACCAAGTCTAAGTCCGGATCGGACCCCGCACCGAGGAGCACCGTCTCCGAGGAACCCTCGGGCTCGAGGGATTCCGCTGCCTGTACCGAAGATCGTGCTGGCCGTACGGCTACCATCTCGGAGTCCCCGATCCAGTTCTTCCCTCCGGATGCGCCTCCTCGTCACAAGTCAGCCAAGAAGAGGCAGTCATCAGCCCCGGAGACGATTCCGTCCTCTTCGGCTAAGAGGCCCAAATCGACTTCCAAGACTAGCTCCCATTCGAGCTCACCTTCCAAGAGGCGCTCGGACGACGCTTCCCTTCCTCGCAAGTCTCACCGGGAGTCCCGCCGTGACCGCCCGCGTCCCGACTCCCCGGGACGAGTCGACCCTCTGGCCACGCCGATGGTGGGCAATCGCTCACCTACGGGAGACCTTGACCATTCTCCGGCTGGGAGCCGCGTTCGGCTCAGACTGTTCCAACTCAGACTCAATCGGCAACAACGCTCCCCTTCCTCCTGTCGGACGACGAAGAGGTAGCTGATCAGCCACCGAGGTCTCCTTCTCCAGTCTCGCTGGCTCCACGCTCTCCGACTGATCCTCAATATTATTATGACTCGGAGACTGACCAATTCTTTCTCCCAGTCCCTAAGGAGGTGGTTCTTGCCAAATCTGCCTGAGGTCGGGACCGTCCCCGGGATTTGGATCAACCTCGTGGCCAGGAACACCATCGTCACGAGCTCGCTGACCGACCAGGCCCATCATCGGCTCCATCTCGATGTGTGGACAGGCCTGTTGAACACCCCAGACCGTACGCTGCGGTGGACTTGGTAGTTTCGGATTCCGAACCCAAGCCTGTGGATTCGGAATACTCCTCGGGGGATGACGACCCGGCCCAGAACTCTCCGCAGCTCCTGCACCACCCAGAGGCGGCCTCTCCCACGGATGATGTTAGGTCGTTCCTCGAGCATGTTATCAAGATGTCCAGGGCTCTGGACATTGACCTCCAATACCCCGAAGAAGAGGCCAGGGACCCCCTTGAACTCAGGGTCCGCAGCAGGGCCCACTCAACACCTCTGGTCCCCTTCATGCCGTCCTTGGAAGCCCTGGTCAGACGCTCTTGGGACTGCCCCTCCTCCCTGGTGGGGCCGCCTCGCAAGATCGAATCCCTCTATAAGGCTTCGGCCCCAACTGCTCCGTGGCTTACCTCCCACCCCCGACAAAATTCTGCTATTGTCAAGGGTGCCCAGCAGACCTCAACTCAACGGCAAGCGGCTGTGCCGGTTGATAAGGAGGCTAAGAAGGTTGATGCTTTGGCCAGGAAGGCATACGCGGCTGCAGCACTGGCGGTGAAGGCAACCAACTACACCGCTTGTATGGGTGCCTATATTCAGACTCTTATGGAAGGCATCTCTCCCATCGTGCCCGATGTCCCTGATGAGGCCCAACGGACCCTTACGGAGATTAGGGATGAGGCCCATTCCATTGGCGCGTGGCTCATCACCGCATCCAGGAACGTGGTGGAGTGCTCGGGCAGGGCCATGGCGGCCTCCATCGCCCTAAGAAGACACGCTTGGCTGCGGGGTTCGGACCTTAACACCAACGTTAGGTCTACCATAGAGGACATGCCGATAGACGACTCGGGCCTCTTCCATGCCGAGACGGATGACAAGCTGAACTGAAAGTTCAGGTTGAAGGCGGCGGCGAGAAAACATGGTATGTCTGCCCCCGCCCCGGCTCCTTTCCGTAAGAGGTTCCGCCCCTGGCAACAACAGCAGGGCCAGTTTAACAGGTCTTCTTACCAGGACCGGCAATTCCAACAACAAGGGTCCCAACGCCAGAGGTACCCGTCTCAATCCCCATCGTCCTCGGGCCGCCGAAATCAGTCTTCTCGGTACCGGAGGAACCGACGACAGGACCCTGACCAGTCCAAAAAGAGGGCATGAAACCTTCCCGCGCACTTCGCCTCCCCTGGAAGCTTTTTGGACATTCTTAAGCCCTTTATCAACACATGGGCTTCCATTTCTTCCGACTCGTGGGTGCTAAACATCGTCCGTAGGGGCTATACCCTCGAGTTCGAAGAGCTCCCGCCCACCGGAGCTTTCATTTCCACCCCACCCTCGGACACCCTTCTCGACGAAGTGCGCACCTTGATGGACAAAGGGGCGATTTCCCCACTTTCCCCTGATTCCTTCCATACGGCCTTTTTCTCCAGGTACTTCACGGTACCAAAGGCCGACGGGGGCATTAGACCAATCCTGGACTTGAGGGACTTAAACCTCTTCCTCCAGTATCGCAGGTTTCGTATGGTAACCTTAGCCTCTATTTTGCCTCTCCTTCACCAGGACCAGTGGTTCGCGACGGTCGACCTCAAGGATGCCTACTTCCACATCGGAATTCGAGAGTCCCACCGGAGGTTCCTCACCTTCGCCGTCGGCTCCGACGCATACCACTACAATGTGCTTCCGTTCGGGCTTGCTACAGCCCCACGGGTCTTCACAAAGTGCATGGCCCCAGTGGTGGCATACCTCCACAGGAAAGGCTACAGAGTCTTCCCTTACTTAGACGACTGGCTGTTCGTCGCAGACTCTCAGCACGAACTTCAGGAGGCAATTGCATTCGCCACCCGGCTGCTGGACTCTCTCGGACTGGTGATCAACAAGGACAAGTCTCATTTCACTCCGTCCAGACAGGTGAAATTCATCGGAGCCATCCTCGATTCCGAAAAATGCTCCGCCTTCCTTCCTGTGGACCGCTTCCAAGCACTGGTGACATCACTGACACCTTGCATCTCCCACAGAAGAGTGAGAGCCAGGGACGTCCAGATCGTCCTGGGTCACATGGCGTCAACGACCTTCGTGACGCCGTGGTCGAGACTTCGCCTACGCCCACTCCAGGCTTGGTTTCTGTCGACCTTTTCTCCGATGGAGGATTCCCCATCCAAGTGGTTGACGGTACCGAGACCGGTGGCCGCCTCTCTCAACTGGTGGCTGGACGACCACAACGTGTGCGCCGGGATGCCCTTTCACCAACCACAACCGCAGGTGACGCTGACAACCGATGCTTCCCTAGAGGGCTGGGGCGCCCATCTCCTCGACCTAGTTGTCAAGGACAAATGGTCAGACTCGGACAGTCTTCTCCACATCAATGCCCTCGAGATGCTCGCGGTCGAAAAGGCTCTGAGAGCTTTCGAATTCGCTGTGACAGGCAGGGTGGTGCTCTTGAGGACGGACAACACCACCGTGATGTATTACATCAACAAGCAGGGTGGCACCAAGTCAAGGACCCTCCTCAAGATTACCCTGCGCATCTGGGACTGGTGCATACAGAGACAGGTCCTCCTTCAAGCGATCCACTTGCCAGGGGAGGACAACGACTTGGCAGACCGCTTGAGCAGATCACCCTCGGTATGCCACGAGTGGAGGCTCCATCCCGAGACAGTCAGCGACCTCTTCGATCGGTGGGAGACCCCCCCGGATCGACCTCTTCGCGACCGGATGGAACAGCCATTGTCCCCAGTTCTGCTCCAGGAGGCCAATGACCGGATCCCTAGGAGACGCATTCGCCTTCCTGTGGTCGGGGGAACTCCTTTATGCCTTTCCCCCCTTCCCTCTCATCATCAGGGTGGTCTCCAAGATGATGCTAGATCACGCGGACGCGATCCTGATCACGCCATGGTGGCCGAGACAGCCCTGGTTCGCATCTCTTCTGCATCTCTCCAGAAGGTGCTTCCTCCGCCTCGAGCCTCGCCCGGACCTGTTGTCGATCCAGGATGGACGAATTCTCCACCCCGACATCGACAACCTGCCGATGGTAGCCTGGAGGATCCAACCCTAACTGCCTTGCCGGAGTCGGTGAGGACGGTGATCCTGGCTGCTAGGAAACCTTCCACCCAGCGGTCCTATGCCCTGAAATGGAGGAGATTTTGCCTCTTCCTAGACCAAAAGGGCTTGTCTCCAGCACAGGTTTCCACTCCGGTGGTGCTGGAGTTTTTGATGGCACTTTTGGAGGGAGGGCTGTCCCTCACGTCCATCAAGTGCTATCTTTCTGCCATCTGTGCCAAATACCAATTCGGGGGGAGGGTTTCTTTCTTCAAGGATCCCTTGGTGAAGGGGTTCCTGAAGGGTTGTGCCAACCTGTACCCTCCTGTGTCGATGCCAATGCCGGCTTGGAGTTTGGAGTCGGTACTGGCCGCTCTCCAATCCAAGCCTTTTGAACCGATGGCCACAGCGGACTTGAGACTATTGACTTGGAAAACCGCTTTCCTTGTGGCCATCACCTCTGCCCGCCGTGCGGGCGAACTCTGTGCTTTACGGAGGGACCAGCCATTTCTAAGGTTCCACAAGGACAAGGTGGTCCTCCGCACGGACATTACCTTCTTGCCTAAGGTAGTGTCTGCCTTTCACATGTGCCAGGACATTGTGTTGCCCACTCTCGCATCCAACCCAACGTCGGATGGAGAAAGACGCCTGCACTCTCTTGATGTCAGGAGAGCGCTGGCCTTTTACCTGGACAGAACTGCTGCCTCCAGTCGGTCCGAGAGACTTTTCCAATGCTACTCGGAGCCGAAGAAAGGGTTGCCCATGTCTGCGCAGAGGTTCTCCAAATGGGTGGCTGGTACCATCCACCTCTGCTATGAACTGATAGGCAAGCCTCTCCCTGGCAGGGTTCGGTCCCACTCTACGAGATCAGTGGCAGCATCCTCTGCATTCCTGTCAGGGATCCCCTTGGAGGATATCTGCAAGGCTGCTGTCTGGTCCCAACCTCTGACTTTTATTAAGCACTATAGGTTGGACACCAGGGCCATCCGAGACGCAGCTTTCGGGAGGGCTGTGTTGGTTTCAGGGTTGCATTGATTGCACTACTGATGTTTTTGTGTTATACAGTTTACACTGTTTATACTGTTGAATGTTGATTTGCACAAATCTTATGGGATCGGTCTTGCATGACCTCTGTTCCCTTCTCAGGTTTAGCAAAGTTATTGCTATTTGATTTGTGCATGAACAAAAAGACTGACTCTTTATGGTTCAAGGTGTTTTATTGTAATAAATATACCTTTGGTTTACCATAGCTATGGTCTCAGGACACTCCCTCCGCCGCATACCTTAGCTTGTCAGTCTAAACCCATTTGTATGATTCGCAGAGACCACAAAGAAGAAGGACAGGTTGCTTACCTGTAACGGTATTTCTTCGAGTGGTCATCTGCGAATACATACAAATCCCACCCGTCCGTCCCCTCAGTGTCCTGCTCTCATTGGCTCTCTTCCATCGCCTGCTTGGCGGAAAAATTGCGGAACTGGGGAAAAGAGCGGGAAGGCAGGGGCCTTATAACGGGTGGGCGGAGTTACCGCCAAAAAGTTTCAATATGTTGCAGAGTTAACTCTGCCCAGTGATTCCAGTAGGTTCCGAGCAGCACTGCGCAGGCGCAGTGAAACCCATTTGTATGTATTCGCAGATGACCACTCGAAGAAATACCGTTACAGGTAAGCAACCTGTCCATTTCATACACACCTCCCACACGCATATTCACGTATGTATGATTCTCTCAGCTTTAGATGATGGCAAAGGCAAACCTCCTCAGAACAAATACTGATAGAAAACCTTATCATAGGTTAACCTTAGGGCTGTCCTAAGACGGAAATGACTTGAAGGCAGACAACAACAACAGCAACTATGCTGAAGTTTCCAGATGTTCAGTAATGATTTCAAGAACACAAATATATGTAAAAATTAGGAAGGTTTTTTAAATAGATAATTATTATCAGCAATACATTATTTAACAAAATAAGATCCCCCCACCCCCCCGTACATCAGTTATAAATACCTTTGTTGTAGAGTAAGCCTTGTATATTTAAATAGCCTGTGATCATGAGTATAACCTTTCCCGGTGTTTTGTGCAAGCCTCTCCAAAACCGTATGTCCAGGCTCAAAGAGCAAGATTCAAACAGTCCTTGCATGTTAGATGAGCTTGTAGAAATTCAAACAAGTAAAACACTAAATCCTTTCTTTTTTTCCACTGAGAGAAATTAGTTCATTGGAGAGAATAATTACTGTAGCCAGGCTAGAATAAGCACCACTGTGTCTGGAGGGCGCAGGTGGTTTTAGAATCAAAATCCAGTGGCAAGGGACAAGGCTCAGACAAGCTGTATGTCTAATCATTGCTCCATGTAGATGGGTGGGCCTCTGTTCCTCCATTTTTACTCTCTACATTTCCCACAAGACTTTCTTAATTTTGACATATTTTATCGCTCACATCAGTGATGACTGGCATCAAGCCTCTCAGGAGTTTAAAGTAACTTTCTCCTCTTCTGTTTCCTGCAGAAAAAAAATATCTGTGATCGTTGCCCTCATTTTGGGGAAGGCTGGTTTTTTTTTTAAAATAATGCAAAATAAAAACTGCTGTTAGCATTCATTAGACTACTTGGCTCCTCATTTTAAGGCAAGGTGGGTTGCTTTGCCATGTGGGTTTTAATTACAGAGATCTATCACTTTATTGGATAACAACTGTCCATCTGCTACACTCCTGTGTGAAATAAATTAATGCAGAAACACATATTCAACTGCCTCCATTATAGCTGTACACAATAATCCTCAAACTACTTATTCCAGAGCAGTTCCCATGAGGTCCCAAGTTTTCAATTTAAGGAGTAATGATCAAGCTATAGATATGCTATACTAGATTGCTGTTCTTCTTCGTGGTGGTGCTATCATTATCATCATCATCATCATCATCATCATCATCATCATCATCACATCTTTCAACCAAAATTAGGATTTGAGGAGGCTTATAAATGAGAACAAAAAATATAATTAAAACCTAAAAATTATCAATATCAAAATGGAATTAAATTGTAAATAATAATAAAAACAATTGAATACAGAAAGTTAAAAATGGCAAAAAGCAGTTCCCAAGTAATACAATTAACAGGACAGTACCCTTTTAATAGATTTTAAAACACACACCCACACATGCATCTCTCAAAATCTGTTGGAATAAATAAAATCTTTGCCAGCCTATTAAGGGAAAACAAGCAGGAGACCATTCTAGCCTCTCTTGGAAGGGAATTCCAGAACTTGGAAGCAGCCAGTAAGAAGACTCTGGTCTAATCTGTACAACAGAAATAATGCAGCTCCATGCTATGGAATTCTGGGATTTGTAGTTTTGTGAGATATTTAACATTCTCTGTTCAGTCACACAACAAACTGTAAATCTTAGAATTCCATAGAAGGAAGCTATGACCATTAAAGAGTGTCAAACCGCATTATTTATCCAGCGCAGATTAAACCTTTATCACACATCTCTACAAAACATGCCCATGAAGGTGGTGGGGCTGAAAAGAAGGACCTCCCCTGGAGATCTCAGTGCCAAGGCAGGTTCATATGGGGAAGATCCTCTCTGTCAGATAACCTGTACCTGAATCACACAGGGCTGTATAGCTTATAAATAGCTCTTTGAACTGTCATTGCTGGATAATTTAACCAAATTTACTTTGGAATTATAACTTCTCATTTAATCATAAATGTATATAGAAAGATCTAAAGGAATAAAACTGTTATCATACTTTAACTATTTTGGTTATGTGTACCATGTGCCAAATCTTGGCAACTGTGCCATGTCTTATCCAGTAAATCTGGCTGCTGTTTGTACCCATAATATGCTACATGATGTCTTATAGTCTGTCAAAAGTGTCATAGTCATGCATTAAAGGTGTTGTAAGCATAAGAACTGGAGTAAGGGGTACAGTAATTAGCTGCATAGAGTCTATAGCAACAGCACAGCATTTAGCAGTCATGTCACTTCCAGGCAAGTCTCCTGGCAATTGCCTAATAGCAACTCATAGCAATGGGCAGCAATATTAAGAGGGCAGCAGAATCTGTTCTTTCTTTCTCCATTGCGCAAAAAGGTCAGGTGAGGGTCCAAGCACAAAAGAAAACAAGAGTTATCTGTCCCTTGTGTACTTGATTATATCATGATACAGTAGAGATGAGCTGTGTCATAAAAACTGTGAGAAAAACATTAAAATCCTGTGCAGTACACAAGATTAACAAACATTAAAATTTCAGTTCCAGTGTAACTCTTACGTACAATATGATGAGGAGATAGAGGCATTAAGGAAATGGACACAGATAGAAAAATGCTTAAGGAAGCACACTTTCTATTATTTTATTTCTTCACTAGCTGTTTAGTTTGGAATTGCCACCCATTGTCCATTTATATCTTACAAAGTCTATAGATGAAATCACTGTTATGTTATCCTTTTCCAATATTTCATTTTTCCTAAGTGGCTGGAGATAGTAGTGCTGGAGAAGTGCTGCTGCACCTAACAGGAAGAAACAACAAGGGGTTTTGTTTAAAGGACATTTGGTACTTTGCTGTTGTGTGCCTTCAAATAATAGTGACCCTAAGGCAAACCTATCGTGGGGTTTTCTTGGCAAGTTTCTTCAGAGGGTGTTTGCCCATTGCCTTCCTCTGAGGCTGAGAGAGTGTGGCTTGTTCAATGGTCACCCAGTTGATTTACATGGCCAAGCTGGGACTCAAACCCTGTTCTCAGCATCATAATCCAACACTCAACTACTTCTGTGTAATTGTTACAGATGAAATTTAGACATGGGAATCAAGATACCTGGATAGCACAACAGTATATTAATTAATTATTCTTCCAAGTAACTGGAAAAGCAAAACTTCACCAGCATCCTTTGTTGTTAACTGCCCTTGAGTCAGCTTCGACTCATGGTGACACCATGAAAGAGATGCCTCCAAGACCCACTGTCTACACCTGTTCTGTTCAGGTGCTACAGCCTTTGGTTGTGGCCTCCTCAATTGAATGTATCCATCTGGTATGCTGTCTTCCTCTCTTTCTACAATCCTCCACCTTTCTTAGAACTATTGTCTTTTCTGTTGAGCGATGCCTTCTCATGATGTGGCCATAGCACAACAACCTCAGTTTAGTTATCTTGGCTTCCATGGAGAGCTCAGGCTTGATTTGTTCCAGCTGTTGCCTGTTTGGCTGTTTATGATATCCTCAGAACTTTTCTCCATCACCACATTTCATACAATCATTGAATCGCAGAGTTGGAACAGGTAACAAAGGCCATCCAGTCTAAACCCCTGCCATGAAGGAACACAAAATCAATGCACATTTCACCACACTCTGAGGCAGTGTGTTACACTGTCAAACAGCTCTTACCATCAGGACATTCTTCCTAATGTTTACATGGAATCTCTTTTCTTGTAGCTTGAATCCATTGCCCTAGTCTCTGGAGCAACAGAAAACTAGCTTGCTCCATCTTCAATATGACACCCCTTCATATATTTAAACATGGCTATCATGTCATCATTTAATTTTCTCTTCTCCAGGCTAAACACACCCAGCTCCCCAAGGCACTTCTCATAGGGTATGATTTCCAGACCTTTCACCAGCTTCCTCTGGATATGTTCCAGATTGTCCACATCCTTCTTGAATTGTGGTGCCCAGAACTGGACACAATATTCCAGGTGAGGTCTGACCAAAGAACAATAGAGTCCTACCATGACTTCCCTAAACACTATACTCCTATTGATGCTGCCTCGAATTGCATTAGTTTTCTTAGCTGCTGCATCACATTGCTGATTCATGTTCAGCCTGTTGACCACTAAGACTCCTTGATCCCTTTGTACGTACTGCTGTCAAGCTAGGTGTCACTCATCCTATATCTGTGCATTTCATTTTTACCACCCAAGTGTAGTATCCTACATTCTCCCTGTCGAAATTCATTTTGTTGGTTTTGACCCAGCTTTCTAACCTGTTAAGGTCAATTTGAATTCTGATCCTGTCATCTGGATTATTAGCAACCCCATCTAATTTGGTCTCAAACTGGATTATTTCTGCAGTGTGTTTTGGACCTATGTGTCCACCAGATGGTGCCATTTAAATAACAGAAAAGATTTTTGGGTCAGCTAGATTTCCTTATTTGCTTGATTGTTCATATTTATTCAAATAATTTACTCAAAATGTTTATCCTTCTGTTTCCAGGTTCTGAAATATCTGAAATGTTCCCCCCCCCCTTGTATGCTCATTAAAAAGTACCATGTAGAAAGCAGTGGTAATATGTTTTGGAGAAATGAATTCTGAATTCTGTTCTTCCCCTCTGGCTTTCTTGCAAAACTGACAATATAATAGAAACAGAGTACAGTGGGCCCTCCACATTCCCTGAAGTTAGGAGCTCAGTAGCCCACCATCCCCTCGTGAAAGTGGGCAAATAACACTTTTTAAAAAAAAAACTGAAAGAACATGTCTCTAGGAATCTCTAGGTCCTCCAGTCTATGGTCAACATCTGTTGGATGTTGACTGCTGGAGGACCTACAAATGCCTACAGAAGTGTTCTTACTAGAGGGTTATTCAGGTGCAGTACATACAAGCCTTTTGTGCCGTACCGGTGCCGATTCTAGGATTAGGGATTGCGCGGCAACCACACAGTCCATAACCCCAGCACAGCGCGGCAGTGTAACAATGTATACATGGGTGCCGCCGTTGTTATGTAAGCACTGGATGGCATCTGCACGTTGCCATATGGCGCTTACATCACAAGTGCACCATTGGCGCACTCATGACATTATTGCGGCACTGGAAAAAGAACCCGGTTACACATGCCAATTCTCTGAGGACTTTACCACACCAGCTTCATTCTCATAGTAGTCATGATAGGAAAAATAAAATGGGAACATACTGCTTTATAGCCAACCATCATCTCACCTCAGTCAAATGTGCAATTGGGGCTGCTCCTGCATGACACTTTCTTCCTGAACTCTCCCTTAACCCCACTTCCCTGTCTTTCCTTATCCAGCATGCCTTTAGGGATGTTTTTGTTTTCCATTTTTCTGTGCAGTTCTGGAGCTCCACTGCCCCCTGTAAATAAAAAAAAGAAAGAAAGAAAATAGGAAAAAAGATAACAGGGCACTTCAAAATAGCAAGAGGAGTGGCAAGAGGAGGGGACACTGTGAGGCCACCTAACTGGCAATCATGCAACTGTCCCAGGAGTGACATTTTGCATCTGGGGACTTGCATGACTGCATGGTCATTCACATGTTTCCCCATAAATGAAAAGAGATGCTTGGGGACATGGCAAGTACGGGTTGGAGGTGTCTTCATGCGATGAGTATTGCCAAAGCTGCTTCCTTCTCAATCATCACAGTTTAAAATCCACATCCAGTAATGTCCTAAGTGTGCTCACTATTCCAAAAAGTATATACATATGAGTATCAGCTAGAAAAACCAATGCATGTCTTGGCTGCATCAACAATATAGTGTTTAGGTCAAGGCAAGTAATAGTACCACTCTATTCTGCTTTGGTCAGACCTCACTTGGAATACTGTGTCTGGTTCTAGGCACCACAATTCAAAAAGGATGTTGACACGCTGGAACATGTCGAGAGGAAAGTGACCAAAATGGTGAAAGGTCTGAAAGCCATGCCCTATAAAAAGTGTCTTAGGGAGCTGGGTATGTTTAGCCTGGGGAAGAGAAGGTTAAGAGGTGACATGATAGTCATATTTAAATATTTGCAAGGATGTCATGTGGAAGAAAAAGCAAGCTTGTTTCGTGCTGCTCAGAAACTAGGACACAGAGTAATGGATTCAAATTACAGGAAAAGAGATTCCACTCAACATTAGGAACAACTTCCTGAGGTAAGAGCTGTTTGACAGTGGAATATGCTGCCTCAGAGTCTCCTTCTTTGGAGGCTTCTAAACAGAGGCTGGCTGGCCATCTGTTGGAAGTGCTTTGATTGTGTATTCCTGCATGGCAGGGGGTTGGATTGAATGGTCCTTTGGTCTCTTCCACCTCTATGATTCTATGATAGTTACTGAGAATAATATGGTTTGGATGATTCTAACTTTAGTGAACAGTTGTATATCTTTACTCTTTATTTATTTATTTATTTATTTATTTATTTAGCGCTGTAGATTTGCACAGCGCTGTACATAAAAACAATAAATATAATTGTTCCCATGTTATTTCTGCCTCTGGTGCCTTTAAAGAAATAATCACTAGGACCATGCTTACTGTCTATACTTAGCCATCCTGAGTGAGAATGTAAAGTCCTGTTAGACCTTCTTACTTAACTGTGAGTGTCTGAGTTCTCATAACATTAATAAACACATAGAGATCACATTTATTACAATCAAACATGGAAAGCTTTAATGTGATACATAATGTTGTGAGAGGGACACCATTAGAGCCTGATATTTTGTAGTTATTGTGTGAAGAATGAACATACATCCTTGTGAAAAGCTATTTGTGTTGAGTGGAGTTGCAGCACATATTTAATTATAACTGTTGCAATATATGGAATAAATTGATACCTTGGGCACTTGTGACTCCTCACCAGCTACTTGCAGCATGTATGAATCTGCCTCACCATGTATGACATTGGCTTGACTTTGTCTTTAACTTTAAGCATATTGAGACAGCTTCCTCAAACAGCAGGTGCTGAGGGCCTGAGAAATAGTAGCACAGTGTTCTGGAACAGAGCTATGTGTTTTCTGCCTTCAGTTGAAGTGGGAGAATGCTGTCTCATTGCCAGTGTTGTGGTTTCAAATGCCAGTTCAATTACCACTTGTATATGAAAGCGGAATAAATCTTGTTTTCCATGCCAGATATCTTGGGCTAGTTCCAGGTATTAAAGGTAAAAAGGCAAAGGTAGTCCCTTGACATGAATATCTAGTTGTAACTAACAGTGAAGAGGGCAGTGCTCATCTCCGTTTCTAAGCCAAAGAGCCAGCGTTGTCTAAGGACCGCTCTGGTGGTCATGTGGCCAGCATGACTGTAGTGAACGCTGTTACCTTCCCACTGAGAAGTGGTACCTATCTATCTACTTGCATTTGCGTGCTTTTGAACTGCTAGGTTGGCAGAAGCTGGGACTAGTGATGGAGCTCACCCATCATGCAGCACTTGGGCCTTGAACTGCCAACCTTCTGAACTTCCGATCATCAAAATTGCCATCCTAACCACTAAGCCACTGCATGCCAGGTATTATGGTATTTTAAAAGGCTGAGACTGTGAACCAGTCTCTCTCTCTCTCTCTCTCTCTCTCTCTCTTTTGGTGAAGTTAGAATCAAAGAGCCTTTCTTGTTAGATCTTAGTGTAACTTTGTTAGAAAATGACCAATAACACTAGGGGTCATGTGTTGCAAAGCACCCCTAGATCAGCTTCGTTAGAGTATTCTAAAGTACCTGACTCACTGCTGCCACTTGCTAAAACACTATTTATTGCAACATGCTTGTGCATTTTGGAGTACAAAGGAGATGCCAAATCATTGACAGCAGCCTTCAATTACACATGAGCAAGACAGATCCATACTTTGAGAAAGAGAGGAGAGTTTTGAATTTAAGGATATCTGTGCAGTTTCATCTATATGTTTCTGTTGATGCTGCATTTTTAATTTGAATAAACACTATTGTTTGGACATACATTAGGGCAGTGGTTTCCAACCTTTGGTCCTCCAGATGATTTGGACTTCAGCTCTCATAATTCCTGACTGTTGGCCAAGTTTGCTGGGGCTTCTGGGAGTTGAAGTCCAAAACAAATGGCAGGACAAAGGTTGAGAACCATTGCCTTGAGATATCTGATTAGGATTGAGGAAGATCCAGAGTGGAGTCCCAGATTTTCCAGGTTGGGAGTGTGCCAAATAATTTGCATTTTCATATTTTACAATGTTTCCACAAGGATTAACTGTTTAGTTTGGTTTGAGTATTGGATTACAATTCTGGAGAATTGTTTCATTCTCCACTTGGCTATGGAAAATCATGGTGATTTTGGCCAAGTCACACTCTCAGTCTCAGAGGAAGGCAAAAGCAAAACCCTTAACAAATCTTGCCAAGAAAACCCGATGATTAGGGTCACTATAAGTCTGAAATGACTTGAAGGCACATTGCATTTTATTATTTTAATGACTGATGTGTTTTAATACTGTAATAGATTAATTCTGTTTTAATGCTCACTTTCATATGTTTTTAATTGTATTGTTCTTTTAAACTGTAAGATGCATTGAATCCCAATTTTGGGGGGGGGGAAAGCGGGATATAAATAAATATAACAACAACAGCTTAGTTATACAGTAAATTTAATTTGTAAACTTAAAAAATATAAGATTGCAAGGGGAGAGAGGAATGAAAGCATGCTGGCTGTTGACCATTGTTCCTAAAGACATGAGAGTACTGGAGAAAGAGAAAGAGACAGCTTTGAGAAAATGCTGCCCCATCCCTGAGTTCATTTGGGAAGTGCAAAGTCTGGCTCCTGTATGAGCCACTCATGTTTTTTTTTTACCTAGCTACCCATGTAGCCATCTCTCTCCCATCTGTTACTTAATCATTGGGCTTTGCTTGTAACTGACCCAGTGGCCCTCTTTCCTTCTCTCCTGCAACAGACTGCCTTGTACATCATGGCAGGAGAATTCATGCATTTTCCGCAGAACCTAAGCCCAGAAACAAGAAGCTCTGTTACCAGCAAATCCCCAGCTTCCTTCTATGGCCAAGTGGGGATTCAAAACCTGTTCTCTAGTGTTGTAGCCCAACACTCAAAGGAAAATCACATCCTGAAACCTGTTGAAGTGACACTGAACTTACAAATTCCAGGGAAGGCCAGGATGGCAGGAGTTCAGTGTGTGGATTTTGAATTAACATTATACCATTGCTGGAGACATGATCAGAATGTGTTGGAATATAGAATTGTGTCAGAGCACTGGCCCTCATAACCAACCCAGTACAGCAAGGTTTGAGAACTTTTGGCTCTTCATATGCTTGATCATACAACTCCTATCAGCCATAACCAGTTTGGTCAGTGATGTTGTTATTATCATTGTTGTCACTGTGTGCCTTCAAGGTGTTTCCAACTTATGGCAACCCTAAGGAAAACCTATCATGGTTTTGTTTTGTTTTTTGCAAGTTTCTTCAGGGAGGGTTTGCCATTGCCATCCTCTGAGGGTAAGAGAATGTAACTTTCTCAAAATCACCCAGGAGTTTCCACAGCCAAATGGGGATTCAAATCCTGTTCTCTAGAGTTGTAGCCCAACATTCAAACTACTCAAACCAAACAGTTTGTCCTTGTGGAAACACTGTAAAATATGAAAAAAGCATGGCTGAGCTGGCATTTGAACCCAGGTCTCTAGAGTCATAGTACAACACCCAAACCACTACACCACACAGGCTCTCTTGGTCAGTGTTAAGGGATTTGAAAGCTGAAGATCAAAATATTTAAAACATCAAAGGTTCTCTACAACTGCAGTGTGGTCTACTGTGACTGACAGAATCTTTATGGGATCAAAGAGGTAGACACCTTGCCCAGATCTGCTTGTGGAGTGAATGTGAGTTCATCTACATGGGAGAAACATACACTAAAATATATGTTTCATTCCTTTTCTAGTGTGGCTCCTTCAACATCTTTGCTTACACTGCAGTTGTTCTAGCAGTCAGTGATAACTACAGGTTCTCTGCATGAGTGCTGTGAGATGTATTGATGGAGGGAGTTTATATCTAACAAAGACATTCAATATAGCTAATAGATGCAAACATGTCTGTTATTCAATAGATTGATAAAAGTAAACATCTTTTAAAAGGCAGCAATTTATTATATTATTGACGTTTTAAATTATGGAAATAAATACTGGCAAGGAATGGCATGATTCAACTATATTGCATCTAGGTTTCCAGGAAATAAGAAGTACTGCAGAAAAAAAATCAGGGTGTAGAAATATCCAATTTTACTCTTGTGGCAGATTGAGAAATGCGAGATGTTATTATTTATAGTACTTTCCTGGCAGAGTCATGAAATCTTCCTACAGAAGATTATATTTCAAGAACATAAAAAAAATTCATAAATCTATGCGTTCTTCTTAAGAAAGTATACTGAAATAAGTTTGTGACCTGGAAACCACTCTGGGCATCAACTCTTTTGCACCACAGGGCCACAACTCACCCAGTAGCCACCTCACTTACCTGCCCTACCACATAGGCATGCCATTGCTTTTTGTTTAGACTATGCCAGTATCACCGTTTGATTAGAGAGTGAAGCTTAGTATATCAGATGGGATGGGAGAAAGGAAAGCAAGGCAGAGAAGTTGGGATAATGAAGGGAAAGTAGATCTCATCCTGCCTCATATAACCAGACATTGGGGAGGGAAGCAGTAGCTTATACTTAGAAAACAACTAAATAGATTTATGTGAAATTTGGCAATGCAAAAGAGATCAGGCTGGAAATAATCTGTGCCAGTTTTGAAGTCAAAAAGGTAAGAAAATGTTTATTTATACATATTCAAATCTTTACAACAACCTCCAGCAGTCTGACAGCTTTCTGCTTATTTTCCTTGGACTGTCACTCTTTGAGATATTGTGGGCACTTCCCATCCACAGGGGGTTTGTTCTGGGGACCACTGTGAATGTGAAAAAATGTGGGAGCTTAAGCTCATATTAGTCAATGGGTGGCAACATGTATGATGTGTGTAACCTGCATCAGCATAGCTGTGGAACTCAGCGCCTTTGGCTAATATGGGGCAGGATGATCAGCCAGAGCTCCAATCTGTGGATGGCTAGCCTGCCAATATAGTAAACCAATATTGTTTGCAGCCGGATATTTACAATAAGGAATAATAGCTTTAGTTGCATGATAGTATCAGTGGCATGGACTCCATGTGTATATTCCAGTAAACAAACAAAGATGGGATTTACACCAAGCATCCTCCATTGACTATCATCTAGCTCCAAGGTAGCAATGAAGCTAAAATGTACCATAGGTTCATTGGAAATAACACCATACTATATCCATATCACTTAAATAAATCATTCACCAATGAGATGGCACAAACAGGTGCAATTTCCCTGAATTTTGGAGCCTCGGTGAACATGGAAATCTCCTTTTGGTAAGTTTTGTTTTCATAACTATCTTCTTCTTCCTCCTCCTGGAACAGAGAAGAAAGACTTAAGAGAGGGAAGTTGTTACAAAAGTAAGAAATAAATGTAGGAAGAATACAGAACAATCATTTACATTTCAAGGACCCAGAGTCCAGGTTAAATGTGAAAGAAGAATCGAAGAAGATATGACAGCAGATGATAAAAATTATTTATGGCATCTGAGGGAGGAACATAAAATTAAAAAAAAAACCTCCCTATAAAACCTTGGATCAGCAATGTCTGCCAACAAAGTGGAGGCAGAATCAAATATTTGCAGAGCCAATGTACAGACAGAGTACAGACAGAGTAAATGACTGTGACTTGAGGAAAGGAGAACTATGGAACTTATTGCCACACAAAAATTGCTAAGGCAAAACTTCCCACACTTTCCAAAGAGATATGAAATATCAAGAAAAAAACCTGTCCATACTTAAAATTGTGGCAAATTCTGCCTCCATCTACTCTTACTGTTTCTGCCTCCATTATCACCTTTTTGTGACTGTGGTAAGATATTGGGGGAACATAGGGGTCATGCAGACTGGCAGCTTTGAGTGGCTAAGGCCGCTCTCCAGTGCTGGTAAGTCCCCAATCAGTGTGGGACCATGGTAACCACATGGTCTGATCCTGATGCAGGCCACCGGCGTGGTCCTGAGTGGGATACCAGCAACGAGCGGACATTCTTCACTCTGATTCTGTCCAGCTTTTCCTGGCCAGGCACACTATGCAGTTTATCAGACAATGGAAATTGGAAGTATAATCCAATAGTAATCTAGTGCATCTTTTAAAAAAAGGTTTTGCAAAAAGATGGAAGAGTCATCGGGAAGACATATTTCTTGGTTGACATATTTCTTTGTAAATCATCACATCACAGGTGCTTTCAGCTGCTACTAGTTAGGAGGCATTGGGCAGCTGCTGCATCTTTTTTTAAATAGGTTTTGCAAAAAGATGGAAGAGTCATTGGGAAGACATGGGGGGCCGCAAAGAGAAGATGTCATTGTCCGAAACCCTCATAAAATTCCATGCACGGAGCCTAGCCTGGAAGAAAATTAAAACCGTACATCATCACCATGAAAGCAGCAGAACACTAATGATATCACTAGATGTTAAAGGCAAAGCCATATCAAACAGCATACCAAACACTACAGCACATGAAAAAGGCCTGGACAGAAGTGCTTGGCATGAACTACAGTGGTCCCTCCACATTTGCTGGGTTAGGAGTGAAGGACCCCCATGGATGTGGGAAAAGAGTAAATGAAAAAGCCTACTATTCTTTTCACCTAAGAGTACACCTCTCTAGGAATCTCCAAGTCCTCCATTGCAACTCTATGGTCAATATCTGCCAGAAGGTGATCATAGAACCATGCCGGAGGACCTACAAATGCCTAGAGAAGTGTTTTCTCTAGGAACTTCTACGTTCCCCAGCAGAACTCTATGGTCAACTTCAGCAGAGTTGCACTGGAGGACCTAGACAGTCCTAGAGAGAACATATTAATGAAATCCGTGAATAATCAAAGCCGCAAATATCAAAGCGGCAAATATGGAGAGATGAATGTATTGTGTCTCACTCAACCCATTTTGATTATTTTTATTGTCAATTGTTTATTTTAATTGTAAGGTGTATAATTCTTTTTTAAGGGGGCATGGGGATATTATATATTGGACTGTATATTGTATACTGTATATTGGATTGGTTTTTAGATGTAAGTCGCTTTGATTGTTTGGCAACAGAAAATAAAGTTTTATTATTATGGCTGTTGTTATTGCTGTTCTTTTGCAAATTGCTGTTTTGTTTTGGCCAGTTGGCTGCAGTGTTTTTCTCTTTGATGTTTTAATTTTGCAAACCCTTCAGGAATTAATTGTGAACAGGGTAATTAAATAAAGAGGTTACTAAAATGCCAATCCAGGGTTGCTCTGCTGACAACGCCCTGGGTGGCTTCCCATCATGGGGCGGGGGGAACAGGCCTGGCAGGGTCAGATACCCAGATCTCACTTTACACCAGCCTCCTGCCCTTCCTACTCAGCCAGCCTCATTGGCTCCCAAATGTGCGCAGAGCCCACGCCTCCTCTTCCACCAGTTGGCTAAGGCACTCCTCCTCCTCCTGATGGATGTTCCCTCTAGCCTTGCAAACTGCAGCAACCTTATTTATATGTATAGCAATTTGCAGCTGACTTGCAGCAGCCACCATGATGGAGGCACCCAGTTACTAACAATGTGCTGCGCATGAAAAATGTATAGCCCTAACAAAGGGGCAGAGATGTTGCACTGCAGCAACACAGACGTCTAGCAAGGCAGTCCAAGGCTCCACCTGAGAATAAAAGGAAAGTGTGTGTATGTACACACACACACACACACACATATATGGGGTGTGAAGTGTACTAAAAGGGTTGCCATATGTGTCTATGTATATGGCAACCTTTTTAGTGCATATCCCGTCTCAAACATAGTCATAAACATACACACACATATATATATGGGGTGTGAAGTCTTGTGTAGTAAAAAGGTTGCTGATATGTGTTTTAGTGTGTGTGCATGGCAAACCTTTTAGTACAATTCCTACATAAACACACACACACACACACACACATATATATGGCATGACAACTGTACTAAAAGGGTTGACATATGTGTATTTGTGTGTGTCAACCCTTTTAGTACACTTGTGTTCAATTCACATCCTATACACACATGCGGGACATTGGACATAGTATATAGCAATCCTTTTAGTACACTTCACATCTCTCTCTCACACACACACACACACATATATATATATGTGAGATGTGAATTGTACTAAAAGGGTTGCCATATGTGTGTGTACTGCAACCCTTTTAGTACAATTCACATTCTACACACACACACACACACACACACACACATATATGGGCTGTGAAGTGCAGTAAATGGGTTGCCATATATGTGTGTATATGGCAACCTTTTTAGTACAATTCACATCCTACACACACACACACACACACACACACACAGGACGTCAAGTGTACCAACAGGGTCACCATATGTGTGACAAGTATGGCAACACTTTTAATACAATTCACACACATACCCCACACACAATATATGTATGTATGATTCTGTCAGTCTCAGAAGATGGCAATGGCAAACCCCCTCTCAAGAAAAACCCTGTGATAGTCACCCGCCATAAGTCAGCCTTGAAGGTACATAACAAACACGTTCATGTATGGCAACCCTTTTGGTACATAATAATAATAATAATAATAATAATAATAATAATCATCATCATCATCATCATCATCATCATCATCATCAGCGGAGTACATAGAGCAGAAGTGCTGAGGTATGGCGACATAGGTCCAAAACACACTGCAGAAATAATTATTATAATCCAGTCTGAGACCGCCTTAACTGCCTTGGCTCAATGCCAGGGAATTGTGTGTCTGTCTGTGTGTGTGGGGGGGGGGGGGGGGGGGTTAGTTTTAGCCTTCTCTGTCAGAGAGAGAACTCTGGTGCCACAATGAACTACAATCCCCAGGATTCCCTAATACTGAGCCAAGGCAGTAAATGAATACTCAGAGAATTTTATGGCGGCGGCGGCCGCCAAACGTGACAGAAAACCTGAGATATGGGCTTGGGCGGGGCGTGGAGACTCTCTGAGCATCCACAATGGAGAAATAACGCGTTTTGGCAGCGCTTTAACTGCCTTGGCTCAAGGCTATGGAATTCTGGGAGTTGGAGGGTCCCCACAACAAACTCCAACTCCCAGAATGCCATCGCCTTGAGCCAGGGCAGTTAAAGCGCTGTCAAAACGGGTTATTATTTCTCCAGCGTGACGGAGCCGAGCAGCGTTATATTTTCCTCAGCAGGACAGTCAGGTCGTGTGTGTGTATGTATCTGCTTATGTGAGGAAACGGGGTCATTTTATTTTTGTGACACAAATACTTGAGTCTGCTTGGAGGAGGAGGAGGAGAGGGACGGTTTAACGGGCACTGGAAGTCTCGCGCGAGCGACCAAGAACGCGACCGAGCGCGCGGCGGCGGCGGCGGCGGCGGCGGCGGCGCGTGAAAGAAGAGAACGGCGCGTGAGGGCTTTGAGGAAAGGAAAGGACTGTCCTCCTGTCTTCTTCGGCCTCGCCTTTTCGTGCGCATGCGCAGTCGGCCGGGCACAACACGCCCCGAGCCAAGCGGCGCCTTCTCTCGTTCTATTCCTTTTCGTTCGCTTGGCCTTAAAGGCAAGGCGAGTGTCGGTCCCAGGGAAGGAGGGGAGCCCTCCCCGCGGCCCCCAGGATGGTGTTCGAGTCCCTGGTGGTGGACGTCCTGAACCGGTTCCTGGGCGACTACGTGGTCAACCTGGACAGCTCCCAGCTCAACCTCGGCATCTGGGGAGGTGAGGAGGAGGAGAAGCAGCAGCCCCAGCCCCAGCCCCTCCTGCATGCCTCCCTCTCCCTTTCCCCCGGTGGGGCTCGGACTCCTCCTCCTGTGTCTGGGGCCAGAAAGAGGGCGAGCAGGTGACACTCCTGTAGATGTAAATCCATGCCCAAAATGGAGGACGGTTGGGGAAAAGGGAGGACGTCGCGACACAGTCAAGGATAAAGATAGTAACATAAACGTAAACTCATGCTTCTCGGTCTTGCTTAAAATGGAGGGCATTCTGAATTTGTACCTAGAGAGAAAGGGAAAGGAGGGAGCGATGTGGGCGAAGGGGCGCCCTTCTTCCCTCGAATGGAGGGCTATAGGGGGCCACGGGGTTTCCCCTCAGGGCTGGCCGGTCACGTGGGCGGCGCCTTAGCCCCGCCCCTTTCAGGCCTCGGGCCCCTTTTGGAAATGGCTGGGGCCCCAGGCGGAGGAGGAGGGGCGGGGCTTATCGTGGGACCCGGAAGGAAGGAAGGGGCTCCTCCCCTCTCCCTCTGCCTGCATTGGGTCAGACTCAGGGGCTGGGTCGGGCTTCACGTCGTGGCTCCTTAAAGGCTAACGCCTTCTCTCTCCTGGACGCCAGAGAGTTGGACTTTGAGGAGGCAGGGAGACACACAATTCAAAGACACAGCCTTGTTAGTCTGTAGAGAGAGCACCTTTGAGACTCACTGAAAGAAAGGAGTGGGCAGCAGGAGCTTCCCTAGACTCAAGTCTACTTCCTCAGGTGCATTCGTCTTGAGGAAGTAGACTTTACCAAAGAGCATGCTGCCAACTTCTTTCTTTCAGTCTCAAAGGTGCTACGAGATCTCTCTACCTACAGATTGTACAGACGAACACGGCTATGTCTTTGAATTGTATCTTTATTGTATATATTCATACACACACATATGTACAAATGCACCCGAGGGAGAAGACTTAAGTCTAGGAAAACACATACTGCCAACTTCATTCCTTCAGTCAGTCTCAAAGGTGCTGCAAGATCCCTTTGCATGCTGATTTTCCACACTAGCACAGCTATACTTTTCAATTCTACACACACACACACACACACCACTCTTGAAAATCAACACAAAACTTGAGAATACTTCCACGATTGACATTTTTCTAAAATGGGTATCTTGGAGCCCATACAGACAGGCCAAAATAAAGCTGCTTTGGGTCACTTTAGAGGTATGCTGTTTAAATGATGCATGCGTCCTAAGAAGCCAGGAGCTTCACCAAAGCCATGTGACTGGAGCGTCGTGGCTTTGATGCAGCTTCCAGACTCTTAGGACGCATGCATCATTTAAACAGCATACCTCTAAAGTGACTCGAAGCAGCTTTATTGTGGCCTGTCTGTATGGGGCCTTAGTTTTATAGTTGTATCTTTCCCATAGGATTTCATCTGTCCTTGAGTGACAGTGTCAGAAAGCCAAGTTTTTGTTGTGTGCCTTCAAGTCGTTTCTAACTTAGGGCAAACCTATCCTCATGTTTTCTTGGCAAGTTTCTTCAGAGGGGGTTTGCCATTGCCATTCTCTGAGGCTGAGAGAGGGTGACCTGCCCAAGGTTGCCCAGGGGGTTTGCATGGCCGAACCGGGATTTGAACTCTGTTCCCTAGAGTCCTGTCACGCTGGACCTTTGCAATATCCTCAAACCTAGAAAACATATCCAAGAGTAGCCATGTTGACCCTACAGCAAAGTACAGTAACACCCCAAATCCACAAAACAGTGATTGACGAACCAAAGTGCCCAACATCTTTGAAAGCTTGCATCATGGATTTTGTGCATTTTTGGTTGGTTGGGCAATTAAGGTAAAGGCATTGGTGTTTTGAGGATTTTGGATGTTACTGTACTCTCTTAACTTTGTTAAGGCTATCCCCCTCCGCTTCAGCTTGATTTGTTTGATGAATTTGTTTGCCTTCCATAAATCTCAAGGTGACATATATAAGATTCCCCAGAAACTTCCTATCCATATCCATACCCCATCTGCTTAATTTCAGCAAAGTTGTAGTATGATGTGCTTTTGTTTAAATATTGAATATATACAACTTCTCATGTATCCCATTGCGGTTCCATTATGATTTTTTTTTTTATCATTTTGTTAAGCCAAGTCTCTTCATTTTTTCATTGTATGACTTCAAGCAACATTATCTAATGCTTAAAATCAGTGCTATGTTGCATGTTTACTATCCTGCTTTTTTTGGAAAGACTAAACCAAGGCTGTTGTACCTTGGACATATCATGAGGTAGTGTAAAAGGAAGATAACGCTGTGTAAATGGGAAGGCAGCAAGAAAAGAGGGAGGCCACACTACAGCTGAATAGACTTGAATCAAGAAACCCACAGCCCTCAGTTTGTGAGAGCTGAGCAAAGCAGCTGATGATTAGAGATCTTGGAGGTCTCTTATTCGTAGGGTGGCCATAAGTTAAGACCAACGTGATTGCAAATAACAGCAGGTTTCTGCCAGTATGGGATGTGAGGCAGCTTATAGTGTAGTTTGAAACAGAGATATGTGCTATCAAAGTTAAAAATAATCAAATAAGCCTGTTAGGTAAAGCTATTCCCTTCTGACAAGGTTGTCAGGTTGTGTCAGACGGTAGGGGGAGGCACTTATCTCTTATTCCTAAGCCAAAGAACCAGCATTGTCAAAGACAACTCTAGTCAAGTGGCCAGCATGACTCCACCAAACGCTGTTACCTTCCCACTGAGAAGTGGTACCTATTTATCTTCTTGCATTTGCATGCTTTCAAACTGCTAGGTTAGCAGAAGCTGGGACTGGTGACAGGAGCTCACTCCATCACACAGTGAATGCTTGGGTCTCGAACTGCCAACCTGCTGATCTTGCAATCCACAGGGTCAGCGTCTTAACTGCTTGAGCAACGATATCCCATAAGCCTGTTAAAATACTAAAAATTTAAAAATACTATGCAAATACAATACAAAATATAAATATTTTGGTTGATCCTACCACATCTACATGATAGGTTTATTCTGGCAATTGCTTCACTCAATTTTTCCTCTTTCTAAAGTAAGTAACAGAAAAAGGAGAAAAGCTCCCAAGGGGGGAGGTTCTTGGGGTCCGGACCCCCCTTCCATTAGAAAATGAATGGTGTGTGCTGCTGCCGTGCTGCACCAAGCCCCTTATAATGGTGGCACTTAGTCTGGAAACCCCCCCCCCCTTCCTAAAATCCTGGCTATGTCCCTGAAAGCTTGATGCTGTGGCTGTCGGGATTTAAAAGTACTTGGGACCATTTTCAGATTATGATTTTTGGAAGGTAAATGTGACCCATCAGACAACGAATTTAAATATTATACTGCATGCAGTAAACATAGCCCCTTAATGCATGTACCCACTGAGCATGTTTGGGTGGGGATGAGGCAGCATTCTCGTCCATGATGCTTTATCAGGCCTGCTGCAAGCAGGAGCAGCTCAGAAAGAACACGGAAATGCTATCTGCAATTTGTTAACTGTGACACCTTGAATCTAGCACTCTGGCTTGTCTTCCCCTGTCAGGCCAGACTGTCATATTCAGATGACATGATGAGCAACCATTGACAAGAGATACCTGGTTTGTTAAGTTAGTCCTGCTTGCACACGATTTGCTTGTTAAAAACTCAAGAGTTATAAAAATTTCTGGCCTTCAGTTTTATCCATATATGACCATTGTTTACGTTTCATTTAAAGAAAGACACATGGCTGCTTCAATATAGTGGTTATATTGGGTGTGTGCTGCAAATCTGTGATGTGTACATTCTTAAAATGTTATGAGTAAAGTCTTCAGAAAGTAGACAAGCAAGTTTCTCCTTTTGGCAGCATATTGCTCTGCTCTTTTCTCTTGAGTTTTTCCATGCTTACATTCCTTTAAACAAACAGCACAACACTTTACAAAATAAACCAAATTAATAGCAACTTCCAGGGACTGGACCGGAATGAAATGCGATTGCGTCATTATTTAAACATGTAAAAACAAAAAATTACTGCTCAGGGAAAAGTGAAATATCAGCATCCTGATCTTAATTATATCACTTGCAGATCAGATGAACACTCTCATTTTACAAGGATGTATTTGCTTTACTTGGCATTATGTTATATTTGAATAATTTGCACTCCCCCTTCCCCACCAATGCAAAGACACTTGTTTAGAAAAGAAAAAGACTGTATTTTCTCCCTGTGTGCTAGATAAAGTAATTTTATCTTCTCCCCATCTCCTCCTCCTCTTGAGCTCTCCTCCCCATCAAACACCCCACTTCCCTCCAATTCATTCCCTTCTCAACTAGAGGTTAAAACCTTCTTCCCCCAATTCTTCTCCTCTTCCTCCTGCTCTGGATCTTGGCTCTCTCTGGCTACAGAACACCCTATTTCCCTCATGTGCCTTCTCTTCTCAACCCACTGTTTAATAATAAATATACTAATTATTATTATTACATTATTATTAAATGTATATACCACTTCTCCAGAAGATCAAAGTGGCTAACAGTAAAAACATCCATAAAATACAATAATTGCTTCTACAATTGTATCCCAAGCCCTCCCTAATCCTCCCATCCACAATAAAATACAATTAAATTATTAGCAGTTATTAAAACAATTATTAAAAATACAGGGCAGAGGTAGTTAGGGCAGTTGTTGAACAAGGTTGCCAAAACATTAATCTGGGAAGGCCTGCCAGAAGAGATATGCCTTGATTGGTTTTTAAAGCAACCAAGGTAGTGATACATCGAATCTCCTCCAGCAGGCTATTGCATAATTTGGGAGCGGCAGAAGAAAAAGTCCTCTGGGCAACTGCAGCCAGCCTAGTTTTAGCTGGTTGCAATAGGTTTTTATTGGAGGGCCTCCATGTGGGGAGCGGATTATATGGGAGAAGGCAATCCTGTCAGTAGGCTGGACCTAAACCATGAAGGGCTTTAAAGGTTATAACCAACACCTTGTACAGCGCCCAGAGGTTAATAGACAGCCAGTGATGAGACTTTAATATAGATGTAATATGGTCACCTGTAGATCTTCCAGTGACCACCCTGACTGCCATATTTTGAATTAGTTGAAGTTTCTGGACTAGGTGCAAGGCTAGCCCTATGTATTGCCTTGCGGAAGTTGTGAGGTTACCAGTGCATGTACCATAGTTTTTAGGTCCTCGGGTTCTAGGAAGGGCCGTAGTTAGCGTATTAACCAAAGCTGGTGACAGGCACTCCTGGCCATCGCATCTATCTGGGCTGACATCTGGAGCGACTGATCCAGGAGCATCCACTAACTACAAACACTGTCCTTTAGGGGAAGTGTGACCCTGTCCAGGACTGGTTGAAAAGCCTCCAAACCTGGATTACGAACCCCAACTACAAGCACCTCCGTCTTATCTGGATTTAGTTTCAATCTGTTTTTCCTCATCCAGCCCATTACTGCTTCAAGACATTCATTCAGAGGGGAGATGCCTTCCTGAGTTGACACTTTGGTCCAGGGCATGGAGAGGTATAAATGAGTGTCATCAGCATACTGATAACACCCTGCCCCATGCCTCCGGACAATCTCCCCCAGCAGTTTCATGTAGATATTAAATAGCATTGGGGACAGAATGGCGCCCTGAGGGACGCCGAATTTAAGCTCTCTTTTAGAAGAGCTGCTGTCTCCAAGCATCACCCGCATCACCCTTTGGAATCTGCCTGAGAGATAGGATCGGAACCACTATAATGCAGTGCCCCCGAACTTTAAACCTTCTCCCTGCATCCTCCTCCTTCCTCTCTGGATCTCTCCTTCCCACCAAACATCCCACTTCCCACATATTCCTTCCCTTCTTGGTCCAATCTTAAAACCTCCTTGTCCAGCACCAGGAAAGTGGTGTTAGGTGGTCAGGAGAGGCCCAGACAGGAAGGAGGAGGGAGGGAAGTGGTGCTTTCTTTTTGTTTTCTCCTTTACATCCTTTGCTCATACTCCTACGTTTTAGCCTTGACTTATCCATGGGTCATATCAAAATCCATGATTTTGGCCCTAAAACCTTCCTTGGACTTATACATGAGGTCTACTTGTACCTGAATATATATGGTAAATTGTTTAAATGGCATTATTGTTCAACTGTATAAAACTGTTAAAAGGTTATTGCTATTTTTGATACATAATGAGTTAATTCAGTTAGTAATAAATATATGCATTTTATAAGAGCGGAAAATATTTGCATTATTTACTAAAATGAACATGAGTATTAATTATTTCCTTGTTAGTCCTTCTTAGTCCTTGCATAGCTCTGTCCCCAGAATTCTAGAACAGTCCTCAGATCTGTTCTGCAATTGAAGTAATACATTCAAGACTATCAAGGCTTTCCTACCTGTAATGTAGAACATGATTAACAAATAATAAACACCAGATCAGAAATTTTGACTTCATTTTTGTGAATGGTCTGGTGTTAAATACTTCCTGTGTTTGTGGGTAGTGTGGAAGGACAGCTTTGGCTATTGGCTGGCAGGTTACACTGTGTGTGCATCATGAAACTTGTTTAGCGTGTAGTTAATTTGGTTAAGTCTTCACCGTTTGTTCAGCATTCAGTGTTAAGACAATTTAGCAACATGACTTTTAAAATCAAGCCCCTTTGCTTAATATCCAGATGACACGTTTTGAAGAGGTCATTTGTTTTGGAGCATTTTGATTTGTTGTGATAAAAATGCTGCCATGCCGGAAATTTTGGGATTTCGTTTGAACGGACCAGCAGGGCTACCTATGCTTTAGGAATGGACATCATCCAGAAATAGAAGTCAGTTTGGCAGTATCATTTCCAACATTGGCTGAATTGCTACTGAGATTCTGTTTTCTTAATTTGACAAAATTGTAGGTGGGATCTGTACTATGAACATTATGAGTCTCATGAAGAGCATTATAAGTGCACAACCCTTCCTGTGTTAGTCAGTGCTTTGCCCCTACCCTTCATAGCGTAAGTGCCTTGTAGTCACTATCTCAAAGCCTCCTCCACTGCCTCTTTGAGTGCTGGTACCATCTCTGTGACCTGCTGCCAACCCTGAAATTCAGCCTCATCCAATTGTTATGACCTCAGTGCAGCCTTAGGAGAAGTGGCTAATACCCCAGAGGACAGGATCAACATTGTAAGATACTGCACATAGCAGACAAAGTGAAATTCATAGATATAGGGTGAGAAATACCTGGCTTAATACTACATGTGAAAGAGATCTAGGAGTCCTTGTAGACCACAAGTTGAACATGAGTCAACAGTGTGATGCAGCTGCTAAAAAAGTCAAAGCAATTCTAGGTTGCACCAATAGAAGTATAGTGTCTAGATCAAGGGAAATAATAGTGCCACTCTATTCTGCTTTGGTCAAGCCTCACTTGGAATACTGTGTCCAGTTCTGAGCACCACAGTTTGAAAAGGATGTTGACAAGCTAGAGCGTGTCCACAGGAGGGTGACCAAAGGGTGAAGGGTGTAGAAACCATGCCCTTTCTGGAGAAACTTATTGAGCTGGGTATGTTGATGCTGGAGAAAAGAAGAGAGACAATCTGATAGCTCTGCTTAAATATTTGAAGGGGTGTCATATTCATGATGGAGCAAGCTTGTTTTCTACTGTTCCAGAGAATAGGATAGTAGCACCTACTATCGAGGTAGATACAGTGGTACCCCGGGATACGAATGCGCCGCGTTACGAAATTTCCGGGATATGAAAAAGCTCCATTGAAAAAAACTGTTCCGGGATACGAAGGTTTTTTCGGGTTACGAAATTTTTTTCGGCGCGAAATTCAAACGCGACCACTAGCCGCGCTTTGGAAAAGCCTTTTTCAGCTTGAAAAATGCATCGGGTTACGAACGCCGCGGCAGAACGAATTAATTTCGTAACCCGAGGCACCACTGTAGATATATAGATAGAATGTGGCTGCCTGCCTGTTCCCTTTCATTTCTGCTTCCAGCAGCAAGCAGGGCATTTTGCAGAAGGCTTTTTTCCTTTGCCAATGCTACAATGCAAATGTTACAAATGTTTCTCTTTCCAATTTGGCAAATTGATACAGAATGCTTTTGCTACTGTCTCTAAGGAATTCAGGGGTGGCTGAGGGAAAGCAAATGATGCATGGCATCCTTTTCTGCCATTCCGAGGTGAGAAGTTTATTATTATTATTATTATTATTATTATTATTATTACATGTGTATGAGGCATTCTGAGGTGGCAAGGAGGGAGGATACAGGATGCAGAGATGGCATTAGATTGCATTTTGGGGTTGAAAATGGGGCCAAAGGAAGATCCATAACCTGCAGTGACCCAAATACCCACAGCACACACAGGAGGTTTTTAAATTTGACAAAATATGTGCATACTGCCGCCTGTTGTTTTTTTTTTAAGAAGGGGGAAAGCACACTTCCAATTGCCCAATGGGTGCAGGAAACGTCACCTATGACGAATGTAGAACTAAATTTGATTGACAGCAAAGGCGCCTTCATGCTCCAAGAGGGCATTCAGGGTTAAAATACCCTGATGGGGGAGTGAGCACTTGCTTCCGGAGGGATTTGGGGGGGGGGGGGAACCAAATCTTCCCAGTTCCTTCCAGCGCAGAAAGGTCAATATGAATGGGGCCTTGGTGTGCTGTTCCTGGCAGGGCTCTGGCTTTGATTTCCTCTACTTCAAGATATATAGGCCTGTTACAGACAGCCAAAATAAAGCTGCTTCGAGTCACAGTGGAGGAACATTGTTGAATTAATTAAACCTTGCCAATAGTGATTTATAATTTTTCTGGTGAATAGTACCAAAACCTTTCACTGAATATCGGAGACCTAATGCTGCATGAGCAAAAAGGATCATATATTTGTGGAATATAAGATAGACATTTTTGAGTTGATGAACAATTTTTGCCTGAAATTACGTTTGAGATATAGCTAGGTAAACAAAGACCAGAACAGATGGACACAGAAGAGTGGCTTGAGTCTGCTCATGCTGAAAGCGGGTGGAACACCACTGTCTGTATGGCTTCTCCCAAGGCGAGTTGTGTGGCAGGGGCTGAACCAGTGCCACCAGGAGTCAGATATCCCGGCTCCTTTTTAACTCCAGTCCTAAGGACGGACACAGCTTCCAGCCACTTGGGCTTGCGAATTTTCAGCACGCCTCCAAAGTGGCCAGAAGACGCTTCATTCGGCCTGTCTGTTAATCTACGTGACTCTTAACATTAAATTTAGGATACTTCTGTTACGTGGAAATGCCTTATGAGAAAGTATCTTAAATTTCAGAGAACTAATAATTGTTTAATCTCACAATGTCAGCTTGTGCAACTAGAGATGTGAAATCTGCTGGTGGTAGTGGGGACTTTGCTGTCAGATTCAGTTTAAAGCTGAATATGTCCCCTCATCACCATACCCACATGCTTGCATTTCCATAGGCAATCCCATACATCCCTAAATTAGA
>NC_056523.1:247200177-247240748 GCF_019175285.1 Sceloporus undulatus
TATAAAAGTCCTTCCTGGGCATTGTTTCACTTCATGCATCTGAGGAAGTAGACCAAGTTTATGAAAGCTTATGCTATATCTTCTTCTATATAATTAGTTTCAAAAGTGCAAGAAGATCCTTTAGCATATTGATATTCCAGACTAACTTGGCTGTGTCTCTGAAAATACACAGCCAAAATACTTAAATGCGCAAGTAGCCTTTGTGTGGTCTGCTCATATGTGCATGAAATTTATGCTGATTCTGTGGGGGAAAAGCACTGATGGGATGCTGAAGTTTCTAGGGCCTAAAGCAGGAACGTAGCTAGGATTTTAGGAAAGGGGGGGTCCAGACTAAGTGCCACCATTATAATGGGGCTTGGGTGCGGCGGCACAGCAGCACACACCATTCATTTTTCTAATGGAAGTGGGGGTCCGGACCCCCACCACCCCCCCCCCTTGGCTACGTCCCTGCCTAAAGTGGTCCAGCCCCCCGCCCTCCCCGGCTCCCCAGCCCCAACATGGTGGAAATGCTTCTTACGCCCTCTAGAGGGCATTTGGGGGGAATCTTTTTTTTCTCCTTTGAGGGACCAAAGAGCCTCCAAACATGATGGAAATGGCTTCTGCACCCCAAAGATCATTTTGGGAGCATTTTGGAACCAAGATACTAATCCCGCCCCATAATTATTTGCATAGAGGGCCCTTGGGTCTACAAAAATGGCACTGGACAGCAGCATGTGGCCCATGGACTGCACTTTGCCCACTCCTGATGGATTCCCATCCCTGTCCTACATGCATTGTGGTATAACAAGATTGTGTAACACTGTCAAGAATTCTGGGTGTGTCTTAGGGGTCCCTTTGAAGTTAAAGGGGCATAGTATTTATTGATGGCTACTTGGTATTCAATTTTTCTGTAGTGTTTATAAATCTTATTTTCAAAGTTGATAAGCGGTGAAATGTTTGCCATTGAACATTTTTAAAACAGACTGCTAATTTAGTTTTTGAAATAACTTTAATGATTTATCTCCACAGTATCAGTTTGATGTACCATTTAAAGTTAAAGCAGGACACATTGGTAAGTGAACTTTTCTAAGTTTTTACAATGATAATCATTTTTAAACTGGTGTATCTTTGATTTGGGTTGCTTCTGTTTTGTTATAATTTTATTATTCAATTTTATTCTGTAGCTTATTGTTTTGGGAGCATTTTAACAGAATGCAGAGTATAAATAAAATAGTTATGACGATATAAAAGAATCGTATAGGACCTTTGAAACTAATTAGTTTGGTAGGGGCTACAGGATTCCTTTATCTCTTTTTATGCTGAAACAGACTGACATGAATATGTCTTTGAATATTAGTTATGATGGCTGTACCATTTATAATTCTGAAACATTCTTTCCAGTATATAATGGGCAGTTTGAAATGATTGGTTGAATTCAGCCATTCAAACAAACACACAAACAAATAAAAAGCCCAATTAGTTTGCTAGATTTTTTTAAAAAAAGATTATACTTAATGGAAATACAACACTCTGTGGGTTACTCATGTTATTTTACAAGAAGTCTTTCTTCTCGAATAAGCTGAAGATGGTGCCTCACTTAAAAACAAGTCTTCCTCAACTAATGTAGGGATTATCTAAGAATAAATAGAGCATGCATTTTCTTCAGGTTTTTTGTTTATTCATGCACACACTTACACAGATGTAGTTTGATTAGTTAACAGTACCTTAGTTCCTTACACTCAGGTTAGTATATTTGAACACAGAATATTTACTTCAGATAAATTTCTAAAGGATTATAATGAAAGACTTCTTTAAGTGGGTGACAGCACTGCAAAATATAGACTGTTACATAGCAGTTCAAACCCAAGAAACTGTATGGTCATGGTCTTAATTTGCTAAGTAACAATTTATATTGTTTAGTGCTCTCAATGGCTATTATTCAGTCGGGCTATTATTACTGTTTTCCACTCTTCTTACTGGAACAACAAAGACTGTTTGAATTTAAAAATTAAACAGTTTATTGACAGTTTTTAATCATTATACTAGTATCTAGTGCCAGCTGCTTCTTTTCAATAACTTTATTTTATAGTTTAAGAAATGCCATTCAGAAACAGATTAATCGGTTAACATAAGTTAATTAACCTAAGTTCAACCAAAACAATTTATTTTAAAAGAGCATTTTTAAGAACAGTAATTATTTAAGCTAGTGGCCACAACATCTGAACTGCATTTTGCTTCTTAATTTTCTGATTTAGTCCTATATTGGTGTAGTCCTCCATGTTAATGCAAAAACATGGTTTAAACAAACAAACAAACAAACAAACCACTCATGGATTTGGGGAACTTTTCTTTTCAAAATCTAATTTTTCTCCCCCAACCCTGGTTCCCAGACCACACCACCTGGCAGAACATCACAACAGATTTGTAGGTTCTCATGATTGTTCATCTGGCTTACATCATAGAGTTCGGAAGTATTCCACCTGTTCATGTATTTTGTCATACCCCTGGAACTTTCATTTGACTTTGAGCCTTGTTAAGAATTTAGGTGTCAGTGTCAACTTCAAGAAGTCTTTCTTGGAGCCAATGAGAGTGATCAACTTCATTGGGATGACACTGGAGTTTTATACAGGACAGGCTTACCTTCTGCTCAGCAGACTGGAAACACTCAGAGTCAAAATATGAGCAGTGCCATCTCACCCTCACTGTTCTGCATATTTCACGCAAAGACTGTTTTGCTTCATGGCAGCTACCACAACAGTTAGTTACCTCGCATGTCTCTGGTTCTGATCTCTTCAGCATTGGTTTTTCAGACATTTTGATCCTATTTGAGATCTTCAATGCATTAATGTAATGGAGCCTACCAATATCCTTATATTTTTATTTATTTATTTATTTATTTTTATTTTTATTTATATCCCACTCTTTTCCCAGGACTGGGACTCAGAGTGGCTTCACAGCATTAAAAAAAACAGTACAATTAAAAACATTTTAATAAATAAATAAATAAATAAATAACGTACATTAAAAAGAATTATTATTATTAAACTAAATTATTATTATATCCCTGTTTTGGTGAACCAGATCCCTGAACCTTCTCTCCAGCTTGCCCTTTTATCCCTCAGATCTGTTGTGTATGGTGACCATGGACACCTCACTGACCAGCTGAGGAGCACACTACAGTGATGTTACTGTTCAAGGAGACTGGTCAGATCGTGAGTTAGGTCTACACATCATCAACACCTTGGAACTATCAGCAGTTCTCAAGGCCTTCCGGGCATTCAAATGGATGTTGAGGCGAGAGTGGTGCAAGTTATGTCAGACAACACAACCACCTGTTACGTCAACAACTAGGGAGGGCAGACATTCTGCTCTGCTGCTCAATATGACCATGGCATTTTGGAACTGGTGTGTCAAGAGACATATTCATCCCATCACTGTACACATGGCAGGTACAGAGAATGTGTGGGCAGATTCCCTCACTCGAGCCCATGTTCTAGAGCATGTGGGCTCTTTACCACAATGCTTATTGCCTTACCACCACCAGATGGGAAAGTCAGTCTATTTGCCACTGCTGTCAATGCAGAGTGCACTCACTACTGCTCCAGAGCAGAGAAGAAGGAGAGATCTTTCAGAGATGTGTTTCCATTTGTGGTTTCATACTTTTTCATTACTAGTGATGGTGGTAATGAAACTTGACAAAAACAGATTGTATGAAATTCTGATCATGGTCCACATGCCAGAATAGTGTATACTTTGTTTACTGGTGTGCATTAAAGTCTCATAGGACTATCAGAGCATTGAAAGACTATATGTGCTTTGGAAATCTTGCATTTCCTTTCCTCCCCTAAAAATTGCAATTAAACAGAAACAAGCTGATTTCTTTTAAAATATATAAAGAAAAACATTTAGCATGTATTTTCATATTAATAGACATACATATTCCTCTTACTTATAGGCCAGCTGAATTTGAAGATTCCATGGAAAAATCTTTACACACAACCAGTTGAAGCTGTGCTAGATGGAGTTTACTTGCTTATTGTGCCAACAGCCAGTAAGTTTATCAAGAAAGTAGACTGATGAGAAATGGTTTAATATAATTGTGTGAAATAAATATGTAAAATAATGGTTTGAATCTTGTTAGTGATATACACAGGCATTACACTGTGTATGTCCTTTTAACTATCATTGTGGAAGGTGGTATCCAGTACCTCATTCCCAGTATGACACCTCCCACTTGTGCAACTTAGTGTTCTGTTCTGTATAAATTATTATTATTATTATTATTATTATTATTATTATTATTATTATTACTATTATTATTATACTTTATTTATATAGCACTGTAGATTTACACAGCGATGTACATACAAACAATAAAATAAAAATGAAACCTGCCAATGACGTACATTCTACAAAATACATATAAAACAATAGATAGTAGTACAAGATAGAATTAGATAAAATAAGGAGGCATCAGATTCAGAACATCAGAGATCAAATAAACTATCAGATAATAGTTGCATAAACAGTTACACAATGCCTGAGAAGATGGAAAATCTGGTGGTGGAGACTGGAGTATCCTGTAAGCAGCTATGATTCACTGATCAGTACCCAGTAGAGAGCCTGGACTGGGACAGCAGACCTTGACTACCCAGAGATGACATCCCAGAGATCCAGGTAGATGATTGAATGGCAATATACATGGTAAATCGGGAAGATCTGGCAAGAAACTGCATTTCCTCAGCAGTTTCTATAAGGCTTGCTTCAGATTATGCTCTTACCAGAAAGACGTTTTAGTAGTTGATTTTCATAAATGGGGAAATTGGTTTTAAAATGATAGGGTGTTTTTCTTGAAGGAAGAGGAACAGGTTGGCTCTTAGTTAATTTTTATCTTTCATGTTAATATATGTAGTTAAGTACAAATATAGGATAGGAAAAATTATAGACCTGTTGTATTATGTTATGGTTAGAAACGATCAGACTGGACTCCTCATTGATCTGTGAACTTCATTGAAAGTTTGCTTTTTAGGGTGTTGGTTCTTTGGCTCAGTTAAGAAATTAATTGTACAGCTCATCATCAATTGCAGGTCACAATATGATATATTCATAAATTTTATCAGGTATTAAATATGATGCAGAAAAAGAAGAAAAACACCAATTGGAAGCAAAGCAGAGGGAACTGCAAAGAATAGAAGATGCAAAACAGAAGATTGCTGACAGAGGTAAAGAAAAATAAATATATATTTCTTTCCCAGCAGAGAATGGGCCAAGCATTCTGTATATTGGGTGGATCCGCCCACTTGGCTCCTAATAGACAGGGAGAAAGAAAACAAAGCCCAGGGCCTGGCCCAGCCGCTGTGGGTGGAGTGACCCCTGGAAGCCTCAGTCTTCTTCTTGCCTAGCTCCTGGTAGGACATGCTAGCTTGCTTACTGCAAACTTTGCCTTGATAAACCTTCCTTTCTACTCCCTGGACTCACCTGGCTTACTTCTTTTCTTCCCCTTCCTTCCTTCCTTCCAAAAAAAGAGAGACCCTTTTATCTCTCCTTCCCTCTCCTTCCACTATGCTCTTCTAATGGCGGACAAAGAGGAGGCCAGGTCAGCGGGGCAGTTAGTCTCCACTCAGCCCGGGCCAGCCCCAGCTTTGCTGGATGCATGCCCTGAGTCCCCATCTCCGTCAGACAGCGAGGGAGTGGAGGCGTGTCCACAACCAGTGGAGGGGTTTCCCCTCCCTAGCGTTGTTGAATTGCTCAAAACTCTTTAAGTATTAAATTTATAGTAAAATTTTATGTGTGTTTACTGAAGAATAAACTTTACTATTATTTGGAACAAACAGTGCAGCCAAAAGATAAAAAGACTAGGAATGGGAAGGGCAGTGATGAAAGAACTAGACCAGATCCTAAAGAGTAAAGCTGATTTATGCAGCTTTCAGCATATGCTGAAAGCCGTGTGGGGAGAAGGGGCGGCGCATCCCATAGGGAACAAGGGGACACGTGCCCATGGCGTGTGTGTGCCAACACACTGTCGCGTGCATGACCCCCATTCACTTAAATGTGGCTTGAGCATAGGTGGAATTCGCTTTACAGGGGGGAGTCCAGAACGGATCCCCCACGTAAAGAAAGGGCACACTGTAAAACTGAGCACTAAAGTTAGAAACGTCCAATCTATTAAATTCCAGATCACTATATAGGGATGTGAAAACTGGACAGTGAAGAAAGCAGATAAGCTAGAACTGAAATTGCGAGATGCTTGAAGATGGGGAATTTGTTACTCGAAAACTGGTGGGAAAATGTCTGGGACACATGGTTGCCAGAAAAACTTTCCTATTCCTTTAAGAACAGATCCTGACCCCCCCCCCTCCAAAAAGAAAAGAAAAGAAAAAGGCACACACATTCATTGGGGATTGATTGGTCTGTTTTTATAGATTATGTCAATAACAATATATTTCATTTTGCTCCACGTTTGCACCAAGCTGGTTTTTGTTTTTGTTTTTGTTTGTTTTTTTTCATGTCCAATTCATTTATTTTTTGAGCAAGTGAATTTTATTTCTGTGCAGCCACAATTTTACAGACACACACACACAGGCAGCTGCCATCGCCTTCATCAAATGAGGAAAGAAAGGGGAATATTACTTGTATGACGATATTAGGGAAAGTCAAAGTGCAGGAAAACCACAATCGTCTCCTGGAAGAAACAATACACCATCAAACATGAGCACATGTACTACAGTCAGGTACAACGTTCCTCTAAGAACACAACAACCAACACAAAGAGAGGAAAGAGCTAGCTTTCAATTTGCCTTCTTCAGCTTCCAGATAGAGACCTGAAATTCCCAGACAAAACCTTGCCTGGTTGTGATCGCACACAAAGTTACCACAGTGACTGTCAGATTTTTAAGAATCTATGACATTTCAGGGGAAAACTAGGACACTTATTTCACAACATGGGGAAGGGTGGGGATCCGTTTAAACAGGAAAGCAAAATGAAGAACCCATCAGTGCTGTGTTTTTATTCTGACACCCTAACTCTGAGATCAACTGATTTAAAAAACCTCTTTGCATATTAAGGTTTTGCTGATATGTTTTACTTTTCTGATACATGAGAAGCTGAAATTCTTTCTTAATGGGGAGATAAGTCCCTGCTGCTTATTAACAGTGAATTACTGAATGTTCAAGAGAATTACTGAATTCGAGCCACTCAGCAGATTGGCACTTAATTTGTCTTCATCTCTGAAACAGATTAGAAGATATAGCTAGTTACATTCACATCATTCCTTGCTATCTCCTGGATTCATTTACCTTCCTTATGCTGACACAGATTTTACCATATACAAGTACATATTTCTCTCGAAGATGGACAATAATCTCTGAGCATGTGAAACCACCCAAACGCTGAGGCATGCTGAGTTCTGTGTCAGCTCTGATACAGCAAGACAACCTCTTTTGGTCACAGACAAAAACAGCACCAAGCTGGTTTTTGGAAGGACATCTTGTACACTGACCACCCAACTGTGGCAAAATGATCTATAATTTCCCTTTCTGGATCTTTTTACAACTTCAAAAGAATGTATTATTGGGTGGAAATTCTTTTGGCTTATTCCTAAGGTCTGTTATTTCTATTGTTTATAAGTTTGTTATTTGATAAAATTTAATATATTTTTTTAAAAGAGAGAAGATCCTAAAGAGTAAATACATACAACCGAACACTAAAGTTAGAATCATCTAAATCATAGTGTTCCCCAGTATCGTATGTATAGATGTGAGAGCTGGACAGTGAAATAAGTAGATAAAAAGAAAATCAATTCATTTGAGATGTGGTGCTTATTGTGCTTCCAGCTCCCAATCCAGGGAGTTTATCTAGAAAGATGGCATCAAGGGTCCCAGAATATTAGAAGTGCTGAACTCCTCTTGTCCTTCTTCCACCTTAGGTCATTCATCAGGAAGACCAATACAGTTATTCTGTTCAAACCAGGTCTGAAAATCTATTTAAATGATCACAGATAATCTCCTGTAATTGTCTGTGAACACCTGGATCTGAGCAGCTACCACCATCACTTTTGTTGGTAGCTATTCATTATTCAACTGTGACTTAATTTATAGTGTTCATATTCTGAGCTTTTGGTTAAGCATCCTTATTTTATAATTGTGGTACTTGCATTTCTTAATGAAAAGTATGCAGTGGTTTGGCCACTCCTTTGATAATGCTCTTAAGAGTATGGATACAGGTAGGTGTGTTTCCCACTTGGTGAATTATTTAGACAACCACATAATGTTGGATAAACTTGTAATATGAACAAAGAGTCTGTCAGTTTGATGGATATATATTTCTCCTTCGTGGTCTCTGTGAATCACACAAATGGCTTTTACTGTGCCTGCAATCGCAGATGACCACTAGAAGAAATACTGTTACAGGTAAGCAACCTGTCCATTCCCTTTCTGCATTTGCTCACTGTATGGTGATATTTCTTGTGATACTATCAGACTAAATGGATATAGGTGAAGTTTATTTTGTTGAGCAGCTCAGTAGCATAGTTCCCTGCTTGAAGCTGAGTATTGGAGGACTGCCAGCCTAAGATTCTCCTGAGACATATATGGAAATGAGAGGGAGCTGGTATTTCTTGGACATCCTTTCTCTTTTTGCTTAATGCAGAAACAGGCATGACATCTTTGTCAGGCTTGGACTCCTATGACCCAAGTAGGTACAAGATGTATTGAAAAAGTATACTTTTTTCCTGAGTAGGACAGGGACCCAGATAACCTTAGTTCATCAATGCTATATTAATGCTCATAAGCAGTTTTGAACATACAGTATACTTATTATTTTACGTGTTGTAAAATAAAATTACTTTTTACTAGGGGAGCTGTTTCAGGAGTGTTTTAAATATAGAAGTGTTGGAATGCTTGCACATCACAAACAACATGATGGGCAGAAGGCAGCAAATCACACATGATTAAGTGTCTTCCCATTGCTTATTCTAGATCTTTGATGAGAGTTTATAGGATGAAAGTATTGTGCTTTGTTAACCAGCCCCCATTCATATTCTCTGTTTAATAACTTTAGATATTTATTTTCTTTAATTTAGATAAACCACAAGAAAAGCAAGATACTTTCCTAGAAAAGCTAATTACTCAGGTCATCAGAAATCTTCAGTTGAAAATTTCCAACATCCATATTCGATATGAGGATGATGTAAGTACAGGAAGCCGTCACTTATCTGATAGATTAGGGACTACAGGACTGTCAGAAAGTGGAATCAGTTGAAAAGTGGAATCCAGCTTTTTTTAAGTTTGTAAATGTATTTTGGCTGCTGAAAAATATGAGTAACACACTACATACCACTTTTGAATGTGAGCAAAAGCTAAATTAACACGCTGTATAAATTAACTAAATTAGCACACTATATATCTTTGTTGCAGGGGTCAGATTAGATTATTCTCAGATCTCTTTCACAAAAGCATCAGACTAGATGACCCTTGAATTTGTTTCCAGCCAGAGTCAAACTAGATGACCCTTGGATTTCTTTCCTTCAGGGACTGGACTAGGTGGGTCTCAAAATTCTTTCCCACAGACATTAGACTAGATGAACTTTTGATTTTTTTTTTCCCTGTGGGGAATCAGACTAAATGACCAGGGGTCTGACTAGATGGCCTTCATTTTTTTTTTTTTTTTACCACAGAGGTGGAGGAAGAGAGAAGCTCTGCTTTTGCTGAAGGGAAACAGGGCTCATCCCCTCCCTCTGTGGCTCCTGGGATTTCAGTAATGACATGCTCCTACACAAAGCCTCCCACAGGAGGGTGGGAGGAAAGGGGAAGGCAAAACAAGGTAAAGGAGCCATATTGCTCACTCCCAGTCTCTTTGCTGCCTTTGCAACCTTTCTTCCTTCCCACGTGCTTTCTCGTCTCTCCCTCTTGTGTCATCCCTTGCACTGGTGTGGCACTGACTTGGTTTTCCACCAACAAGGGAAACACCAGAGGTCTGGAAGAGAAACAGGGAATCAGGAGCCATCTGGAGGAAGAAGAACCAATGAAAGCCTCCTCTTTCCAGGCTTGTAAATTTTGCAGACAAATTCCATTAATTCAAGAAGGAGTCTGCTCTTTTTTCCTTGGGCAACCGAAGAGAGAATGATTCCACATAGAATTAATGGAACTTGTCTGTAATTTGAAACTGTTGAAAGAGAGAGACATCATCAAAAAATGAGGGGTGCCCATATTTATATATGGCAGCTCTATATAAATAGTTCTGCTTGTTGCAGATAGGAATAATTTCTGTTCTCAGATTTTATATTTGACAAGGGAACTGTAAACTTTGCTGCAGTGATTCCAACTGTGCACATATACCTCTTTCATAGTTGATGTTTGGAACTCTGAGGAAACATTGTAGATGGTTCAATTTGTTGACAGTGTGTGCAGAATTTATTTCTAAAAACTGGCCATATGTTTTGCCTTGGGGAAGAAAGCATAAATTCTTCCAGGTCCAAATTAGGAATTTTACTTTTTTCTACTAGATAATATATTTATATCAAAATTGATAGTGCTTCTATCCTTATCATTTAAAGAAATATATATGCAAAGAAGGAATAACAAATTGTAGAGTTCATAACAGGAGATTAACTTTTAATGAATTGAACCATTTATTTAGTTTTGGCTAAGGATGGGCGGGTTTTCCTTGCCTATACAGAGATTTTGCAATGGTTCACCAACCAAACTTAGGTTTCTGGCTAGTGAGAAGTGTCAGAATGCCTTGTCTTGGCTCTTGTGTCTACCAATTTCAGCAGTTTTTATGGAAGAGTAAAGAATCAAGATGCCTCTATTTTGTTGTCTTCTGCTTGAGATCAAGACGATCTTTATTTTTTAAATTTTTTAGACAAATTTTTAAACACTTATATAACTAATTTAATAGGACTTATTAAATCTTCAGAGACCATAACTTCACTAATGCTCACTATTATAAAGAACATCCTCAAAATAAAAGCAAGGCCATGGAAAGTGAGGCTTAAACTTAACTTTAAGAGATTCCCAACAGTGTACCTTGCTTTGAAAGATTTTCAAAACATTCTATCTAGATATATACAGTCATTCTAGATAAATAGAAATGGTCAAATAATGTCTGGTTCCTTTATTATTAGGTAGGTAATATGCACTAATGTTTAAAACCATCTTCCAAATTTACAGATTATCTATGGTGAATCTTTTTTGTTTATGTGTTTGGTTTTTTTCAGATCACAAACAAAGATCTTCCATTGTCATTTGGTGTCTCACTTCAGAATCTTAGTTTACAGGTAATATTACTTCTTCTTCGTGGTCTCTGCGAATCATACAAATGGGTTTCACTGCGCCTGCGCAGTGCTGCTCGGAACCTACTGGAATCACTGGGCAGAGTTTACTCTGCAACATATTGAAACTTTTTGGCGGTAACTCCGCCCACCCGTTATAAGGCCCCTGCCTTCCCGCTCTTTCCCCAGTTCCTTTTTTTCCGCCGCGCTAGCTGCTTCTAGGAACTTTCGCTTGCTCTTGCTTGATTGGAATCACTTTCGTTTTTTTGACCTTCGGACTGTTTTGACCATTCTCTTTCTACCGCCCCTGGTAACTTCGGACCTTCGGACTGTTTGACTTTGCCTTTGGATCTCGCTTTGACTCCCAGGATGTCTCCTCCTTTCAAGAAATGTGACATCTGCAGCGGGAAGGTTCCTGTTCAGGACCCCCATTCTTCTTGCCTCTTCTGCCTGGGCCGGGACCACGACCCCAGGGTCTGCAGCCTCTGTAAGTCCATGTCCTCCCAAGCCCGTAAAAATCGGGAGTCGCGGCTGACGTCCGCAATTGCCCAGGGCAAGATCAGGGAAGGGGATCCTCGCCCGGCATCAGCCCCTTCGGCATCGGCCCCATCTGCCCAGGCTCGTAGCGGCCCTTCCAGCGCCCCTCCTTCTACCTCTCTGGGAAAAGACACGGGGAGTTCGGACTCTTCTCGCCCGCCGGCTCGCGTTGCCGCCTCCAAACCCCCGAAACATTCCCGCACATCGGGATCAGTCGGGCAGGACACGGCTCCCGGCCGTATGGAGGTAGTCTCCTCTGAGGCATCGGTGACATCCCGGGCAACTTCGGAGAAGAAGACTTCCTCGGGACCTTCTTCTAAGAGGTCCAAGTCTAAATCTGGGTCGGACTCCGCACCGAGGAGCACCGTCTCCGAGGAACCCTCGGGCTCGAGGGATTCCGCTGCCCGCACCGAAGATCGGGCTGGTCGAGCGGCTACTATTTCGGAGTCCCCGATCCAGTTCTTCCCTCCGGATGCGCCTCCTCGTCACAAGTCAGCCAAGAAGAGGCAGTCATCAGCTCCGGAGACGACTTCGTCCTCTTCGGCTAAGAGGCCCAAGTCGACTTCCAAGACCGGCTCCCATTCGGGCTCGCCTTCCAAGAGGCGCTCGGACGACGCTTCTCTCCCTCGCAAGTCTCATCGGGAGTCCCGCCGTGACCGCCCGCGTCCCGATTCCCCGGGACGGGTCGACCCTCTGGCCACGCCTATGGTGGGCAACCATTCACCTACGCGAGACCTTCACCATTCTCCGGTTGACAGCCGCGTTCGGGACACCGCTGCCCAGACCGTGCCAACTCAGACGCAGTCGGCGACTACGCTCCCCTTCCTCCTGTCGGACGACGAGGAGGTAGCTGATCGGCCTCCAAGGTCTCCTTCTCCGGCTTCGCTGGCTCCACGCTCTCCGGCTGATCCTCAATATTATTATGATTCGGAGACGGACCAATTCTTTCTCCCGGTCCCCAAGGAGGTGGTTCTTGCCAAATCTGTCCGAGGTCGGGACCGTCCCCGGGATGTGGACCAACCTCAAGGCCAGGAACACCATCGTCGCGAGCCCCCCGACCGAGCAGGCCCATCAGCATCGGCTCCATCTCGGCGTGTGGACAGGCCTGTCGAACACTCGAGACCGTATGCTGCGGTGGACTTGTTAGTTTCCGATTCCGAACCCGAGCCTGTGGATTCGGAATACTCTTCGGGGGACGACGACCCAGCCCAGAACTCTCCGCAGCTCTTGCACCATCCAGAAGCGGCCTCTCCCACGGATGATGTTAGGTCGTTCCTCGAACATGTTATTAAAATGTCCAGGGCTCTGGACATTGAACTCCAATACCCTGAGGAAGAGGCCAGGGACCCCCTCGAACGCAGGGTTCGCAGCAGGGCCCACTCAACACCTCTGGTCCCCTTCATGCCGTCCCTGGAAGCCCTGGTCAGACGCTCGTGGGACTGCCCCTCCTCCCTGGTGGGACCGCCGCGCAAGATCGAATCCCTTTATAAGGTCTCGGCTCCAACCGCCCCGTGGCTCACCTCCCACCCCCGACAAAACTCTGCTATTGTCGAGGGTGCCCAGCAGACCTCAACTCAACGGCAAGCGGCGGTGCCGTTCGACAAGGAGGCTAAGAAGGTTGATGCCCTGGCCAGGAAGGCATACGCGGCTGCAGCACTAGCGGTGAAAGCAACCAACTACACCGCTTGCATGGGTGCCTATATTCAAACGCTTATGGAGGGCATCTCTCCCATCGTGCCCGACGTCCCGGATGAGGCCCAACGCACCCTTACCGAGATTAGGGATGAGGCCCATTCCATTGGCGCGTGGCTCATCACCGCATCCAGGAACGTGGTGGAGTGTTCGGGCAGGGCCATGGCGGCCGCCATCGCCCTAAGAAGACACGCTTGGCTGCGGGGTTCGGACCTTAACACCAACGTTAGGTCCACCATAGAGGACATGCCGATAGACGACTCGGGCCTCTTCCATGCCGAGACGGATGACAAGCTGAACCGAAAGTTCAGGTTGAAGGCGGCGGCGAGAAAGCATGGTATGTCTGCCCCCGCGCCGGCTCCCTTCCGTAAGAGGTTCCGCCCCTGGCAACAACAGCAGGGCCAGTTTAATAGGTCTTCTTACCAAGACCGGCAATTCCAGCAACAGGGGTCCCAACGCCAGAGGTACCCGTCTCAGTCCCCATCGTCCTCGGGCCGCCGAAATCAGTCTTCTCGGTACCGGAGGAACCGGCGACAAGACCCTGACCAGTCCAAAAAGAGGGCATGAAACCTTCCTGCGCACTTCGCCTCCCCTGCAAGCTTTTTGGACATTCTTAAGCCCTTTATCAACACATGGGCTTCCATTTCCTCCGACTCTTGGGTGCTAAACATCGTCCGTAGGGGCTATACCCTCGAGTTCGAAGAGCTCCCGCCCACCGGAGCTTTCATTTCCACCCCACCCTCGGACACCCTTCTCGACGAAGTGCGCACACTATTGGACAAGGGGGCTATTTCCCCACTAGCTCCTGTTTCCTTCCATGCGGCCTTTTTCTCCAGGTACTTCACGGTACCGAAGGCCGACGGAGGCATTAGACCAATCCTGGACTTAAGGGACTTAAACCTCTTCCTCAAGTATCGCAGGTTTCGTATGGTAACCCTAGCCTCTATTTTGCCTCTCCTTCGCCAGGACCAGTGGTTCGCGACGGTCGACCTCAAGGACGCCTACTTCCACATCGGAATTCGGGAGTCCCACCGGAGGTTCCTCGCCTTCGCCGTCGGCTCCGACGCATACCACTACAATGTGCTCCCGTTTGGGCTTGCTACAGCCCCACGGGTCTTCACGAAGTGCATGGCCCCAGTGGTGGCTTACCTCCACAGCAAGGGCTACAGAGTCTTCCCTTACTTAGACGACTGGCTGTTCGTCGCAGACTCCCAGGACGATCTTCAGGAAGCAATCGCATTCGCCACCCGGCTGCTGAACTCTCTCGGACTAGTGATCAACAAAGACAAGTCCCATTTTACTCCGTCCAGGCAGGTGAAGTTCATCGGAGCCATCCTCGATTCCGAAAGATGCTCCGCTTTCCTTCCTGTAGACCGTTTCCAGTCACTGGTGACATCACTGACACCCTGCATCTCCCACAGAAGAGTGAGAGCCGGGGACGTCCAGATCGCTCTGGGTCACATGGCATCAACGACCTTTGTGACGCCGTGGTCGAGACTTCGCCTACGTCCTCTCCAGGCTTGGTTTCTGTCGGCCTTCTCTCCGTTAGACGATTCCCCATCCAAGTGGCTAACGGTACCGAGACCGGTGGCCGCTTCTCTCAACTGGTGGCTGGACGACCGCAACGTGTGCGCCGGGATGCCCTTTCACCAACCACAACCTCAGGTGACGCTGACAACCGACGCTTCCCTAGAGGGCTGGGGCGCCCATCTCCTCGACCTGGTTGTCAAAGACAAGTGGTCACACTCGGACAGCCTGCTCCACATCAATGCTCTCGAGATGCTCGCGGTCGAAAAAGCCCTGAGAGCTTTCGAATCCGCTGTGTCAGGCAGGGTGGTGCTCTTAAGGACGGACAACACCACCGTGATGTATTACATCAACAAACAGGGTGGTACCAAGTCAAGGACCCTCCTCGAGATGACCCTGCGCATCTGGGACTGGTGCATACAGAGACAGATCCTCCTCCAGGCGATCCACTTGCCAGGGGAGGACAACGACTTGGCAGACCGTTTGAGCAGATCACCCTCGGTATGCCACGAGTGGAGGCTCCATCCCGAGACAGTCAGCGACCTCTTCGATCGGTGGGGGACCCCCCGGATCGATCTCTTCGCGACCGGATGGAACAGCCATTGTCCCCAGTTCTGCTCCAGGAGGCCAATGACAGGATCCCTAGGAGACGCATTCGCCTTCCTGTGGTCGGGGGAACTCCTTTATGCCTTTCCCCCCTTTCCGCTCATTATCAGGGTGGTCTCCAAGATGATGCTGGATCACACAGACGCGATCCTGATCACGCCATGGTGGCCGAGACAGCCCTGGTTCGCATCCCTCCTGCATCTCTCCAGACGGTGCTTCCTCCGCCTCGAGCCTCGCCCGGACCTGTTGTCGACCCAGGACGGACGAATTCTCCATCCCGACATCGACAACCTACCGATGGTAGCCTGGAGGATCCAGCCCTGACTGTCTTGCCGGAGTCGGTGAGGACGGTGATCCTGGCTGCGAGGAAACCTTCCACCCAGCGGTCCTATGCCCTGAAATGGAGGAGATTTTGCCTCTTCCTTGATCAAAAGGGCTTGTCTCCTGCACAGGTGTCCACTCCAGTGGTGCTGGAGTTTTTGATGGCGCTTCTGAATGAGGGGCTGTCCCTCACATCCATCAAGTGCTACCTGTCTGCCATCTGTGCCAAATATCAGTTCGGGGGGAGGGTTTCTTTCTTCAAAGACCCCTTGGTGAAGGGGTTCCTAAAGGGGTGTGTCAACCTTTATCCTCCTGTATTGGTGCCAACGCCGGCTTGGAGTTTGGAGTCGGTACTGTCCGCTCTCCAATCCAAGCCCTTTGAACCCATGGCCACAGCGGACTTGAGACTATTGACTTGGAAAACCGCTTTCCTTGTGGCCATCACCTCCGCCCGCCGTGCGGGCGAACTCTGTGCTCTACGAAGGGACCAGCCATTCCTGAGGTTCCACAAGGACAAGGTGGTCCTCCGCACGGACATTACCTTCTTACCTAAGGTAGTGTCCGCCTTCCACATGTGCCAGGACATTGTGTTGCCCACTCTCGCATCCAACCCGGTGTCGGATGAGGAGAGACGCCTGCACTCTCTCGATGTTAGGAGGGCGCTGGCCTTTTATCTGGACAGAACTGCTGCCTCCAGTCGGTCCGAGAGACTGTTCCAATGCTACTCGGAGCCGAAGAAAGGGTTGCCTGTATCTGCTCAGAGGTTTTCCAAATGGGTGGCTGGTACCATCCACCTCTGCTATGAACTGTTAGGCAAACCTCTCCCTGGCAGGGTTCGGTCCCATTCCACAAGGTCAATGGCAGCATCCTCCGCGTTCCTGTCAGGGATTCCTTTGGAGGATGTCTGCAAGGCTGCTGTCTGGTCTCAACCTCTGACTTTTATTAAGCACTATAGGTTGGACACCAGGGCCATCCGAGACGCAGCTTTTGGGAGGGCTGTGTTGGTTTCAGGGTTGCATTGATTGCACTATTGATGTGTTTGTGTGATGCAGTTTGCACTGTTTATACTGTTGAATGTTGATTTGCACAAGCCTTATGGGATCGGTCTTGCATGACCTCGGTTCCCTTCTAAGGTTTAGCAGGATTATTGCTATTTATTTGTGCATGAACAAAAAGACTGACTCTTTATGGTTCAAAGTGTTTTATTATAATAAATATACCTTTGGTTTACCATAGCTATGGTCTCAGGACACTCCCTCCGCCGCATACCTTAGCTTGTCAGTCTAAACCCATTTGTATGATTCGCAGAGACCACGAAGAAGAAGGACAGGTTGCTTACCTGTAACAGTATTTCTTCGAGTGGTCATCTGCGAATACATACAAATCCCACCCGTCCGTCCCCTCAGTGTCCTGCTCACATTGGCTCTCTTTCCATCGCCTGCTTGGCGGAAAAATTGCGGAACTGGGGAAAGAGCGGGAAGGCAGGGGCCTTATAACGGGTGGGCGGAGTTACCGCCAAAAAGTTTCAATATGTTGCAGAGTAAACTCTGCCCAGTGATTCCAGTAGGTTCCGAGCAGCACTGCGCAGGCGCAGTGAAACCCATTTGTATGTATTCGCAGATGACCACTCGAAGAAATACTGTTACAGGTAAGCAACCTGTCCTTCTCCATTTTTAATTTACAGGGATAAAAAGAATGTTTCTGGCTATTCGTTTGCTACATTTGTATAATCAACAGTCATTTGGATGATGGAAAGATAGCTTTTTGTTTTATTTTAGTGTGCAAAAATCATGTTAAAAGAAGAAAAGAAGAAAAAAATAAAGAAAAAGAATAAATAAGAAATAATATAACTGTGAAAAAGTATATACACTCGGCCCTCAGTATATGCAGACTTGCCATCTGTGTATTTAAGCATCCGTAGGTGGCAAACCTATGTTGTTCCCAATGGTGGCACACCATTGGGAACAACAGGCTTCTTATCTATCTACCCCACAAGCTCAGAAGGCCAGAGAAGCCACTCCTTGCTGGAACACAAAAACTAATTGGATCTCAAGTTTATTTTCAGGATGGAGGTACACAACATGAAGGATGCTAAAGTTAGAATGAATGAGCACTGACTGCTTGTATTCCAAAGATTGGGGCCTGCCAGGCTGCCTCTATCTCTGCCTCTTCCACATTCTCATCAGCCATAGCCATTGATGGAGGGAGTGGTCAGTCACTTGGTCCTCCTCCCTGGGTGATTGATGGCCCCCTCTGACCAGGGGCTGCCTCAGCGTCCACCTCTTCCACATTGTCATCAGCCATTCTGGCCTTCTGAACCCTCAGGGGAGGCAGATAAGAAGCCCTGTTGTTACTAAGGGTGGCGCAGCAATGTCGCCACTCTGCCATTGGGAACAATGGGATTAGAGCACCTGCAGATTTTCATATCTGCGAGGGGTCCAGAATGGATCCCTTGTGAATACCAAGGGCCAACTGTATGCCTAAACTTCTAGAAAAGAGGGACCAAATATCTAAAAAAGTGTCCATGTAGTCTTGCCATTTATGCGTTACATGTTTAAAGGTTAACATATTTGCAAGATCCTCAGTACTTTGAATAACAGGGTGGGTGGGTATTTTTATTTTATTGTATTGATTTCTCTTTCCAGTACAGCAGCATAAATCTTTGTTGACTGAAATTATATGTATAATCAATTTCTGTTGACTGAAACATTAATTTTCAAGATTCAAGCAAATAGTTTTAAGAGCACAAGTAAACCTGTGAAATTGAAATACTGCTCCAAAACAAAATTAATTTTCCCGAAAGGAAACTTCCAAATGCTGTGTTTGAAAGATGCATGAGGAGAATTACAGCACCATTAATTCGGTGATATATGCTAACTATTACCAAATAAATGTGGAAGCCAGCTATAAATTGTAGTTTTAATCAACAGATACTGAAGTTATGAATGTTTAAGTCATGATCTATTAGTTAGGAAAAGTAAGAATATTGAGTTTGTCATTCTTTTTATTCCTAAAACTTGTTGTATTCATTCATTGTTAATTTAACTGTAGATTGAAAAGAGACTTTTTATATGGAAGCAATAGATCAATTCTATTCTGAATCAGCTGGTTGGAATGATGAGTTTGTCACACAGGATTAAGAGCTAGGTGTAACCAGCCAAATTTTATAGAATTTACAAAAGAGTTTGGTATCTGGGTATCATCTTGCCACTTTGAGTACTTCAGATGAATCTAAAGAAGTGGATTGATACACATGAAAACCGATACCAAAATAAATAATGTAATCTCAAAGGTGCTTCTTGAGTCTTTCATCCTCCTCTTTTCTGTGTTATGGTCAAACAGATTTAACAGCTATTTGTTTAGAACTATTATAGTAAAAGCACATGAGATAATTTTCTGGTACTTCTTTTTCAAGAACTTCTTATTTGTCTTCTAGACTTCAGATCAGAACTGGAATCCATGTATGCAAGATGCAACAACTAAACTGTTCTATAAGGTAAAGTGGGAATGTTGCCAGGATAATACTCTGCTGGAATTGTAATGTTGCCATATACATGCTGAAATTCTTTCATAATTAAAATTAATATTCAGGTACAGATCAGCCAAGGGTACACATTATCATTCTACTTTATTCTACTTGTATGCAGAAAATATGCAGATGACCCCATACTAGCAGAAAACATCATGGTCTTGGAACGATATCTAAGGAAGGTCAAAGAAGAAAGTGAAAAGGCAGACTTGCGGATGAACATAAAAGATAATAATAATAATAATAATAATAATAATGGAGAACCTACATAAATTCAACCTAGACAATGAGGAAATTAAAATAGTTAAAGATTTCCCATGCCAAACATTGATCAGAATGGAGATTGCAGTCAAGAAATCAGAAGAATACTAGGAATGAGAAGGGCAGTGATAAAAGAACTAGACAAGATCCTAAAGATATACAACTGAGCACTAAAGTTAGAATCGTCTAGTCTATTAAATTCCCCATCACAGTATATGGATGTGAGGGCTGGACAGTGAAGAAAGTAGATAAGAAAATCAACTCATTTGAGATGTGGTGTTGGAGAAGAGTGTTGAGAATACTGTGGACAGCCAAAAAGACAAACAAAGTGGGTCTTTAAACAGAACAAGCCTAAACTCTCCCTGGAAGCCAAGATGAGGCTGTTACAGTTTGGCCACATCACGAGAAGGCATTAATCATTAGAAAATACAATAATGCTAGGAAAGGTAGTAGAAAGAGAGGAAGACTGTACTCCAGCTGGCTAGACTTAATTAGGGAGGCCACGGTCCTGAATCTACAAGACTTAAGCAGAGCAATGGAGGATAGAGAGGCTTGGGGTTGTCTCATCCACAAGGTCGCCATGAGTCAAGGCTGTCTCGAGAGCACCTAACAACAAGCATTTGGTTGAGATACAACTCTTCTTTAGAGGTGGCATTATTGCACTACTTTTGGTTTAGTGAGGGGATAATTATCTTATATTTTTACATACACCTTTGAGTTGTGATGGCAGCAATAAATACCATTCCTTTGTTCCAGTGAGTGATGTAATTTCATGCACTTTCCTTCTGAGATGTTTCTTAGCCAATGGAATTTCTTTTCTCTTCCTCCCAATGTAGATTGCTCCTTAATAGGACTGTGTATGGCTTTGACCTTGTGCCATGAATCAAACACAGAATTCCATGTCCCCTCCCATTACTGGCTGCTCATTTCCATTACATCCTTGCATCACTGTGGTACACTTTGGTAGGGCTGGTATATTCCTTATTGCCTTATTTTTATATTTAGTATAGATAGAGTGGTTTAGCTTTTGGTGCCTTGGTTCATCCTTATAGAACAAAAGGAAGAGATTAGGTGTCTCCAGCAAAAGTATCACAGGACTCCTGAATAGTGCCAAGAAAAAATCATAATATGTGGGTTGTTCCTTTGCATCATTGCCAGAATTGATAAAGTAAGTGATGAACATTCCCATTTCAACACTTTCTTTGTATATATTCATCTATAAGTCTAAAAATTTATGCCCAAAAATAGATCCCAAAATCCTAGGCTGACTTATTTACGGGTCAGTATGGTAATGTGATAGCAGCTCTTTCAGATTTCCCCATGCAGTTTCTTTTTGTACTGAGCCAAGCAGAGTCTTTGGTGATGGATTGATTGCTGTTTATTTAACAGTCCCTTTCCCACCTCATCGCTTCACTATCTCTGGAGTGAAGGCTGACCACTGAAGCCTCGTATTGATTGCTGTTTTGCTTTTGCCTCTGGCATACACACACTGAAGGGGCCTCTAAGTTTTACACTCGACCTATCCGTGGGTCATATCAAAATCCATAATTTTGGCCCCAAAATTGGCACTCGACTTATACATGATGCCAACTTAAAGTTGAATTTATGCGGTACTTGCAAATATAAAATGTCTATATTGGTTTATTTTATGTATTTGGTTTTTATCTCACTTTTCTCCCAATACAGCCAGTATTTTATTGATTGTTTTATTGATTGAACTGTATCAACTTATCAACTGTAAAAACATTCAAATGATTCTACTTAAACTTCTTTATTTCAGCTTGTTCGACTGGACAACTTTTTTGCTTATTGGAATGTGAAGACTGAAATGTTTTATCATAGTAGTTACAAAGAATCTTTGGTGAGTGTCATATCTAATTGATCACATTTAATGCCAAAAACTGCTTTGAAGCAGAATTTCTTCATTTGGGATTGTGTACTGATGATTGTATTGAATGTGATGTCTGAGCTTAAACCTGTTACTTCTGCTGGATTAAGGTTACACTCCTGTGTTAGGTAACTTGTTAGTAAGCCCAATTAAACTCAATGAAGCATCTAAAATACATGAACATGGATTTTATTTATCTAAGATATTTAGATACCATCCATCATAACATATATCCCATGGCAGTATAGAATCATGAGTAAATATATCCCAATAAGTCACAGCAATTATCCTTTTAATATAGAGTAGGCCTGCAAGTATCCTTTCCTCTGTTTCTGGCATCCTACTACAGAATACCATGATATGCTTGCAATGGCTAAATAAAACCACATTTTTCAGTAAGAAGAACAATCCTTGTTTTAAAGAGGAATTGTGCTCGTGGAAGCTTGCCAGAAGAGAGATTTTCCTTTAAAAAAGGTGTATACGCCAATTATTTTAAATCAGAAATATTCTTCATGTTGCTTCTGCCACATCACCAAATGGAGTTAGGTGTGGCTTTCAGGACTGTCTGGTGCAGGAAATTGCTTCTTATCTGCTAAAGTTATCCACTTCAGTTTTCACATCTTTAGAGATGGAAGATTGGTTGCAATTATTTCTTACAACTATTTATGGTACAGAAGCAATATCATGCTATGCAGTACTCTAGCAACCATGATTTTTAGTATGGTAAATGAGGTTAGTGGCTGTTCATGTCAAAGGGTTAAAGTCAGCACACTGGGAAATGCTTAGATGTGTGTGTGTCTGACCATGAGCATCCAGCACTGGGAAGGACAAAGCTGATCATACACAGCTGATGCTCATAGTCTCAGGGACACTCTGGTGCCTGCATGCACTAAACCTGGAAGATGAAATATGTGTCTGGATTGCACAGGAGGACACTTTAGAGTGTGGGACAGGAAGTGATTGAGTTTGGGAGACTGCATGGTCTGAAGGCTATATAAACTCAAGGGCTACCAGTAATTGCTTGTGGGTTGTAGTAGGAGTTGGTATTTGTGTGATCTGTATTATAGTGTTGGTGATTTGGATAGCACTCTGTAAATAAAGATAGCACTTCGGGAGACTTGGCTTGTCTGGTCGTTAATCAGCTGAAGCCTGGCATCGGTTGCTGAGAGTACCTGGAGATTCCTGCATTCCTTCAGTTCCTGGAAGACATCCAGTTGCTATTATCTCTAGTGAGGGCTGTGAACCACGTTTCTGAATTTGCCAGTTATACTTTGCTATATGCCAGCATTGGTTATATGGCTCAGATGAGTTGCTGACAGTTCATTTCCATTACACCCAGCTACTAGGAGAGCTACCCTGTTGTTAATATACTGTAGCATCTTGATTCAATACCTGTGTTAGCCTACAGTAGGAGTGGCAACATTTGGCACACAATCTACATACATTTCTGTGGCTCATCAGCCCTTCAAGGGTACCTGTCGCCCTCTTAAAAAAACAAAAGACCTCCAAAAAAGATGTATGTCATATGCTTTGGGGGGACTCTTGTAAGTTCTGTTAACTTTGTAAATAATGTAAAAGCTCCTTTCCCACACACTTTGCTTCTGATTGCTTCCAAAGCACTCCTGGAAGCCTCCTGGAAGTGTGTTTTAATTCTATTTTGAGATTCATGTGACTTGTTTGCAAGGCTAATAGTGTTTCAAGGAGGCTTCAAAAACACTATTAGGTTGGAAAACAAGGGGGAAGATCAGCTTTTTCTGACATTGCAAATTCAACAGTAGGATGAGAGGGAGCTCTTTAGGCGATGTGCAAGGCAGCAAAAATTGGAGGGTGCTTGTGCCTGCGGGCAACATGCTATGTGTTGCCTATTGCTGATATAGGTTGATAGACTTTTGTCATTGGGGAACTTGCATATAAAAAGGTAAATTGCACAAGTAAATACATAAATTAGGAAAATGAATTTGCAAGAATTCCAGAAGAGAACATTTCTCCATAATCACTGTCCCATGAAGTTGAATTTAGCCCTTTATTTATACCCACTTACTTATTTTTTAATAGATTGCTCTCCAAGCTTGTAGTTACAAAACTATGAAACTTACAGAATATGTTGTTTCAGATTTCTTTATTTTCACAGAATGTTGCCCATTGGAAAAATATTCTTTGGTATTATCCTTTCTCAATGTAGTCTTCATATTTTAGTGTACTTTTATGGAACTTAAATATGCTTTTTAAAAACTTCATTTTTATTCCACTCTCCCCCTCCCCAGAATAATTTGAAACATGGAGTTGCAAGCAGTAATACAATTCCAGATGGCTACAGTTTTGGTAAGTTTTGTCTGTGCAGTCTCATGTATTATAGTATGTGATTATCTAGATTCAGTTTTGACCACAGGAAGGACAGTTTTTGATAATGATCCTGGGGCAAGACAGGCTCTAGGCATACCTTGTCTCCTCAGATAAAGATTTCTGACAAATTTTTAATTAGCTCTTCTGTGTGGATAGGAAACCCAGCTTAATAGTTACAAAGAAAGATGGGTACCTTATCCACAGCTTCCTTTCATTCTTTAATAATTGCAGTATGTTTATGCTAAGGATTCTGGCACATAGGTAAGATTAAATTGCATCTTAGGTATAGACAACCAGATCAGCACTAGTTGGCAGTCCAATATATTTATTAACAAACTAGGCAGAGAGAACTTCAGAAATAGGCAGTTGTTAAAAACTAAAATGTACAAACAAAGCATCTTCTATTGTAAATTTGTCAGGATCTTTGGAATCATTAATTTCTGCAAGCTTGAAATAAACACCTACCTTCTTCCTTGATGATTCCTCCTCCCTGCCATTCTTTCTGCATGTTCCTATTTTCTTTTTCTTTTCTTGTATAGCTACATTGGGTTTTTCAGACGTTTCCTTATTTTCCCCCCCATGGGATTGTCTTTGTGTTTTTATTCAATTCTTTCTTCCTGATCTCCCACCCTTTCTGGGTATCTTTTTCCTTTAGCATCTTTAGCCAGGAGATTGCACCCGGTATTTCCCTTCTAGCCTCTGCCAACCTAGAAGTTCAAAAGCATGCAAATGCAAGTAGATAAATAGGTACTTCTTTGGTGGGAAGGTAACAACATTTGGTGCAATCATTTTGGCCTCATGACCATGAGTGTCATCTTCAGACAGTGCTGGCTCTTTGGCTTAGTAAAAGAGAGGAGCATTGCCTTCCCTACAGTTGGTCACGAATAGACAGTCTTGTCAAGGGAAAAGCTTTATTTTTAACTTACCGACATTTAACCACTGTGGCATCAGGGCCTTGTGTTCCTACTGAAATCCAATTCGTTTTTTTCTGCCATTGCAGTAGGATCGTTAGGAAGTCTCGACATTTTGTCAGTTCGTCTTCTTTTGTGGGCTTATAGCCCTGAAATCTTTCTTCGAGAAGTCGTCGGAGATCAGATGGCTGACGTATGCCTGTTTTATCAGGTCTTTATGCAGCAAATGAAGTGAAACAGCTTCCTGTCTTAAAGTTCTTCAGTAGGAAGGGGCCCTCCAAACTGTGTTCCTTGCACCCCAGAATAAGCCTCTTCATATATCTTCTAGGGCTATTTGCTTGTGCCTGTCTGTCCATGCAACATCAGCCAGAGTATTCAGTGACCTAGACTCTTTCAGCTCTTCTTCAAATCTCTTCAGAGGACAAATCAGTGTCATTGTTCCCAACATGTAAAGTGGCTCCTAATCTCCCTTTTGAGGCTCAAAAACCTAGAGACATTCCACTTACTCTTGGAAAGTCTCTAGAGAAACAGCTGCAGAAAGCAAAGTGCCCTTCTTTGGTTTTGGCAGAACATAAGAAGAATCCGCCCCCCTCCCGGCTTGTTTATGTTGGGAACTTCTACTCAAGAGCTCCATCCATCTTTGTCGTGTATTCTCTCTTCTCCACTGCCTCCTTATTGTCTCCTGGCCTAGTCAGGAGAGAATCACTAGGGAGATGGATGCATAGTCTAATGAGGTTCAAAGTGTTGGTTCCTACTCAGAAGAGGAGATTCTAAACAAATTTTGTGCAATTCAACTCTTAGCCACCACAAGGCTCCAGGTTCGACACAGAACATCAGGTCCTGAAGTACTGGGACACACAAATTCTGACTAAGACTTCCAATCTCCTGCCTCATCTCAGTACCTGAGTAGGTCTTGGTTCTGGAAAGACCTATTCCCCAGTTCCATCCTGCCTCATATCAGTCAAGACAGGGCTTTGGTTCACTCTGGCCTTGTGGGCTAGTTTTGACAGAGAATCACATTTTTTTCTCTTTAAGAGAATCCCTTTGTTTTCTCCCAGATGTTTCACCCTAATGGAATGGCAGTGGTTCAGATCTTTCAGATCTACTGAATTCTTACAAACCACAAGGTAGGCACCAGTAATTCTCAGGGTTCAGCAAAAGAGTAATAGATTTAATTTGGTCCTTCTGACTTAGGGCAGCTCCCAGTGGGTGCATGCCTCCAACCTTTTACCCATCGTTGGGAAGTGATGTCTCCTAGTGCCTGGGTATGCAGGACTCTGAGGGAAGGTTACACAGTAGACTTCATTCGAAAGCCCATGCATTTCTTTGTTCAGTCTCGTAGACCCAGGTCTTGGGTGAGGCACCAGCAGATGCTTCAAGCCATAATAGACCACCTACTTCAAATAAAGGCTATAGAATAGCCAGAGATTGTTAGGATTCTATTCAGTGTTTTTCTTGGTCCCTAAGGCACTAAAGGGCTATTCTGAACCTTTGCAGGATCAGTTGGTTTGTACTGAAGTGGAAGTTCCATGTGGAAACCCTCCAATCAATTTTGGAAGGGGTGAAAGAGGGGGATTATTAAGCATCCCTTGATCTCTAGGAGGTGTACCTGAACATCCCAGTGCACACAATTTACAGGAAGTATCTCAGGTTTGCTTGGAGGACCATGATCAGTACAGGGTCCTACCATTTGGTCTGTCATGCTCCCCTTGGGTGTTTACAAATATGTCCATCTCCTTGGTGGTACATGTTCACCCATATCTGGATGACCTGCTAGTCCACTCACTCTCCCTTGTGAGAGGAAAGGAAAATGTGCAGATTGTCTGGAGTTTCATAGGTTTATCATCAACAGAAAAGTCATCTGGATCTGTTTCAGAGGATCCAGCATTTGAAAACCATAGATGCAACCTGGCACAGAGTTTTTCTTCTGGAAGACAGAAGGAATAAATTATGGTCCCTTATCAATGTGGTGTTGAAACAGTCAACTTCAGAACTGATGGTGTTGGCCGATTTGCTGGGGTTGATGGCGGGATGCATAGATATGGTCCCTTGGGCCAGGTTCCATATGAGTGAGTTATAGTGGTTCCTTTTACCCTTTCAGGACAAAATTGCTGAGAAGCATTTGCTGAAAGTGCAACTTCCCCAACAATAAGGTCTTAACTTAGTAGTTAAGATGCCGACCGTGACGACTGCAAGATCAGCAGATCAGTTTGAGACCCAGGCGTCACATGACGGAGTGAGCTCCCATCACTAGTCCCAGCTTCTGCCAACCTAACAGTTCAAAAGCATATGAAGGTGCAAGTAGATAAATAGGTTCCATTTTGGTGAGAAGGTAACAGCATTCTGTGTAGTCATGCTGACCGCATGACCATGGAGTCATCGTTGTTTCCCTCAGCTTGGTAACGAAGATAAGCACCACCCCCTACAGTTGGACACGACTAGATAATTTTGTCAAAGTGGAAACCTTTACCTTTATAGGTCCCATCTATATGGTGCATGGGAGAAGAACTCAAGGATTCCTTGCAGGAGCATAATCCGCCTGGCAAGGCATCTCCCCAATGTCATCAACATCCTCACATGATCTCAGCAGGATGACCTCATCCTCACATGTATGGTAAATGGATCAGGTTGTCTCCGTCATCTCTACCATCTTAGGAGAACATCCGAAGTAGATTTCCATGCTCAGCAAATGTGCAGTGCACTTGATTCTCTTGTAGAGCCCACCAAAATTTAGGATTTCTTACAGACATATTTCTTTTCTCATGAGGCAAATTTATGCCTTTCCTCTCATGAGAGTCATAATGAGGATTGAGGACAGTGCACACATTATTCTCATCAAGTTCTGGTAAGCCCTGCCAGCTGTATTCTCCAGATTTCTAAAACTGTCTGATGGCAACTTGTGCTGCTTTCTGGAGTGCTCTGATCTTCCCTCAGTGTGGCGTGACAATCAGTGTTGCCAATTTCTGGGGAATTCCTTGGAATCAGGGGAATTTAATTTCTTTCCGGGGATTTTGACTGAATAATAATAATAATAATAATAATAATAATAATATTGGGGAATTCCGGGGATTTTGGTAAAACATTCTGGGGGTATATCTTCAAGGCTTGTTGGCAACACTGATGACAATATATTCCACCTGGATGTGGCTTCCCTCAAGCTAACTAGTAGCATCACTGGGGAGGGGGGTGCGGGTCGCACTGGGTGACACCCCAGAAGAGGGATCAGCCTCCCATGCCATCTGTCCCCCCTGTTCCATGCATGTGTGCAGCACTGTGCACATGCCACCCAGCCCCCCAGGTGCTGCTCCGGTGCACACACGCATGCACTGCTCCATATACCCTGCATACAGGGAGCTCCAGCCTGTGCGCATGGGGCGCTCCAGTGACATCCTGGTGCAGGAGCACCACCAAAGCTAACCACATGGTGACTTCACCTACATTGGCCCTGTCACATGACATCAAGCAAGTGATGTCTGTGGCTCTCCGTTGATGAAGCGTTCCTATGCATCTAAGTGGGCATTCATCCGGTTCTTTTTGCAGATTGAGACTACTGCACCAGGTGACTTCTCAATCAAATCTGTTTCATTTCTTTATACCTGTGTGAGCTAAATATCTCTTATACTGTACTCTGAAAGACTGTCTGGCGGCTATTTCCACTTAGGATGCTCCCTCTTGGTCAGTGCACCATTACATACTTTTTCAACCACATAATCAAGGACCAGTTGTTGGTCCTTATTAACCTTATGGCATGTCCTTTTGAAGCCATGATGCCCTGTGACCATGTGCTCTCTTGGAAGACAGCTTTCCTATATCTCAACATCTTTGCTTGTATTGGCAGCATTTAGGATGGAACCTCCCCCACCTTGCTTGGCCATGAACATCTCTGTCCTCTGTAAGGTGGTTTCTGCTTTGCATCTTAACCAGCCACCGGCCCTTCCCACCTTCATGCAATTCCCATCTTCTGACCTTTAGTGGGTCCTTCATATCCTTGGCATTAGATAGGCACTGCTGTTCTACATTTCTCACATAAAGCCATTTAGAAATTCTCCTTTTCTGTTCATCATCTATGGCACTTACAACAAAGGGAAGACAATATTGTCTGAACATCTTTTGCATTAGGTGCTGTACACTACCCACCTCACCTATTCCCTTGTTGGGGAAACCTCTTCCAAAGGAGTTCAGAGCTCAATCAAGTCAGGTGTTGGCCACCTCAATAGTGTGTCTCAGAAGGATTCCTCTCCTAGAACTTGGTTATGCCGCTGTATGGTGGCAACCATCTATGTTCCTGTCTCATTACAGGCTGGATAGTCAGTCCCTAGCCAATGCAGCATTTGGTAGGGCATTTCTATCATTAGTTCTGGCTTGACCCACTGTCCTAATTGAGTTTAGTTTGCTATTCTCCAGTATGTGTGTCAGAGAGACCATGAAGAAGAACAGATTGCCTACCTGTGACTGGTTCTTGAGTGATAATCTGTGAACTCACACAGCCTGCCCCCGCTCTATGTTTTATGCCATCCCATTCTCCAGATATCCCAATGGCAGACTTGGAACTGTGTTTCAGCGGGAACACACAGCTTGTATGCATGTGAATGAGGGGATGGGGTTACCACCCAAGTGCAGCTCTGCAGGCTTCCAAACCTCTCAGTGCGGGTGCAAAATGATGTATGTGTTTGCAGACGACCACTCGAAGAACCACAATTACAGACAGGTGACCTGTTAATCCTAAGAAATCCGCTCAGCCCTGTCTACTCCCATTATTGGTTCATCCTCTTTTCTACAATAGCTATAGAAAATTGGCTTTCAGACCCATTACAGATGCCTACCATTAGTCTAATGGAAGAGAATAGCAAGTTGTGGAGGGTTATCCTCGATTCTCTTTCTGGATCACCTTAGCTAATATTTAGAACAAATCTGTTACTGTTTTTTCAAGTTCTTCTGGGGAGTCTTATATGGTCTGTAGTGGAGGTTATTCTGTTTTATTCTTCTACCAGCTCTGTGTAGCAGTAGGTTTTGAGGGAAAGTGACTGGCTTAGAAAGGGGTGTTGAAGCCACATCTTTCCATTGTACTTCCATACTGTAACAAAATAGCATTCTCTGTTTGGGACACTGGCAGTCCCAGTTTGCTTGCCATAGTATTAGTCTTGTAGGCCATGTTGGCAGGCACAGCTCCCTCCTGCTCATGATTGGGCTCCTGATCATGGAGTTGAAAGGGATCCTGCTTTCTTCTCATGCAATAGTAGAAAAAGAGAAGTCAACCTAGTAATAAAGGGGTTAATTTATTTATCTTTGTGCTGACTTATTTTAAAATTTTGTTTTGTAGTGTTCCGTCCAATTTCAGCTAAAGCAAAACTACGTATGAATCCTCGATCTGATGTTGATTTTTCTGCACCAAAACTAGACCTAGATGTAAATCTTCAGGATATAGCCATAGAACTTAATAAATCACAGGTAATTTTCTGTAACATTTTGAATGTACAGAAAAGCTAGCAGACTATTTTTTCCTGTTACCAGAGTACAGAGTGTCTGAAAATTGTCTGTACTATTTCAGTTGTATATACAATTGAAATTGTAAAGATAATTTTCAGACACTCTGTATAAATGTCAGTAATTAGTGAAAGAATTGCCTATTCCATCCTTGTGCCTTTAGAAAGAGCAGGATCATGCACAAATTCTTCCTTGTGTCCTTAGAATTTAGCAGCAATAATAGAATGTTTCTTTTTCTCATACCAATTTGCCATTAAGTCCTAACATAAGGAAAGAGATGCCAATCTACTACTGCCCAAGGCCCAATAAGTAAAGATGTTCTCAGATCTAATTTGGAAATTATATTCTCAGTTTTCCTACAATCAATTCCAATGTGTCCCCATCCATTGGTTCTCAGCTGATTGTCAAAAATGCATTTGAGGAAGAGAAAAGGATGCCATTTCAGTGCTGTTCAACAGAGTGAGAAAGGGGTGGGTGGAAAGGGAAAGGTGAGTAACAGGAAAGAGAAAGCTCTCTCTCTCTCTCACCCTTTGCCTTTTCTTCATATTGGCAAAGGTGAGGCAGGGTGGTGGAAAGGCCTTGATGTAATGGTTCACACCAGATCATGTTTCTTTCCCCCTCATCCCTTCTCACAGATTATTTGCACGTAGATGAAAGGTTACTTTACTTTAATTTATTTGCACCAGATAATATATTTTCTTTTGTTGTAGTGGTTTCTTTGTATAAATCATAAGTTGTTGTTGTTTTTTTTACTTTTTTTGCAGTATTTTAGTATTATGGAGCTTCTTGAGTCCATTGATATGATGACCCGAAATTTACCATACAGGAAATATAGACCAGATGTTCCTGTTCACAATAATGCCAAAAAATGGTAACTTATTTTTGAAAATGTACTTCTGGTAGGATCTTTAAATATTTGTTTTTGAAGATGTACTTCTGGGAGGATCTTTAAATAAATGGTGCAGTACTATTTCTGAGCAAATATTGACATAGTTTCCTTTAGAAGTACTGTATATTGCCAGCCAGCTTCTAGATTCTGTTTTGCATATATATTCACTCAGTTATTCATCTTTAACCTCCTCACATGGGGTGAAAATTCCAACTTGAAGTTTCCATTGCATTGTTTACACAGAAATTTACCTACAGTGTTGTCCATCTAAGGCAGGGTGAGGAAAGTGTGGCCATGGGCTGCTTGTGTGCAGCCTGATCATTTTGGGGTTCTTTTTTAGCAGCAGATGCATTAAGATGGTTCTTTTCTAGCGGCAGATGCATTAAGAGCATAGAAAGGAGGGCTGGAGTAACACAGACTTTCAGTGTTTCTGTGTTTGGGGGAAAGTTCCTGCAGCATGCTTGCAAAAGTGTAATAAAGCTAACGCTGTAGCAGATTGTGCTGTAACCGTATGTGTCTCCAGAATTCTTTACTGAGCATGTATGAACAGCAAAACTGAGGGGAAAGGGGGGAACAGTTAAACCTGCCTCACCGCCTTTCCCTAGCATGTTGAAAAAGCAAAAATATGTAAGTTTGGCCATAAAAGTGGAAATCATAAGAAAAGTGGAGGCTGGTGAAGGAAACAGTTATCCCAGGATGCACTTTAGAGGCAGTCTTCAAGTAGCCACTAGAAGGTTCAACATGTTTTTGTTTGCCAGGCAAAAGGCTTACCTGGCCTATTTCATTTCACATGCTCATGTAGTTAATTTTAAACAAAAAGGTGTGGGTTTTTTTTGTAAACATGTTGAACTGCTCTTCTGTTCAGTGCTATAGAAACTTATTCCTATTTTTTCTATGTTACTTCTGTCTCTAGTACTAAACTTTATGTTACAGAAGTAATGTCTAGGGACACATCTACTGCTTCATTAACTGAGGTATGCCTATAATGGCCTATGTGAAATTAAAATGATTGAGGAACAATGAACTTTGAAGGTGGAGATTGTCTAGTAAAAAGTTCTAATCTGCAACTCTAAAATCTGAAGGGAAAATATGTGTGTGCGTGGAGTGGAATTTTTAAACCATCTTTGTAATAATACATTATATGTTTAATGCTTTGGGAGAAAGTCCAAAGCATGATAGCTTGCCTAAGGTATGACTTCTAATCAAATGTATTTTAAGGGGAGACAATGCTCTTATACACTTTTTCAAATACATCTTCAGTTTTATATTTTTCCCCATAAGGTGGTTATACGTTATACATGGCATTCTTGAAGTAAATGTCCAACCCAAACTACAAATGTGGTCTTGGGAACATATTCGTTACCACAGGAATCGGGTAAAGAGCTATAAGGATCTATATAAAACAAAAATAACATCAAAGAAGCCTGCTGAGAATAGTATGAATATGCTGGAGGTTAGTAGTTTCAAATTACTGTTTGTATTTTAATGTTTATCAGTAGTACTAAAAATATGGACATTCAGGTACTATTTTAATATAGTGCTGGATATGTATTTATAGTATGTTGCTTTCATGTTTTGATTGGTACTGCTTTTAGATTAAACAGTAAAAGTTGAAATACATACTACTTGAAACTTAAAAATCGATGGCTATCCATGGCTTGTGCCTGGGTATGTCTTTCCACCATTCATCTACAAACACCTGAAAACTAATTCTAGACAATCAGAGGATATTCCAAGGTAGCTTTTCAGGTGGACAAAGGGAGCTGGTGCAGGAGGAAGATGCTTATCCTCCTTCTGCAAACTGAGATGTTGCAGTCATGCAGTAGAATATTGGGTGTAGACCAGTCTTTAAATTGGCTTGCTTTGTTTAGAACTGGAAAAATGTTTTCTTTTGCATATTCTTTTAATCTGCTTTTCCTACTCTAACAGTTAGGATGGAGTGTTTTCTGATGAAAGAATAAATGGGACAAAATTGAATTTCAGCAGAAAACTAGTCACTTCTTTGGGGCTGAAAAATAATCCTATTTGGATTTTCCAATAGTTTATAATCATGTGGGAGGGAGAATACAGTTGAGTTTCTTCTTTGTGCTATCTGTGACACACAGGTGGGTCATCCTGCACCTGTCTATATACATCTTCAGAAACTTATAGAGTGAAACAATCTTCTTTGCAGGCCCCTTCCCCTATGCTCTTGCTACCTCCTGCTTAATTGCCTCAGTTCTTTTTCATCTGCCACATTAGCAGCATTGTCAGAAACTTGCTTTTCATGGTTAGAATTTGTGTGAGGGATTTAATGTTTGGATGACTGAAGGAGCAATCCATAACGTAAGCAATAGCAATAGCAAGTACATTTCTATATCGCTTATCAGTGCACTTAAGCACTCCCTAGGCAGTTTACAAAGTGTAAGATAATTGCTCCCAACAAGCTGGGTACTCATTTTAGCAACCTTGGAAGGATGCAAGCCTGAGTTGAGCTTGAGCCCCCTTGGCTGGGATTGAACTCAAAACCTTATGGTTTGTGAGTGAGTGGCTGCAGTACAGGCATTTAACCACTACACCACCAGGGCTCTGTAAGAATTCGTTTCAACAAATGAAGCAAGAGTCCAAAATTCTTTACAGTTAATGAATGCTGATTCCCTCTGCTTCTGTTCAGTTTTTAATTGACTGCATTGCCAACAGAGTGAGTTTCACTTTTTAGGCTCCTCCTTTTTGTTAGATTTCTGACCTAAAAAAAAAGTTGCTTCACGTCTTCAGTTCTGCAACAATAATCTTCTCTGTTCTTCAGATAAAGTAAGAATAGGTACCAGTCATTTAAGAAATTATCCAATAATTTTTCTTTTATCAACTTTGCTCATTTGTCTATTTCAGCCAGCTTATAACCTTTAACAGTCCAATCCTCTTCTGTAGGAAGATTGGAGAATCAGATCTTTCTCCTTCCTTTATGAAGGTCTTTGTGGCAGCAGTTTCTGCCTAAATCTGACCATAGTTGTCTTGGTTTATTCATCCACTTGTTTTCTGCTAAGCAAACACATTGCTTATCCCACCTCATCCCATTTCAGTACTCTTTTTTTCTTTTTGTCTCTTCTCTTTTTCTTTTCTCTGAAACTTGGCTGTTCTTCCTTACCACAGACCCAGTTTTTTGTTCACAAACTCCTCATATTCCTTGATTTCTTGGCAAAGAAATTGCATGGATAAATCTGCATAAGAGTAGAGCCATGTGATGCATTTACTCAAATTCTACTATTTCTTCTCTTTATTTCTTCTCATTTTTTTAACATTTCTTCCAATATTTCTCCTTTTTTTTTTCTGAATGTGACAGAGCGAGCGACACCAATCCTAATGAATTCAAACAACCTAATTAACTAAAGACTATTTCTAACTTCTCATTGGGAAATCTAGAATGTTTGGTGAAATTATTAGAAAAAAATAGTGATTAATAAATTAATAAAAAGATTAATCCAAGTTGTGAAATGTTCAGTTTAGCTAGCTCATCACTTTTTCATGCCTAATATATCAAAAACAGAACTTTTCAAATTTTCAATTATTAATGTGAAAAACAGTCTTATCAGCTGAGCAGTAAAATATGTTCAGTCATAGACAAGACAGTGTTGAGATAAAAAATAAAACATATGTGTATGCAGTTTATCAATTAAAAGTAAAAGAAAATATGACAGTGATTGAAATCAACCTTCATACTAGTAAACACATTCTTTCACATTTTGTAGCTGTATATTATTGAACTCATTTCAAAGTTGATTAGAGGGAATGGTGACTGGCCTGCTCAAGAGCCTAAAACCGTTAGGTATTGTGGGTGGGAATAAAGATTAAAAATCTCTCTGTGTGTCCTGTATAAGGAGTTTCAGAAGAGGGAAAGGAAAAAGGACAAATATCCCTCCTTCCACAATATACTGATACCGTACAGGTTTGAATATGACAGCACCAAATGTGAGTCCTTTAGTGCTATATAACACTATTCCCCATCATTTAAGAAAGACTACAGTTTATGTTCCAGGCTGGCTAAACCTTGGGCAGTGGCATTTCTGTTACAGTCAGGAGAATACTGATAAATGTTTCTTGTTGGTCCCCACTTGTGAGCATCTACTACAAAAATCTTCTGTCATAACTATGTATGGTATTTAGTGTCTTACTTTCCCCTCCCTTTACAGGAACTAGAGAAGACTTTGGATATATTCAACATTACTTTGGCAAGACAGCAGGCAGAATTTGAGGTACATATTTTGTAACTGTAAACTCTGTTGTAAAGGATTTGTTCTTTTAGAAACCTTTGAGTTGCTGTAGTTCAACAAAGAGTTGCTTTGAAGTTTAATAAAGTACAGTACTCAGTTCTTTCCTAGCTTGCATAAGGAATGCAGAAAGTCCTTAACAACAATAAAATTAAATTCAAGCTTTCATTCAATAAAACATTTAAGGGGTAGGCATGGGGATTATGCAAATATTAAAACACATGATTCATCAGACTTGGCATGTGCTTTTGAAGACATTTTAAGCTTTAACAATTACATTTTTAAAAATACTGCAGATCCAGTATCCCTTATCCAAAATGCTTGGGACCAGACATGTTCCATGTTTCAGATTTTTTCTGGATTTTGGAAAACCTGTATTTGCATATATGGAGAGAGAGAGAGAGAGAAAGAGAGAGAGAGAAAGAGGCTGGAGTGGGACTGAGGATCTGTGAAATTGCAGAAATCCAGGCATATGTCATAAGTTGCTTAGGCATCTTGCCTTCCATGATATCTTAAGTAATTGGAGTGATGGACTATTTATTATAGAGCCGTAGTGATCTCATTCTTGGAATGGCAGGTGGAGCTATCTACTATGTCACTGTTTTAGCCTGTGTGCCAATTGGGCAGGCAGGAGTCCAAGTTAAAATTCTTTTCAGTTATATTTGTTAAGCCTCACCCCCTCTTCTTTAGTTTTTTATTACCTTCTCAGCCAGCCAGCCAGGAAGACACCTTCTCTGGTAATTAGGAAAATTAGTCAGGGAAAATGGTTAAAAGGTATAAAGTCGAGGTCAGTACAGAAACTGGAATAAAATTAGTGGAGGAAATAGCAGAGCCTCGTCAGCACGTGACTCTTCAGTATGGGCAAGAGCACCTACAGCGGCAGCAACACCTACTGGCTTAGGTTGCAGTGAAAAGGAGCAGTTTTCAGCCATTGAAGTAAGACACCACCTCGTGGGGCAAACAAATAGTTTGGTGAATGATGGCAAAAATGTAGCTGCTGGGCCAGCTGTGCAGGAGTTTTCATTTCATTTCATTCATATGACTCCACAGTTCATGCACTATTTAGATATTATGTTTACAGATGTGGCACAGGTGAATGGGTCTTATGTCCATACGGCGAGACAAAGAGAGCATACCATGGATTTCAAAGAAAGCAGTGCATTGTAATGGATTAAATAAGTCCTCATTAGCCAAACCAGACTTCAACACTTTAATTAGAGAATCTGTCAGTAATGAGTTGAACAACATTTTTAACACCAGTGATATTCAGTCCTGAGGACATAAAAATGTTAATGAAATGATGATTAATCAATCAAAACTAAATACTGCAAATTTGGTGAACTTAATAAATACAATTATTGTGAAACCAATAGGGTTAGAGGAGACAGAGGAAATTCAAGGAAGTGTTCAGCATAAGGATAGACAAAGCAATATTAAAAGGAAGTTACTACAAACAATGGATGATACAGTAGCAGATGACAATATACCAAGGAAGTGTACTAGGAAAGTGAAAACTGGAATGTTAAGATTTTCTGATAAATTATGAAAAAGTCATGTGGTTCCAACATAGACATTGACACACTTGAGAGCAATTCTAGCTGCCAGACACAGTTACATGACTTTGTACTTGGAAAGAAGAATTCATCAGGAAGTGTCAAGAATATCTATGAACAGAGCAGATTTAATGCTGTTGGCGAAGCTTTTGGATCTGTTCATATCGACCATTCAGTTAGTGCCTTGGGAATAGTTCCATTCTAGAGGATTGCAGAGAATGCTGGTTCCATATCAGCAATTGGAAAAAATTGGCATTATGTGGTAAAAGTGCTTATTAATTTGAGGAAAGACTTAAAATTGTGACAACAATACAAGATTCTGGACAAAGCAGTGCCATTGTAAATTCAATAAAGGTGACCACAGATGCAAGCTTAATGGGTTGGGCAGCTCGCCGCATTATTATTATTATTATTATTATTTATATAGCACTGTAAATTTACACAGTGATGTACAAACAATCTTTTTAATTAGATGGTTTCCTGCCCTCAGGCAGCAGACAGGAGGCACAAAACCAGTTACTTGGAGTTAAAGGCAGTAAGACTGGTGATAATCAAATTTGCAAGTGTACTGCAGGGTCGTTGTGCTAATCCTAATAGACAATATGAGAGTTGGGTGGTCTGTGAACAATCAGGATGGATTATGCTCAGTTCCGTTGATTTCGGAGTCAACCAAACTGTTCCACTGGGCAGAGAAACATCTGGCATTGATTATTGCAGTTCATTTGAAGGGAACATTAAATGTGAAAGTGGATTATCTCAATCTTAGTGCAGTACCTTTAGGGGAATAGACACTGAATATGGAAGTGTTTCATAATCTCAGCAAATTACTCAGCCCCTTTCAGTTGTATATATTTGCTTCAGCACAAAAGTGCAGGTTAAGAAGATTTCCCCCCTGCAGATGAAAGCAGTGATGCAGAGCAATTTGATGCTATGACGGTGAAGTGGCCAAAAGGATATCTGTGTGCCTTTCCACCAATTCAGATAATGCAAAAGGTATTGCTCAAAGGACGACAAGAAAAGGCTCATGTAATGCTGATGGTTCTATATTGGCCAAGATGTCCATGGTATCTATCTGTGTCGCAACCATTGAAATTGGCAAAAGGATGTTTTAATCAAGGTCCTGTTTATCATCCCAATCCAGATTGGCTGGATCTGACTGCATGGGCCTTGAAAGGAAGGAGTTAAAGAAACAAGGATATTTGAAGGAAGTTATTGATGCCATTTAGGCATCAAGGAGAAATTCTGCTCAGGAGTTATACAACAGAACATGGAACACTTCTGTAGTGTAGTGTAGACAGCAGAGAGTAGTATTAAATGAGGAGTCGAATGCTTTCATGGCCTGCATCCATAGTTTTTTGTGGGTTTTTCGGGCTATGTGGCCATGTTCTATAAGAGTTTATTCCTGACGTTTCACCAGCATCTGTGGCTGGCATCTTCAGAGAATGTTTGCCTGGGAAAGAGTTGCATATATATATTGTGTGACCTAGAAAGGCAGGAGTGATTTGCATGTATATTGTTCTGTTGCTAATGGCAGGCCTCAGGCTGGGAGGGTCTGCAAAAGAGGATTAGTGTCTGCTTGATGTCTGCTGTGAGATTTCTCATTTGTGTTTGTTGAGTCTTTATCTTGCTCTTTTTCACCCAAAAGGGAAGGTATTTTTACCATACATCAAAGGAGTCACAGGCAGGATAGGCAAAGTGGTGAGGAAGCACAACCTGCAAATGGTTTACAAACTGACAAAGAAAATCCAGCAAATGCTACACTCACCCAAGGACCAGAGAGACCCTCTCACAGCTGCAGGAGTTTATCGCATACCATGCAGCTGTGGACAAGTCTACATAGGGACCACCAAACGCAGCGTGCAAACAAGAATCAAGGAACACGAGAGACGCTGCAGACTGGGCTAGCCAGAAAAATCAGCAGTAGCAGAACATGCCACAAACCATCCTGGGTATAAAATACTGGTTGAAAACACTGAAATTCTGGACCATGCCAACCACTACCATGTCAGTATGCACAGGGAAGCCATTGAAACCCACAAACACCTGGACAATTTCAACCGGAAAGAGGAAACCCTTAAAGTAAACAAGGTTTGGCTACCAGTCCTGAAAAAGAGCAAGATAAAGACTCAACAAATGCAAATGAGAAATCTTGCAGCAGACCATGAGCACTAATCAAGCAGACACTAATCCTCTTTTGCATACCCTCCCACCCTGAGGCTTACCACTAGCAACAGAACAATACACATGCAAGTCACTCCTGCCTTTCCAGGTCACACAATATATATACCCAACTTTTTCCCAGGCAAACATTCTCTGAAGATGCCAGCCACAGATGCTGGGGAAACGTCAGGAATAAATTCTTATAGAACATGGCCACATAGCCTGAAAAACCCACAAAAAACTATAGTATTAAATGAGTTTGAAGTATAACATGTTCTGGAGCTTTTGCATGCTGGGTTCGTAAAGGTGGGTTAGTTTGAGACCTAATACTTTGAAACAATAGCTATCTGCATTATCAGTGGTGTTGAAATGTACAGAGGGTGCATTTTGAGCAAATGGACATGTCAGAAGATTTTTAAAAGGGGCCACACTGAAATCATTTTCAACAGTTCATAGATTCCCTACATGGGATTTAAACATGGTTTTGAATAAGTTAACTAAGGGCCCACATGAACCATTGAAAGAAACTTCTCTTCAAATGCTTTCATTCAAGGTATCATTTTTAGTAGTGATCATATCTGCTCAGCATGTATCTGAATTAGCAGCATTATTGTGATGACCCTGTCTCTAATTGACTGAATAACCAGGCTCCGTGGATGAACTATAAAGGATTTATTGAGAAGCTCAGCACTTTAGACAAGCATCCCCTTCACACTTAGATCCCCTTTCCTGTCCATTCCCCTCCCTCTCATTCCTTCTCTAGGAGAGCAGCATTGAGGCTCAAATAACAAGCCTGCCTTATAACAATCATCAACTAATCCACACTTATATGAGTTTGAGGAAAACAGTTTAATTTTAAAATTAGATCCTACTTTTTTGCTTAAGTATATTATGAGAAAAGAAAATAAAGAAACAATTTACTTACAAAGTTTCTTTTTAAAACCAAGTCATCCTGAGTGACATGGACAGTTGTTAGAAGTGAAGAAAGCAGTAAGGATCTGTGTAAGCAGAACAAAATAGTTTAGCCATTCAGAGACATTATTTGTATCATTCTATCCAAAAACAATGGGTGATAGTACATCTGGAAATGTAACTGGCAGTTGGGTTTGCATTTGCAATGCATTTACTATTGTTGTAACTATGAGGGGAATCCTAGATCACAGAATGTGTGGCCACACTCAAAAAGCTCTATGGCTACAAGCATTCTACTTCGTTGCATCATGTGTGCCAGGCAGCAGGATGGAGTAAACCAACAACTTTTGTGACACATTACAAGGTATAAATCAGCACAGGCTTCCTTCAGAAGAATGCTGCTTCAGGCTGTGGTTCCTAAATAGCGAAATCCTGCCCAGTGAAGAAACCTTGGGTACATTCCTC
>NC_056523.1:247240773-247533596 GCF_019175285.1 Sceloporus undulatus
TCACATGGTGGATTGCTCCACCTCCCATCCCAAGAATGAGAAGTTTTACTTACTGTGAAAGTTCTTCTGGGATGGCAGGAGAAGTAATCCACAGGGGCTCGATAAGAAAACTGGGAGAAGGGGGAGTTTTAATTGATATAATTGAAAAGAACTTGGACTTTTGTCAGACCAGTTGGCCGCAAGGTAAATCATCACATGTTGATTACTACTGCATCCCAGGATGAACCTTCCCGGTAAAACTTTTCATTTTCAGGTGGTGCTGATTACAATGGAAAGGGACTAGTTTCTGGCTGGATGTTCAAGGTGGTTCTACTGTGAGAATGGAACCGCAATAAAGGTGTAAAGGGGCAGTATGGGAATGAAAGTAGAAAAATTGTATTCATTGGAAACGAATGAGAAATATCCTGCCATGATTTTGTGTATGGTTTAATTAGTCCATGACACTGATTGCTGGTCAGTTCTGATAATGAAAGTCTCCAGATGGGATTTACAGTTTCTAGATAAAGTTTCTGAGCTTTTATTATTGAGCCTGAGCTTCTGAACTTTGGCATCCTGCTGGACTTGACAGATTGTCAGAACTCCTCTTTTTTTCTGTTGGATCAAGCACAACACATTGCAAAATGACAGTAAAACTCAAAATATGGAAGATGACAACCTGACTGCACAGCTGGCAGTTGGTGAAGCTACAGCAACTGCCAAGCTCTCTGGACACGGGCTGGATTTTTGAAGTGGGGCCCCAATAGAGGCTATGTTCCTTAGTTGCGACCAAGACTGGGCCTACAAGGAGAGCCTTGGGTGATGCTCATGCCAACAGTTGAAGAACTCCCAGTGCAGTATTGCAGAGCTCAGCAGAGGGAGTGCTGGAGACTGGGGTATCTCTCTGACCAAGATGTATATTGGGAGGCTTGGTGATCAGACAGGAGGAGAGGCCTGAGAGACCAAAGTGCAAACAGCTATGGGGAAGCGATGGTTGCTAAGGAGCATGATGCAGATGTTCCTTCTGCACACAGGGGCTGATAATGTTTTGGGGCCCACTGGCCTAATGGACACTTTTGAGTTCTCCCCAGCCTCTACTGCAGGTTGGCAAGTAGCAGCAGGGCCCCCCACCCCCAGTTCAAGTGTACAACCTCTGTTGGCTCCACTGCAAGTAGCAGTAGCTGCGCACACCAGCTCTCATCTCCATAATATCCAGGATGCCCCCCGCGTTTGGCAACGACTTCTGGAGTAACCTTCCGTGGGATTATGAAATGATCCGTCCATGACAGGGGGGAAACATTAACTATTTCCACCCACGGATTCTCCGCATCCGAACAGAAGACCAAATCGAGAGTATTACCCGCACAATGCGTGGGACCCTGTATCAGCTGGGACAGGCCCATGGCCGCCATGGTCTCCATGAATTCCCGAGCCGCACCGGATGGAACATGGCTGGCCGTGAGGGAGATGTTGAAGTCGCCCAGGACAAGAAGCCTGGGCGTCTCCAACATCAGCTCAGCGACCAGCTGTGTCAGCTCGTTAAGGGAGTCCGCTAATGCACGGGGTGGCCGATACACTAACAGAATCCCTAGACTGTCCCTAGCCTTTAGGGTCAGGTAAATACACTCGATATAGGAGGTCATTCTGGGATGGCAGGAGAAGTAATCCACAGGGGCTCGATAAGAAAACTGAAGGAGAAGGGGGGAGTTTTAATTGATATAATTGAAAAGAACTTGGACTTTTGTCAGACCAGTTGGCACGCAAGGTAAAATCATCACATGTTGAATTACTACTGCCATCCCAGGATGAACCTTCCTGGTAAAACTTTTCATTTTCAGGTGGTGCGATTACAATGGAAAGGAGACTAGTTTCTGGCTGGAATGTTCAAGGTGGTTCTACTGTGAGAATGGAAGAGCAATAAAGGTGTAAAGGGGCAGTATGGGAATGAAAGTAGAAAAATTGTTTATTCATTGGAAACGAATGAGAAATAATCCTGCCATGATTTTGTGTATGGTTTAATTAGTCCAATGACACTGATTGCTGGTCAGTTCTGATAATAAAAGTCTCCAGATGGGATTTACAGTTTCTAGATAAAGTTTCTGAGCTTTTATTATTGAGCCTGAGCTTCTGAACTTTGGCATCCTGCTGGACTTGACAGATTGTCAGAACTCTTTTTTCTGTTGGATCAAAGCACAACACATATGCAAAATGACAGTAAAACTCAAAAATTGGAAGATGACAACCTGACTGCACAGCTGGCAGTTGGTGAAGCTACAGCAACTGCCAAGCTTCTGGACACAGGGCTGGATTTTTGAAGTGGGGCCCCAATAGAGGCTAGTGTCCTTAGTTGCGACCAAGACTGGGCCTGCAAGGAGAGCCTTGGGTGATGCTCATGCCAACAGTTGAAGAACTCCCAGTGCAGTATTGCAGAGCTCAGCAGAGGGAGTGCTGGAGACTGGGGTATCTCTCTGACCAAGATGTATATATGGGAGGCTTGGTGATCAGACAGGAGGAAGAGGCCTGAGAGACCAAAGTGCAACAGCTACTGGAGGAAGCGATGGTGCTAAGGAGCATGATGCAGATGTTCCTTCTGCACAAAGGGGCTGATAATGTTTTGGGGCCCACTGGCCTAATGGACACTTTTGAGTTCTCCCCAGCCTCTACTGCAGGTTGGCAAGTAGCAGCAGGGTCACCCCCACCCCCAGTTCAAGTGTAGCAACCTCTGTTGGCTCTACTGCAAGTAGCAGTAGCTGCACCACCAGCTCCTCATCTACCATAATATCCAGGATGCCCCCAGCGTTTGGCAACAGACTTCTGGAAGTAACCTTCAGTGGGATTACTGAGAGACTATCCTTTTTCCTCATACAGGTTTCTGAATTTATGATGGAATAGGAATACACTTTCCATTCAGAGGCAGCCAACTTGCAATGTGTGAGTGCATACCTGAAAGGGAAAGTGACTGAATGGCTTGTGCATTTTTATGATGAGGGGACACTCACCTTAAACAATCTACAAACCTCTATGACAAGTCTCAGGATATTCTTCAAGGACTCATTCCTGCAAGAGAAGGCTTGCAGCCATCTGATGACACTGAAACAAGGGACTCAGTTGATAACTCAATATATGGAGGAGTTTTGGCAGCTGGTGGCAAGTGGCAGTCTGATTGGATGTTATAAAGATCCAGTACTTCTGAGATGGGATGCGACTAGATATTTTAGAATGGGCTCTGTCTCATGACAACCCAGCCACCTTGATGGGATGGATGATGCTGGCTGAGAAACGAGACTATGAGGTTTGCAAACCAGTGACTGGAGCTAGCTACCATTCCTGGTTCCAGAAGATCCCAGATGAAGATCGGTGTTGTAAAGATGAGAAGAACCCTGAGACAGAACATGAGAGATAGGTGCATATTGGACTGTGCCTACATTTCAGAATAGCACAGAAAAAGAGTCTACATCCCTCCTTTTTTTGTCAGCATACAAAAAAGAACTGAGCAAGAAGAAAGGCAGCCGTGGTAAGGGAGCAACCACTCAAGGCTGGACCTTGAGCCATTGATGACAGTGAGCTGGAAGCAACGTAGATGGCAACACCACGAGAGTCCCAGCAGGAAACAACAAAAGCCTGCTTTAGATAGTGCTGAAAGACAGGTTGGAGAGTGAAGTTGCACAGCAACCAGGGTGAGTGGTGGTGTGAAGCCATTCTTTCTGCCAGTCAAATTAAGAAATATCAGTGGGGAGGGGAGCATAGACTTTTTAACTGTTTTAGATTCATGGTGCACCAGATGTCTCATGAACCCAGCAATAGCAGCTGGTGTAGGACTGCACCCAGAGAATCTGGAAGATCTGATATTTGCCCCCCAAATGGATAGCACTAGGATGCAAGGCAGCCCAGCTGAAACACAAACCTCCACAGTACTCGTGGGTGTGGGAGAACTCTGAGAGGTCATTCAATTTGTGTTAGCTCCTACCCTGGATTACCACATGATACTGGGAATATACTGCCTGAACTTTCCTGACCCTTATTTACAATGGAAGAAGGGGCAGTGAAGCTCTCTACATAAAAACTGTAAAGCACACACACTGGCAAACTGGATACCTCCCAAAGAATCCCAGAAAAAGAAATGAAGAGTCAAAACACTCAAGGGAGGAGAATACTCCCAGAAATTTGAGAAACTGTGAAGGGTGCAGGAGTAAGAGGACCCAGATATCCCTGTTATCAGGGATTAAGCCCTGTACCAGGACTTAAAAGAGGTGTTTTACAAGAAAGAGAATGACCCTTTACCCTCTCCATCACAACTCAGACTGTGCCATTAAAATTGACCCTAAAGCCAAGCTCCCTAAATTTAAACTGTTCTCTGTGACTCTCAGGGAGACGTATCTCTAAGATAACTTGTGGGCACAAATTTAGCAAGGGGCTTTATCTGCCCAGTGACTTCAGGAATGGGGCTCAGGGGTTCTTCCACAAAATAAAATAAAATAAAATAAAATAAAGAATGGGAGGAGGGGTGAAGATTGGTCAAGGACTTTAGGAGCCTCAGTGCTATTTGTACATCAAACAAGTATCCAGTTCCCTTAGTGAAAGGCTTGGGAGTTAGCTGCTGGGTGGATCTTTACTAAACTTAACTTGAGATATACTTACTTTCGAGTAAAAGTACAAGAAAGGAATGAATATTAAACTAATTTTAACTGCCCTTTGGGAGCTTTTGAATATTTGGTGATGCCTTTTGTACTGTCTGGGGCCCCGGTGTTTTTTATGCATCTGATGAATGAAGTCTTTCATGAGTATTTGTATAAGGGGATGTTAGTTTATATAGGCCTGTTACAGACTGCCAAAATAAAGCTGCTTCGGGTCTCTTTGGAGGTATGCTGTTTAAATGATGCATGCATCCTAAGAATCCGAAAGCTGCACTAAAGCTGCCCTCCAGTGCTTAGGAATGGAGTGTGACTTTGGTGTGACCTCTGGACTCTTAGGACCAATGCATCATTTAAACAGCATACCTCCAAAGAGACCCGAAGCAGCTTTATTTTGGCAGTCTGTAACAGGCCTTAGAGAACATATTGATATACTCCCAGGACATGAGCACTCGTGTCAAATTAGTGAGAAAGGTGTTGAAAAAGTTACTGGACAATTAATTGTTTCGCAAGCTGTCAAAATGTGAATTTCATAAGCAAAAACTAGACTACTTGGGGTATCATATGGCCATTGATAGCCTTTAAATGGATCGAGAAAAGGCATCCTCAATGTTGGATTGGGAATCTCTAGAATCTGGAGGCAACTGCAAAGCGTCTTGGGATTTGCAAATTTCTATAGGCAGTTCATTCCTAACTTTGTACAAGTCACCCTGCTTCTGATGTACCTGTCGAAAACAAAAGAGAAAAAAGTTTTTAAAAAAAATCAGAAAGGTGAAACTCAGCTCAAAATGGACTGAGGATTCCCAGTTGGCATCCAATAATATGAAAACTGTTCATTCTGAACCCATTTTAAAATATCCTGATCCCACTCAGCCATTTGTGGTACATGTTGATGCAAGTGATACAGCATGCAGGGAGGACTCTTATTAGGACCAAGAGGGGCAATTACTTCCATGTGCCTGCTTGTTCAAGAGGTCTTCTGGGACAAAGCATCACTGAGCAGTCTGGGAAAAGGACATGGGGCAATCAAATGGGCTCTTGAGAGCTGGAGACATTTATTTGAGGGTACTACTTGTCCTTTGAGGTGTGGATGGACCACTGGAATTTGCAGGCATTGCAAATGCCAAGAGAATTAACTCCCAAATAAATTAGATGGGCAGAGCTTTTTTACAGGTTCAAAGTCACAATAAAATACTTTCCTGCAGGAGAAAAAACTGCTAGCTGATGCATTGCCTAGATTGCCCCAACATGAAAATAAAAGGAAAAACACTGCGTTCACACCAGCCCTGTTGGTTCTAGGAGTGACAGTTTAGAGGGCAGGCAAGAAAAAACAGACTTGCCTGCAGTTTATGACAAGTCTTTGCAATTCAGTCTTTTCAAAGAGGTGAAGCAAAATGAGAGGAATAAACAACAGCCACCAGAAATGCAGTTGAGAAATGGAGTGTACTGTAAAGGAGACAGAATCTTTGTAACTGGCTGGACATTTTGGCTTTGTAAAAACACTGCATTTGGTGAGAAGGCAATATTGGCGGTTGACATTGTGTGTGGATATTTTGTAAACTTACATGAGAAACTGTCCTGTATTTGCCATGGGAGAAAGGGTGGTGGGAGGAGGGACAAACCCAAGGACTGTGGCAATCTCTGCCTTCAGAAACCCATTAAGAGCTACACCTGTACTTTAATGGTACAGTACGGCCACAGTATTAGATCCACGAATTACCCTGCCCCATTTTAGTCAATGGTGGCACGTGTATGTGGCCGTACTGATGTGGTGCTCGTGTTGCTGGCTGTTGACTATCATTAGGCTTGAGCATAAACTTCTTTTCTCTTTTGTGGTGCTTCCCCAGAACTAAACCCCCATGAGTCGGAAGGATGCACTGCCTTATTCATTTAGAGCTTGCATCTTTTGCTACAGTTCTATATACATCTTGTCTGAATTTTAAATACTTGCTATTTTGGTTAAGCCATTTTGTATTAATTTTAAAATAGTACTTATGTTGTTTTGCATAATAGGCAACTAAGGCTGGATTAAAGATTTTCAGACCAGGAGCTAAACAAGATGATGAAGAATCTACTGGCTGGTTTGGTTGGATGTGGGGATGGGCTGGAAATAAAAGCACTGAATCTGTACAAGAACCAAAAGGTACAAATATGATTGTGTGGGTTTAGGTATACTTTACATTTTTTAAAAAGAACACATGCCATTTTTTTCACAAATCTTAAAATGCTTATGTTTATATTAATGATTATTAATTTTATTAGTCTTGTCAGAGTGACTACTTATGAAAGGATAATCTTACTTGTTTCATAAAATATGTATATCTTTTACTTCTAATACACTCCTTCCCAAGGGAAGGGGCCTCGCCGAAGAGAGGCATGGGGAAGGCGATCACCCTCCCCAGCGTCCCTTCGGTGGGGCTCCTTCCCAAGGGACGGGGCCTCACCGAAGAGAGGCTTTGGGGAAGGCGATCGCCCTCCTCAGCGTTCCTTCGGCAGGGCTCCTTTACAAGGGAAGGGGCCTCCTCCAGGAGAGGCTCCTGGGGAAGGCGATTGCCCTCCCCAGCATCCCTTCAGCCAGGCCCCTTCTCTGGGGAAAGCCTGGCAGAGGAGAGGCTGCAGGGCGCGCAATCGTCTCTATCGCTGGGCTTTTCCCATCGGAGGGAGTCGAGGCTAGAAGGGGCTGCGGGGCAATCGGGGCACCCTTGCCAGCGTCTCCCCAGATGGGCTATCTCTTGCAGAGGTAGCCCGGCTGGGGAGAGGCTTGGTTAAAGTACTGCTTTGCCCCGTAGATAAGCCGACCCACGATTTTGGACGCCATTTTACGGCAAAAATTTCTCGACTTATAGTTGAGTATATACAATAGTTATTTAAGTTGTCATCTGTGAACTCACATAACCTCGCCCAGTCTTCCTTCATTCCATTTTACTATTCCTATGAATTACTACATTTGCGTCCATTGAACTGGCAGTTTCGGTAAGAAGCCCTTTATATATGGTTGCTGGAGGTGGGTGGGGCTACCACCAGAACACTTATATAACATTCTAGTAGGATCCAAATGATGCACTGTGCGGGTGCAGGATAACCCACCTTGTGTGAATTTACAAATAGCTACCTGAAGAACTATAGTTACAGATAATGCAACCTGTCCATACACATTCTTGAGAAACATGTAATCTTGTTTATGAAACAAAGTGTACAAGTGGTAATTTTGAAAGTAATTTTAAAAATAGGTTGCAGGTGTCAGATTTTTTTTACTCACAAGAATGGTTAGATTCAAGGCACTTGTTACTCTAGCCTCAATGTGTAATATGCTTTTAGCTCAGTCAGTTTTTATTTAATACTTTGGAAATGTACATAGTTTTATCATAGACAAGTGATATTAATTCTTTAAGAAATAGAAAGTTTGTTAATTATGATAGAACTCTGAAAATGCAGTCTACCTTAATTACGGGACATTCCTTGGTTGATAACCTATAAGTTTTTAGGTTTTTTGTGGTTCTGTTATGATGCAATACTTGACTGAAATTGTAATCCTGTATTCAGTTAGAAATAAGCTGCATTGAACTCGGCAACATTTGCCTCTGTATTTTCAGGATAGCAGTAGTTTCCTCTTAATACTGTATTAGAAATAGTATGTACATCTATAGCAGTGGTCCCAAAACTGTGCTCTTTGAGGGATTTTGGACCTCATCTCCCAGAATCCCAGACTATTTGCCAACATGGTGTTGAAAAATAAATCCAGGGGAGAATGTTCATCTGTGGGTAAAAGGTGACAAGGTTACTATAGGTCACCTGCAGCCATGATGACTGCATTTGGACTGTACTGAGTCACAGGATGGGACATCATCATAGGCTGGAAAGTGCAGAGTCACCCTGCAAGGGGGACGTGTATATATGTGACACATACCAGGAAGAGGCTGGGCTAAGTGGCCACATGTACATGTACATAAGGGAGGAGCCTCAATGTACAGAGTGGGTAATGGTTGTTGGTGTCATGTCGGAGTGTTGGTGAAATGCGAATAGCTTTGTCAGAGAAGACAAGCTTGTACACGGTGGAACGAGAAGTAAAGTGCCTCATTAAGAGATAGTTGGCTAGAGACTCTTTTGTCTGCTTCTGAGAGGGGAAAGGAGTCTTTCCAGTCTGATCACATCTCCAAGTCGCTTCTCAAGTGGTCATCCTGGTGCAAAGCTTCAGCGTGGTACAATGCACTCTGCACAAACACGCTAACACATGGCTGAGTCTTCTGAGAGATGAAGTCCAAAATCTCTTAAATGGTACTGTTTGGGGACCACTGATCTATAATTTCATTTTGTCTGAGGTGTTGGAAAGACAAAAGCAGTCACTTCATTTGTTGGTCAGTTTAGGTATTTCTACTTGGAGAGAAAACAGATTGTATCAGGTGGTGTTATAAGTAATATATTTAAATGTCCATATACTTGATCCACACATTGGATTGTGAACTGAGAGCTTCTTTGCCTTGGACAGAAGGAGGCTCTTTCAGTTCAAAGCAAAGAACCCTGTCCACTCAAAGGGGTTGTTCCCACTATGGTTTAAACCAGATCGTGATCCAGTTTAAACTACCATGGTTCCCACTTAATTCGAATCCCTGAAGCGATTCGGAAAGGGGGGGGGTCATGGTTTTTACCCATTTAACCTGTGTCAAAAGGACGCTGGTAAAATGGGGTGTTTTTTGGACTAAATCAATTTATTTGGAAATAGATCAATTCTGCTCAAGTGGGAACCAGGTGGAATCGAATCAGATTTGAATCCGCCCTGGTTCCCACTGGCAGCGGCTTTCCCGGCCATACCTCGATGCTCCATCCTCCCAACCTGCCTCTCCATCCTGGCGTGCCTCAGTCCTCTGTACCTGCCTGTCTCCTTCCGCCCCGGCCTCTCCTCCAACCCCGGTATGGCCAGGAGAATGGAGGGAGGCATGGTGGGGAAGCCACAGCTGTTGCTTCTTGCACCAATTCTTGAAACCAGAGCAAACATAGTGGGAACCATGCTGTTTGCTGAACCAGTTTAAGGAATCGATGCAGGAAGTGAATCAAGAGGTAAGTGGGAATGAGGCCAATGTGGACATATTTTTCAGGCTTATCTTGTTGTCAACAAACCATGCTTTTGTTATTGTAACAGGCCTTTCTCCATTCTCCTACAACTTTTTGCATCAATACAAAATCTGATGTGGAAGCTTTCTCAGTATTATGGAACAGATTTTGACAGTGCATGTAGGAGCTGTGGGAGTGATGGGAGATGACTCCTTCCCAGTTCCTTTGAGGAATCTCCTTCCTTTAGGGGTATGATAATCACTGGTCCCTGACCATTTTGAGTCTTAGACTGGCAAGGCAGTTTGCAGTAAAAGCAGTATATTTACAAGAGCTATAAGGTTATAATTATTGAAAAGTTAATATTTGTTGTAGTGTGTTGGTATGTTATGATAAACTTTTTTAAATTGAATATATTAAAACTGTTTTTTTATGACAGGTTTTGAACAATTGATGACGCCACAAGAAAAGGACAAACTCTATGCAGCAATTGGTTATAGTGAAACAGCTGTTGATCCAACATTGCCCAAAACGGTGGGTTTAATTTAATTACCGTATATACTTGTGTGTAAGTCAACCTCATCTATAAGTCGAGGTCAGGATTTGGGGCCAAAATTATGGATTTTTATATGACCCAAGGGTACAATTTAGGGGCATGTAACAAAGGATGTAAAGGACGAAGCAAGGGCATCAGCAAAGCACCAGTCACCACCCACACTCTCTCTCCTTTCAAATGCAGTGAGACCTTTGAATCTGTCTAGCAAACAAGCAGCGAACACACACACCCATACAAAAAACCTACACCCTTTCCTTGCAAATCCAGCATTTTGAATCTGTCTAGCAAAGCAGCAACAAACACACACACACACACACACATGCAAAAACACAGTCCCTTTCCTTGCAAATCCAGCAGGACTTTTGAATCTCTAGCAAACCAGCAACACACACACACACATACAAAAACACACCTTTTTTCCTTGCAAATCCAGCAGGACATTTGAATCATAGTCTGTTTTCTTGCCTGGGCAGCGCTACCAAAGTAAGGAAAATGGAGTGGTGGGCAGCACTTCTTTTAGGAACTTTCTGAGCAGGATTACCATATTGACTTGTATATAAATTGACCCAGTATTTTGGGGTCAGTGTTTTGCCATAATTTTTTTTTACTTATAGATGAGTATATATAGTAATAGTATAGGTCAACAAGCATTTAACTTTACCTGAAGAACTGTTATTTTGCAAAAGGAAATTATAGCTGGTACAGTGATTATCAACTTTTGAAATCTGAATGATCAGTACATCAGTAAGATATGATGTTGGGTAGAATTTAGAAGCAACATAGCTAATATTTTATGTATTATAGGTGGCATTCAAAAATGTCATGTGTTTTTAATGTGTGCAGTCTGGAAGACCTTTCTTTCCTTTCCAGTGTTACTTAACTGGAAAAAGGAGAAGAAAGCTGCAGGCAAATTCTTAAGGTGTCCTGCAGTATTGCTTCAAATTATATGAAGGAGAGAGAGGGTATATTCAACCTTTTACAACTCTGGGGCCACATTTGTATGATAAAGCCTAGGGTGAATCAACCAACTTTTACACTATCTAGAGTTTATATTGCATCCTTACATTCGCAATGAAATTTCATTTTTTTTTAAAGTTGGCAAAAAAAAATCATTATGTTAGAAACAATCAAACTTCAATGCAGTTCTGATAAACGTATATGCCAGTTGAGTCATGTATTTTCCTCTGATTCTTCCTATGCAACAAATACCTGCATTGTGAGCTGAATTTTGTTTAAATTTGGCTTGCACTTTGATCTTAATTGTAGTGTTTGAACTAGACCTCAGAGTTAGGTGAATTATTTTGGTTTCTTTTCTTTCATTCATCAGTTTCCCTTTCTGTTTATGCTTGTCTGCTTTCCTGTATGTGAACCTATTTTTTAAAAAACTCCTGGTTGTTGAAAACATTAACAGGTATGATTATTTTATTAGTCAAATAACATTAAGAAATATTTTATAATGTATGTTGTTGCATGTTAAGTAGAGTTGGACTACCTCTCTTCCATTTCATGCTCAGCATAATTTGTGTGGACAAAAGCTCCCCAAAAAGATGTGATTTCAAGATGGGGGACCAAAGTGTCACAAATTGTTTTGAGAGTGGTGAAGGGTGTTCTTGAATTAAAAAGAAACCCAAAATGCCTTCTTCTGCAGCAATGTCAGCTTCCTCCCTCCAGCCTTGCCCTTTAACTTTTGGAAACTGCTTGTTGCTACTGAAATGAAACGTAGCTCTAGCCTTGCTGTGCTTCTTACTGACAGAATGTTCATGATGGATTTGCTTAGTTATGTTTTGTAAAGATACTTTTCTTCTCATGATACTTTTCCCTTAATTTATACAGTATGAAGCTATGAAGCTTTATGTAAAACTATTAAGCATGACAATACTGATAAGAGAAATGAAGGAAAAACCTGCACTGATAGAAATTGCCTTAATTGATCTGCGTACAACAGTAACGCAACGGCCTGGTGCTGAAGCAATAAGGTTAGTTTTTTATGTGTTCATACTTATTCCTTGAAACATGTGAACAGCATACAAAATTTGATAATACTTTGGATTTCAAAACTAGATTTTAATATTTTCTGACTTCATAGTGAGTTGTAAGATGACATAACATTTGGAAGATGTTACTGTTTCAGTTGGATGCATACTCCAGTCTCACAGCTTCTTACCATAGTTGTTTGCAAGTTGAGTATAAGAAACCAGAAGCTTCTGACAGCTAGCCTCCAGGACATTCTTCCTCAGCACCAGCACTCTTGTTTTTTTTAGAAGGCCATGCAAGCTAGTCCTTAGATATTCTTTGGGTTTCCACACCCTTCTGGCATTTTGTTGCTCATTTGTGTGATTTACATTTATTTATTTAGAGTATTTATTCTTTATCCTTCAGCTAAGATGCTCCCAGAGTGGCCAACAAATTAGGGTCTGCTGCCATATGCATTGATCTTTGATTCTTGTTTCTCTTTATCTGAGACTAGCTGAAGCCTGTCTCATAGCTAGACCAAGTCCCCAAGAACCAAACTAGACATGAAATTAAACATGTGATTACATTTTATGTTTCTGTTTTTTGTTTCTTAACAAGTACCCAAGGGGCAGTGAGATTTAGAAAGAAGGAACATTTTTATCCGTACTGTTTCTTGGAGTTCCAGTGAAAAACATATCTTCTTCCTGTAGTATCTGTTATCCTCTGGAAGGAAGCTTCCATTGGGGCTAAAGAAAAAAACATTAATGCAGTCACACAGTTAATGTCATATTTTGTTTGGCCTATGTTTTCATATGAATTATACTAAATGTTGTTGGAAAGTTATTTCACATGCATTAGAGCTTTGTGTCAACTGGGTATTATCCATTTGAACAGAAAAAACAGTTTCCCCATCTTGTATTCCCAGGAGTGTTAGAGACCTAAAACACATGGACATATTAAAATTTATTAATATGTTTTAAAACCAAGTTACACTAGGATGAATACTCCTAGAATTGCTTTAATATGCATGCCAAATTTCAGATACATATCCTCTTTAATTAAGTAACAGTCCTGGACCAATATGCAGGTCTCTGGCAAGTTTCCAGGATAGAACAAAATAGTTGTACCAAATGGACACAAATATGATGCCAGTCCCTGGCATGCTGGAAAAAATATTTCTATTCCTGTCTCATACCAAAGAAGTAATGCCCATGACTACTTGTTAACCAAGATATACTTGTAATTCTGTTGATTAATTAAAGGGTTTAAGCAGGTAGTAGATACTCTCAAGGCTTTCTTTCAGTTGTAGTACTGATATAATGGATATTGTTTAAATATACACAGAATTGTAATTTGTTTGCTGTTGCTGTTGGGGATGCTTTGATTGTGAGTTCCGATACTAAAAACGAAAATTAAGGCAAATCAAAATTATGATTGGCAAGATAAATGCTTTTATATGTTACCCACTACATATATTAAATTAGTGGAGTATAAAGTAAAACTTTTAATGAACAAAATAATCATTTTTGAACAATAGAATTATGTTTGTCTGTGTTCTCAAACAATGTAATTTATACAGATTTGAGTCAAGTGTAAGTGCATTTGAAGTGCAGGGCATGACTCAAGGAAAAACAGTACCCCACTTGCTGTCCTCAAATACAGTCCACTCAAAGCAGAATACATCGCTCTTTACCATCATGTTTGAGACCAATCCATTAGATGAAACTGCCAATCAGAAGCTAAGAATAGAATCACAGCCTTTGGAAATAATATATGATGCAGTAAGTAGAAAACTTATATTTTAAAAGTTTTTATTTTTTTTAAAAATATCTTTATTGAACGATTATACACACATATATATACATAAGCATATAATCCATTCCATTTTTTTAATCGCACCTATTATGTACATAGCGTAAAGGTTGTAATCCACGTTAACATCTCAACCTCACATTACCTTTTTTAAAAAATAATATGAACATTTCATCAGTGATACCTTCAACCTTTACATATATATATCCATACATCTGCTTTTGTTTAATACCTGATACAGTCCTTTAGAGACTTACTAAGCTCTAGAGTCTCTGTATTATTATTTACAATATTTACAAATCCTCTCCAAACCTTTAAACTTAACAAATTCTTATATCCATTTTTCCTTTAAGTTACATCTTCTGTACCAATACCTTTCTAATGGTTCCCATTCTTTTAACTTCTTTTCCTTATTTTTATTGTCGTTTACCATCATTGTTAACTTATCTAATTCTTTTACTTCAAACAATTTCTGTAACCATTCATCTATTCTAGGAATAGTTTTCTTCTTCCAATTTTTAGCCAAAAGTATTCTGGCCGTGGTAGTTACATACAGAAAAATTCTCCAAAATTTAGGTTCCAGTGTTTCACCGAGATTTTTAAAGTTTTTAAAGTGAAATACTTTAATTAAATAAATTAAATATTCATAGATGATATACTTCCCTGTCATTTTGCACTTTTTTCAGATGACTGTGAATAGCTTAGTGGATTTTTTCCGCCCCCCAAGTAATGTTCATTTAGAGCAACTGACCTCAGCAACTTTAACAAAATTAGAAGAATTTCGGGAAAAGACGGCTACAGGTAAGTTTGGATAATTTTTGAAAAACATTTTTGAAAGACAATAAATTCTTGTGCTAACTTTGGACATCATAGTGTACACAATTCTCTCTGTATGGAGATTAAGGGACTGGACAAATGGGGGGAAGGGGTGGACAGAGGCCGCCCCTTTATCCCCTGCATCGTTGCCATGGCAACTGCATGTCACGACAACGATGCGCTCAGATAAAGGAGTTGCAAAACACGACTCCTTTTTTCTGCTGCTGCCAAGGCACCATTAGTGCCCTGGAGTAGCGTGGTGGCGTCCATTGTGTGCTGCACCGTTTGGACGTGGCACACAATGCAGAGCATTGGCACACGCACCAAAATGCTGCTGGGAGAGCGTGATAGGGCGTGGGAGCGTGGGGATGCTCCACTCTCCCGAGCCCTTAAATCGGCCCAAGGACGGTGCTCTTTGCCCGCCTGTATCGAGCCTAAATTTGTATGAAATGGTGGTATGTGAAAAGGTCTGCATTTTTAATATATTACTTCATATTGGCTGTACCCCTGTGTAATGGAATTCTCTTAAACTCTGTAGCTTTTATTTGGCTTAAATTTGTTCCATAATAAATTTATTTGGTTATAGTTGTGTTATGATCATTATTGCAATTATTTTCATTCTAATGTTTTTCCAGGGCTAGTGTATGTTATAGAAACGCAAAAGATTCTAGATTTAAAAATAAATCTAATGGCTTCCTATATCATTGTTCCACAAAATGGATTCTATGAATCAACAGCAAACAAATTACTTTTGGATCTTGGTCATTTAAAGGTAAAACTCTCAAATACCAATATAATACCTAATGCAGAAATAGTAAAGCACCATATTCTCTAATTCATTTTAGCCTTTTAATTTAATCTGTTTTTCATGCAAAATTATATTTCACTACTGTTTATGTTTCTGAATGTTTCCATATCATAAAATATTTAACACTGGAAATATATCTACTTGGAAATAGAGAAATCTTTCACACAATTGAAGCAGATAAACATTTGACACCCTAGGGCTAACCAATTTCATAGTGGAATATTTTTTTATAGGCCAGGGTCCACTTTGGTAAATGCATCTGACAAAATTGTTTGTGGACCCTAAAAATCTATAACATGAAAAATGTGTTAGTCTTATGAGTGACAAAAGGCTTGTATTTGTTACAACAGATTTAAAATGGTTATCCTACTAGAATTTTTCTTAGTGGTTATTGTTTCAGATTAGCACTCAGAAGCATAATGTGTGTCTAGTTAGCATATTAGTAGTTCATCCTTCTTCCTAAAACTTTCCCTTTCTACTCTATACAGAGAATTAAAGATAAAATATTTCATTAGATCATTAAAAAAATCTGGAAAAGTCTTGTCTTTTCATTTTCTTACCATATGGTTTCAAAATGTTCTTTATCTGCAATGTATACTTGAATATGTTATTTAGTATGTTGTGACAGCTTATTAAAATCATTTTTCTTTTTTTAAGATGACTAGTAAAAGTCGTTCTACCTTGGAAGATATCAAAGTTGGTGAAAGTGCTCTTGAAGATATTATGTCAAGAGCATATGATAAGTTTGATATTCAGCTCAGTAGCATACAACTCCTTTATAGCAGATATGGTAAGTATGGATACAGATTGATTGTATATAAATTTGAAAAAGCAGGGCAGTGTTAGTAGTTTTCTTCAAATTGATTCTAACATCATGTTATTTGACACCGGATACTTGTCGCAGGCTGTGTGATGTGTGTTTCTTTGTTTAAGTGTTAAATTTAAAAGCATGTGTACCCATACAACCTAAAAGAGAAAAGAGTAATAGTGACAAGATGTGTAAGCACAATGAATTCAATGGCTGACGAACCTGATAAATGTATGAAGGCATTAAACACAGATGACAGCATGGAGGAACCGAAGCACAGATGTCTTCCATCACTAGAACTGCAAAATCAAACCAAACATTAAATAGTTCAGAGAGAGATAAACCATCTGCTGCAAAATGAGCTATAAAGTGGGTGTCATATTCCCAAAGATGCAAGAGAGTGTATTCCAGCCTATTCACTGTACCCAAGAGCAATGGCCCATACAGGCTACTTCTGGATCACAAATATCTGAATGGATTTGTGAAATATCAGAGGTTCAAAATGGAAACATTACAAACCATCAGGGACATTCTTGGAATGGCAGGTGGAACAATCCACCGCATGAGGATTTTCCCCCTGTGCCAACCGATTTGGTTTCAGTACCAGAATTATCAGTTCAAAGCTCTTTTATTTGGTCTTGCATCAGCACAGAGTGTTCACCAAAGTACTAGTACCAATGGTAGCACATCATTAAGAAAAGGTAATTCAATTGTTCCCTTATTTGGACGATATCCTTTTGAAATCAGGATGTAGGCTACAAACATTACAAACACTGTAAGCATATGGTTTCTTAATACAGTGGGCCCTTGCCTTATGTGGGGGATCCATTCCAGACCCACCCGCCCCCAATGTAAGGCAAAAAGCACATATGCTCACGTCCCTTTGGATATAATGGAGCTCGTACGTGTGCCATGGCCGTGCGGCATGTGTGCCATTCTTCCATTTGCTGTTTGGCTTCAGCGTAAGCTGAAAGGTGTCTATAGCAAGCCCTCATATGGTGCAGGCTCACTGTACATCATAAGAAAAGTCATCTCAAGCCCACACAGTTTCTGTCCCTTTGGGAAGTTCATTTAGATACAACCAAGAGCCAGCATGGTGTAGTGGTTTGAGCATTAGACTATGACTCTTGGGACAGGGTTCAAATCCCAGTTTGTTCATGTAAACCCACTGGGTGACCCTGGGCAATTCATGCACTCTTAGCCTCAGAAGATGGCAGTGGCAACCTCCTTCTGAAGAAACTTGCAAAGAAAAGCCCATGATAGAGTTGAAAATGACTTGAAGGCACAGATACAACCAAGAGCTGTATGTTTCTCTCCCAAGAGAGAGTACTAAATGTCAAGAAAGGACTGAAGAGAATAAAAACCGAGAAAATGGAAGAATTACTAGTATTACTGAGATCCACAATTCAAATAGCACCTTGGGCCTCGCTACATACCAGAATGCTGCAGCACATTCTGAGGCCTTATCTATAGCAACCAAACATCGCTGTCAAGTGAAGATTACAGAGGATTTGAAGGAAGATTCAAAGTGGTGGATGATCAAAAATCATTTGAACAGGGTGTACCATTTGTACCACAAGAGAGTATAATCATAACAACAAATGTGAGCCCGACTGGTTGGGGAGCACACTGTGAGGGAAAGTCCATCCAAGGCACATGGTCTGGCATGGATTTGAAACACAGTTTAAATTTCTTAGAGCTGAAGTCTGTAAGGTTGGCACTTCTCAAATTTGTAAACATAATCAGAGGTTGAAATGTGCAAAAATGATGAACAATATGACAATGAAGCCATACATTTTGAAACAAGAGGAATCAAGATGTGTACAGAAGAGAAATCAATCAGATTTACATTGGATGGAACAAGTAATGGAGTCTCTATCGGTAGTGTACCTCAAGGGCTCTGAACACAGAGACCAATTTTCTGAGCATAAAAAAGATCCGTTATATAGAGTAGTCTCTGAATTCAGAAGTATTCAGCCAGCTAAACAACAAATTAGATGCATTCAAGGTACATTTCCCTGGAACCAATTTCAAATTAAAAAGAAATTTTTCCTTAGACAGAAGCAGAGGCTTGGAACAACATGATTTAGTATTGGATTGGCCTCAAGGACTTATGTATGCCTTTCCTCCAGTTCCAGTTATTTCGAGAGTGCTGGCAAAAATATGGAAAGAAAGAGCAGCAGTTGTGTTAATAACACCATACTAGCCAAGGAGACCTTTGTTTCTGCTGTTATTTCACCTGTCAGTAAGACGTTGCCAGCACATATCAAACAGGTTAAGGTTACTCCATCAAGGACCAATACTGCACAACAATCCAGGATGGATGAAACTAACCTCATGGACATTGAAATGAGACATTTGATTCAACAAATATATCCAGATGCCGTTGTGGAGACCTTGCTAAGATTCAAGAGAGTATTGCTTACATAGAATATGCAATGTTATGTGGAAAGTATTTGTTACCTGATGTCGCTCACATGTTGATATAAGCAAGGTAAAAGTCAGTAATATTCTGAAGTTTCTTAAGGAAGGAATTGTGAAAGGATTAAGACTGTATGCTAAAGAGGCAGGTGGCAGCTTTAACAGTTGTGTTTAAGCCATAGAGGTTGGCCCTATCCTCACATCCGCATGTATGGAGGTTCCTCAGGAGCAACTTTGTAAGCCCTACCAATTGTACAAAGATTTCTAACATGGAATCTGAATTTAGTTTTGAATAAGTTAACACAGTTACCTTTTGTGGGTTTTTCGGGCTACCCACAAAAAACTATGGATGCCGGCTATGAAAGCCTTTGATTTAACACAGTTGCCTTTTGAGCCGTTGAGAGAAGCCCCATTGAGATTACTCATTTTTAAAGTCATTTCTCTGACAGCCATAACTTCAGCAAGGTGCTTATAGGAATTACTGGCAATATCAATATATCCCTCCTTGTGTAAGTGGGATTAAGAAAAACTAACCTTGACATTGAATCCATCATTCCTGCCCAAATACAGATTGAGCAAAGGACTATTAAGCTCCATTAGTTTACCATGTTTTTGCCTGAATCCAATTAATGACTTAGAGAGGAAATGGAGTACATTGGATGTGAGGCACGCAGTGAAAGCATATAACTAAGTCTAAGAAAAACAGAGGAGTTACTTTTCTAGTTTAATCCTAGGTCTTTAGGTAATAAAGTTTCTAAGGGGCTGTACAGATGAGAAGAAAGGGGCAGCCTCTGGATCTTGCCGCGGAGACCGCAGGGACTCGACAACGATCCGCCCCCAAAAGGAGCTGTGTGGTGACGTCCCTTGTGCAGTTTGGGCACAGTGCACAAGGCACGTCATCAGTGTGCGCGGTGTGTGGATGCACGCGCACCCAAAATGGCACCGGGAGAGTGCAGAGCATGCAGGCCCTCCACTGTCTCGAGCCCTAATTTTGGCCCCAGGCCACCGCAAAGTGGTGGTCTGTTCCGGGTCTAAGTTGCTTTTGGCACCGCGGCTTGAAAACATGTATTATTCTATGCTATGATTTGCCAAAGATCCCAGGACCACAAAAATGTATGGTCACATTCAGTGTGTTTCGTATTGACCAGCATAGGGCCTTCCTAGGGTCCACCAAAGGTTGTATTAGCATCATTGGAGGATATCTATAATGCAGCTGGTTGGAAAGCACATTTAACAATTATAAGGCATTACAAAATCAATAAATATAATTCAACACAGTCTGCTTTTGGGTGGACTTTGCTACAATTTGTAAGATTGTTAGGGTAGCCTTTTCCCTTCCTGAAGTGGGATAGCTTGGATACATCCCAAATTTGTGGATTGCTTATCCATGCCATTTAGAGAATGAGAGATGGTTACTTACCATGAAGATTCATTTTTGGATGGCTTAGATAAGGAGTTCTCCCCCACTTGGCTACATTTATATAATATTAATTAGAATTATAAACAAATGAATGAATAAATATGAATAAATGAATAAATACATTAGACATATAAAACTAGCAAATTTGACATTAGCTATTTAGCAGGCTTTGAAATGAAACTGAACTAAAAGTTCAGGAGTCAACTGTATTAACAGAAAAGAATCTAAGACTCTGAGACTCCTGTAACATTTGCTGGCATGAGGGAAATAACCCAACTTTGTGGGTTGCTCATCTGAGCTATCCAAGAATGAATCCTCAGTAAGTACCAATCTTATTTCTACCATGGCACTCTGGGCCTCCCAGGTGATGAGATCCCCCCCCCCTCAAATGCCCTCTAAGAGTGTGTACAAGGCATTTCTACCATGTTTTAAATGTGGGCCTCTAGGTCAGTTGAGCTTCAAGAGAGTCTTTCTGAAACAGAAGTTGACTTCCTGTTGCTAAAAAAAGACTTCTTCTTTGTGGGTATCGCCCACAAAGATTCCCTGGGGCTTATATGGCTTCCTAGCCTTCCACAGTTGCCCACCCCTACTCTAAATGCACTTCTGCCACTGGAGCTCAGGACAGGATTATGCTGCCCTTTTTGATTTAAAAGCTGTATGGGTTTCCATGCTTGAAAGGTCCAGAAAAACATAGAATATGAAAGGTGTGCATTTGCCTTCTTTGTATAGTAATTAGTTAATACTTTTAAAATGTTTCTTGTAACATTTTCTTCTTATGTTTAGATGAAAGTTGGGTGGAGGCCCGTAGTCTACGATCATCATCTCAACATATTTTGCAGCCTTTGGATGTTAAAATGGAACTAAGCAGAGCAATGGTTGTAACAGATGTAAGAATGCCCAAGTAAGATAATTTTATATGAATGTTTACATTTGGTTTAGTGAGAATCACAGTGATGGCTTCCTGTGATATCCCACTTTTGAGACCAAACATTTGAGTAGTATGGCTATTCAGTTTTGTAATACGTGGCATTTGCCACTTTGTTGGGTTCGACTGTAGGGGCAGCGGTCATCTCTGTTACTAAGCCGAAGGAGCAAGCATTGTCAAAGATGACTCTGTGGTCATGTGGCTAGCATGACTACACAGAATGCGGTTACCTTCCAACCAAAGTGGGGAGTACCTACCCTTACTCCAAATCATGTATGAATATTAAATAATCACAATCAAGAACATATACTTGGGATTCCACTGTTTTCCTTGTGATAACTGTCTTTCTTTTTTCTGTGGTGAAACTGGTTATCTAGCCATAGAAGACTCCTCCTTCTTCATTTCTTAGTTTACTTGATTGGGGAGTGATCTTGTCAAAAGATCATGTATTCAATGCCTATCTTTTCCATGTGCTTGTTTATTTTGTCAGGGAACTCTAAGCCATAATGAGACATGACTTACCTTTGAGAGGTCTTTATCCCATTGTTTTTATTGTGTTTTCATGAAATTGTTTTGGTGTTGATATTTGATGTATTTTTAAGGAGCTGACCTGAAAAAAACTTGTGTTGAAAGATGGAATATCAATTTATCAGTTAATAAATTGGTTAAGCTCCTAGTACACAGCAGTAGTTATTCTATGGTTTGTTTTCTCCTGTAATAGGTACAAAATATTTGGTGAACTACCATTACTGTTTTTCAACATCTCAGATGAGAAATTGAAATGTATTCTGGAACTTATTGATAGTATTCCTAAACCTGAAAGTCCTCCTGACATCTCTTCTTCACAACCTTCCAAGGCAAGTTTGGGGGTTGGAATGATGGCCCTTCCAACTCTATGATTCTAAAAGTATGATTGAATTGTGAGAAATATTCCTTTGCTATACTATAACTTCAGCACAGATGACAACTGCACAACCTCATTCAAATTATTTTTTGGACAATATGGTCCCCCCATTGTTCTCTGCAAAAAGGATAGTAAAATGTGGAGGGAATAATGTTGTTCAGCATTACTGGAACTTCCCTTGTTGCAGTAAGGCACCTAACTGAATGAAACTGTCTTGCAAATGTTTCATAATACACTCAGATTTTTTATTCACGGATTCAAGCATCTATGGCTTGAAAATATTTTTTAAAAAGGTATAAATTCCAAATAGCAAACTTTGATTTTCCATTTTATATAAGGGACACCATTTTCCTATGCCATTACAGTATATTTAATGGGACTTGAGCATCCACAGATTTTATTATCCATAGAAGATCCTGGAACGAAATGCCAATAAGAACCGCTGTATTCTTGTATACAGTGGTGCCTCGGGTTACGAAATTAATTCGTTCCGCGGCTAATTTCGTAACCCGAAAAACCTTCGCAACCCGAATTGCCATAGGCGCTAATGGGAAAAAAAGCCGCGGCTCTGCCGCGGCTCCATTTAAACAGCGCCAGGGTTTTTTCGTAACCCGAAAAAACCTTTGTAACCCGAAACAATAAATCCCTATGGGATTTATTCGTATCCCGAAAAATTCGTAACCTGGGTAATTCGTATCCCGAGGTACCACTGTATTTCTGATACCTCATTGAAATCTGTTGTCTTTTTTGCAGATATGCTGTGTTCATGGGTCTTATCAGAGATCTCTGTAACTCATATGTATGGGTTTCTGCACTTGTGCATCCCATTTTTGGCTACTTATGGAATTGTTACATACTCCTAAATAAATGTTACAGTCGGCTAGCTGTATACAATAAAGCTATAGATTAAAATATTTCCCTGTGCTGGGTTAGGAAAAAATAGTAAATTTTTGTTGTGCTCGCTTTTTATTTTTCCATCCTGAATGTCATTGGAACTTGTTTGACTTCATCTCTTTTGAAAATTCACATTTTTTGTGCACATTCTCTAAGGTACACATTAATTTACATGTGTTTCCTTTTCACCTTTTTTTACTAGTAGTTCCTCTTATGCAGTGCCTTTCATGAAAAGCGTGATTTTCAGTAATATATGTAGTTTGCTATAATGTGTGCACCTATGAACTCTGAAACTATCACAGAATTTTAGAATTTGAAACAGAGTATCTGAAGGATGACATTCTCCTATATGAACCTACCTCCTCATTAAGCCCTCTTATCTGTTCTATCTCTTCTTCTTGTTTAGACTATAGAGAGAAGATTATCTTGGTCCCTCATGCTTAACATTTCATGTAGTGCTGAAGAATTTTATGTTTAGACGTACCTTTGGTCTTTGACTTTTTATTGATTTATTTATTTTCTTCAGCTGTTTCATTTAATTATTTTTGCCGATTGGTTTTATTTTTGTTATTTCCTGGTTGCTGTTTTTAACAAGGGTGTTCATGTCTTATATTTTATTTTAATTAATTGTTGAAATGGTTGAAATTTGATTTGTTTGCTGACATGAATTATCAGGAAAAGTTGATTATATTTGTTAAATTTATAAAATAAATTTGTGTTAATTTACAGCGCTTTATAAATAAAGGTTAATGATGATGATGATGATGATGATAATAATAATAATAATAAATGAATAAAATATATTATTCATATATACATTTAAATTAAAGAACAGTTGCATATTGCCTTCTTTTTCAGCTTCAAGTATCTTCATTGCTAGCAACACCCCAAATGTCAGTCTCTGTGCTTCCACTTCTAGAACACCATTCTGGAGCTGGATCAAGTGGTAAATATTTTCTTCATTTTTTAATTTCAGAAAATCATGATGATTTCCTAGGCTAGGGCCTGTTTAGGACTTAATGCTGATGAGTAATCATCTTCTCTGACATCACTACTTCCATGTTTGATGCATAATTCACTATTTGATTAAAGAGTGTGAGGTACTAAGAGTCAACATGTGCATCAGCTCACCATGAACCATCTATTTTAGTTGATTTTCTGTTTTTCTTTTCTTGACAGAATAGGTTGTTTGCTGCTTATTTGTTTGCAATTCCCATACATAAAAAAGAGCGTGTGAATTAACTTGGAAAGAAATTCTGCTTTGTTACGGGGCAGCAGACTGGAGAGCTTGCTTAGAATAGTTTTACATGGAAAGAATACAACCCCCTTTAATCAAATAGTGATGTTGACATAAAAACTTGGAAGTAGTGATGTCTCAGATGCTGCAGTAAGCTGCTGCTTATACAGCAATCAACTCAAATGTGTCACACAAATACTTTTATAGTTATGTCAGTGTAATTTTGGATTCCCAACATGTATTTAGATGAAAATGAAAACTTATAACAGTCAATATTCAAACTATGATAACTTTTAGAATCTGAAGATGAATTTTATGATGCCCCAAGTAGTCCTGTGGAAGACTTGCCATTTTTTGAAGCACCTCTGGGTTCCTTGAGTAGGAGTGGCAGTGTCCGAAAAAATGCAGCAAGACGAGAATCTTTGAAGAATATGATTGATTTCCAACTAAGATTTGAAATATCTGAGGTAATGTGTGTGTTTTATCTTCTTCCATAGAAGACCTATTGCATTTCTGTTCATAACTGGTCTTAAAAATCTGCTTTCCCCCCTTCATGTACATTAAACCTGTTACCATTATAGTTACCATTATTGTTTCACTCCAACAAATAATATAACCATTTTTGTTTGTCCTCACCATTCTTTCCATAGTGCATGCGACTATCCAGAGCAGGGGTAGGCAACCTTTTTGAGCCGGGGGCCGGGTTGCTGTCCCTCAGACAACTGGGGGCCGAAGCCAAAAAATAAATAATTTAATATATAAATAAACCAGGACAAATGTAGGACAAAATTTTCAAATGGAAGACACTTTTTTTTAACAAATGGAGGACACGCGAAAAAATTTGCTGATTTTTTAAAAAATGTTAATATAAATGCATGTTTCTGAGGCTTCTATAGACAATTGCCCCCCAAAGGCCCCGGCAATCGGTGGCAGGACCAGGCTGGGGCCAGTCCCAAGGCCTTGCCGGGCCGCTTCCGGCCCGCGGGCCGCAGGTTGCCTACCCCTGATCCAGAGTATAGACTTTTAATAATAATTTCATTATAGTATTTTCAGTCCTAAGTCTTGGGCCTAAAATTTGATCAGATGGAAGTCACTCACACAGCGGGGCTTCCCACTGCCTCCTTCCATCAATCTGTCCCTCAACCCTGCAAAAGTTTCTTCTGATGGGCATGAAACTTCAAGAGTGTTATGCCTAGATGTCATGAAAAGAAGAAATGAGTGAAAATTGGGCAGAGACAAAATGCACAAAATAGACACTTAGGAGATATTTTTATGGGGTGTAAATGGTCGTGGTAGTAATCAGGGTCAGGAAAGGCTCAGACATTGTTAAACTTAGAGATATACAGTGCTACCTCGGGTTACGAAATTAATTCGTTCCGCCGCTCCGTTCGTAACCCGATAATTTCGCAACCCGAAAAGGCTTTCCGTTAGCGCTGGAAAGCTGCTAGCCGCGCTTTGCGTTTGAATTTCGCGCCGAAATAAATTTCGTAACCCAAAAAAAATATCGTATCCCAGAACAGTTTTTTCCAATCTAACTTTTTCGTATCCCGGAAATTTCGTAACGCGATCAATTCGTATCCCGGGGTACCACTGTATTGATAAAAAAGGCTTTATACATTTTTACTTAATGTATTTTATTATATACCTGGAGAGTTTTTACTGGATGACAACGTAGAAATTATCTAATAACATTTACATAATGAGACATTACAATAGTGATACTGGATTATTTATATATATATATATATATATATATATATATATATATAACTATATTAGTAGTCAATCAGTTTAATATTTTGAAGTCTGCTAGTGTTACTAGGGGGAATGCATGAATTTCGACAAATTTTGGTCAATAATCTAATACTCTGAGTTTTGTTTATATTGATAGTACAGTGGGACCTCGGTATCCATGGGGGGTGAGTTCCAGACCACCCACAGATACCAAAATCCATGCTCAAGTTCCTACCTGCCTCCCGTCTTCTTCCTCTTCCTCCTCCTATTCCTCACCCTACTCCTTCTCAAGTCAGTCCTCCTTGTCATCCTCCTTCACGCAGTCGCTCCCACCATCCAAGAAGAACGGCTTCTGGTGGTGGCAGCAAAGCCCGTCATAGCCCCACATATAGCTGCTACAATCCTGAAGAAGCTGCTCTTCTTGGGCAGCGGGAGTGATTGCAAAGGGGAGGAGGAGGTCTGATAGGAGGAGGTAGAGGAGGAGGATAACAAAAATGACAACAAGGACTGAGAGGAGGAGGAGGACAACGATGAGGACTGGGAGGAGGAGGAGGAAAATGGTGGTTGCAGCAGCAGCTGCAACAGCACCGAGTAAGACGTTATTGGGGACAACCAAGGGCTTGCCATCCATGGATGCTGGGATCCACAGATAAGGAGGGCCCGCTGTAGTACTCTAGAGTTCCAGATACTTTTTCAAACTTGAAACCGGATTAAATAAGTTTTGATGTTGGAAATGCCAGGGATTAAGCCAATATGTTTGGGGCATTAAAAGTGACCAGCACTTTAAATCTTTTCTGGAAATACACACTGGCAGTTGATGCAATTATATGCTGTGGTTGCAATTAGGCTGCTGTATTCTGCACCAGGAAAAGTTTCTGACACATATTTAATACAACCCTACTTAGATCACATTACAATAATCTAATTTTAATGCAACTAGAGCCTTAGCAACCAGCAAATGCCACTTTCTCCAGGTACAGATGTCCTGGCAAAATAGTGCTAAAGGTGATAAAAGGCATCTTTGTAACCAGTGTCACCAAAACATCCACTGATAGTGATGTTCAATTAAACTCCTATACTATCTATCTTGTCCTTCAGAAGGAGTGCAATTCTATCCCTTGAGGTCTCTTCCAACTCTGTGATTCTCTGAATAAATTTCTTAGTTTGTTTTCTTTTAAAGGGTAATTTAGAGTCGGAGCAGACCGACAGCTTCAGCCGGCTTCAGGCTGGCTTGAGGGCGTTGTATTTACACGTGCCACTTCCTGATGTCTCCTGGATGTTGTGCCAGCAATTACTTGTGGCCGGCTTTGGGGTGACATGGGGGTGTGGTGTTTAGATGCCACATGTCCCCAAGCCAGCTAAAGCAGTGATGGGGCAGCTTCAATCCGCCCCCAAATAGGAGCAGCTTTCTGCTGCTCCTATTTGGGCCGGATCCTGGCCCGATTGGGGATGCAGTGTATGGTTGCTGTGGCCCCAATCCAGCTTTGTCAGAGGTGGCTTGAAGCCACCCCTTTGTGGTGGTCTGTTTCTCCCCTCTGTTTTCTATAGATTGTAACATAATTTTGCCATTATGTGGATTCTTGAGAGAGCTGCCAGGAATCTGGAGAGTTAAAGCTTATTGTAGTCATTTGTTTCTTTGTCTTCCTGCACAGTAGCAGGAGATAATTTTGTCTTCACATCCTCATACAAAAATGGTCCTTAACAGTAATACAACTGATTAGTCATTGGTTTTAAACTTTGTCTTGTATCTTATTTAAACTATATTTCAACTTAAAATGTAACCTGCCTTGGATCTAATGTAAGATAAAGGTGGGATATAAATGCAATAAAATGCAATGCAGTAAAGTAAATGTGCCCTGGCCGTGCACCATTCTCCTATATATTGCAAGTTATTTTTTGTGAAGGATTTTATTTCCTGAAAAGTAGCATATACATAGTTCAAATAATGGATGCATTGTTGAACAATTATTGCATACATTATTTAATTTCCATCGGAATTAAAACAAGCAATAGTTATTCATCCATGAGGGAGCTCAAATTGGTGATCCCTCAAGGTGTGATTCTGTCCCCAATGCTGTTTAATGCTCCCATGAAGCCACTGGGAGAAATCATCTGGAGACATGGGGTGCGGTGTTATCAGTACTGCTGCTGCAGTAACTAAGGATGGCATCTCTCCTCTGGAAGCCTGCCTTGGGTCGGTAATGGGCGGGATGAGGGAAAACAAACTCAAGCTGAATCCAGAGAAAACGGAGGTACTTGCGATAGGCACCCCAAATCTGGGGAAGGAGTTTTGTCAACTAGTCTTGGACGGGGTCATATTTCCCCTAAAGGATGAAGTTTGCAGTTTGGGAGTACTCCTGAATTCATCTTTATTACTGTCATCTCAAATAGATGTGATGGCCAGGAGTGCTTGTTACCAACTTCGGTTGATACGCCAACTGCATCCCTACCTGGACAAAAAAGACCTTGAAGAAGTAGGACTTGCACTGGTTATCTCTTGGGAAGAATTTATTAGAATACCATAAGCCCAGGTTAACGTCAACTTCCCATTTGCGGCCGCAGCCCTCAAACTATGGAACAGCCTACCAGAAGAGATCCGTCTTATCACCACCTTTGATGCCTTTAAGAAGGCACTTAACACTGATCTCTTCTGGTGGGTTTATCTATCCAACCTTTTATAAGAGATCTTTAAGATAAAATGCTTCACTTCTGGTTATGATGTATGTTTTCTAGGCGTTTTAGATGCTCTAGATGTTTTAGCTATTTTATTGAACTAATAATAATGTCAGTCTTTTATTGAATGTATTTTATATCTGTACCTTTATTTTATTGATGCAGTCCCGCCTTGATCCACAGGGAGAGGTGGGAAAATACAAATTATTTATTATTATTATTATTATTGTAGATGTAGTTAACCATGCCATTTTTTTGTTCATAGGTATTTCTTCAAGTGTGCCGTCTTGCAGAAGGTGTTGAAAAGCCAATCATTCAACTAGAGATTTTCAAATTAGGCACTGAACTTAAGCTAAGGACATATGATATGACTGCAATGGCTTTTCTTAGTGAAATTGGCTTATTATGTCCAGAATATATGGGTAAGCATTTATTTAAGAATTTATACCCATACCTCTACCCTTAGGTTTGCATTCTAGACAAGTTATGACACAAAGGAAGGGTGGGTAATGGCGTGAAAGCAGTTCCTGGCACAATAGAGGTGTGCCTGGCTACCACTTCTTTAGAGGCCAGAACACTATCAGCTGGAATCTGGTCTCTTACCAGCCACTGGGACCCAGGCATCTTGGACACTTGACTGTTCTTCCTCAGATGCCTGAGCAGATTTACATCTGTTTTAAAATAACAGTTTGCTGATGGAAAACTTCAGTGTATAGGACAGTTATAGAACTGAGGGAGAATTCATTTTGTAGAGGTATAGCAAAGTGATGGTCTGCACTCTTTTTAAAAAATAAAGAAATTTCATATCTAGATTTTTATAAATGTTGTAGCTTGACTACCATTTATGCATATACAAAAAGTTGGGAGAACTTACATTCTTAATACCCCTCACTGAGGCTTGGCAGGAGAGCTGCATACCAGTAGATATAAAAAGTGAATTATAAAGCTTTTATTGCTGTTTATTCAATGTACCATCTTCAGCTGAATTTTGACATTACAGTATTATATTCTCTTACAGTCAGCCCTCCTTATCCAAGGATTTTTTATCCACTGATTAAACCATCTATGGCTTGAAAATATTAAATATATATATAAATTCCAAAAGCAAACATTGATTTGCCATTTTATATAAGGAACACCATTTTATTGTGCCATTTTATTTAATGGAACTTGAGCATCCACAGATTTTGGTATCCATGGGGGATCCTTGAACCAAACTCGAGGTTTGCTGCGTTTGAAACATTTAATCTGTACACAGATCAAAGGAGAGGTGAATTGCTTATCTGTAGACACTAGAGTCTATGTCTTCTGGTATCTGAATATGTTAAGAGCAGTATCTGCTTCATCTTAGGTGAAACTTGGATGGAAGGAAATCACCATGGGATCATGAGTAGTCTCAGGCTGGCTGAAAGACCAATGCACAACTATTGGGTTACTCCCTCATGCCAGCAGATAGAGAAAGGAGACCCAAAGTTCCGAATCTGTTTGGCCCATTTGCTCTCACATCTCCTTCAGTTTTAAACTTCCTGCTTTGCAACTTTTAATTTTTGCTCTCCTCAGCTTTCTAAAATCTTTCTAAGTTTCCCTCTCAAGGTAATATAAACAATGGCTACTGATTTATCAATGAAAAAACAAAGAATACATGACTTTGATGGCAAAAGGAAGAAGTCTCATTTGCCTTCTGAGAAAAAGAAGAGACCACCAGAGGATGAGATGGTTTTAAAAGTCTCCCCCAAAACTGCACTTACACTAGTCAATGAGAATGAAGAAAATGTCCACAGCTCTGTAAAAGTTCAGTTGTCCGTTGAGAGATGAGCCTCTAAAACCACAGCAGAAATAGCTTTAAAGGGGAAAAAAATATTTTGTCCAGTGAGCCAGAAGGGCATGTTTTGAGTGTGGTAAGACTCAAGGAAATAGTTTCAGGTAAAGTTAGTAAGCCTTAAAGTAAGAGTAGAAGGAAAAAAATTAATGGAAAAACTTGCTCCAAAATGGCAATGTGTGGAAGTTTTCAACCCAGTTCTGGCTTCCAGGTGCCATCTTGGTTTGCTTGATTCTAAGCTCAGAGCTGAGGCAAGACAGTTTATGGTCCAATTGGAGAAGACTACTCATTCGAATGTGCAATCCCTTGCAGGAGAAAAAGGGAGTGTTTTATATTCAAGCTGCAAGATGATTTGCAGTGAGCAATTTCTGCACTAACTCAGCTCAGTGTTATTAAAGGTAAGACATAGGTACAGAAAGTCAGGACCAGTTGTGCTGTCTCTTGTACATCAGCACAAGCAAATGCTTCAACCTCTCAAAAACTACAAAGCCCAGGATTCTGTAGGATGGAGCTGTGGATGTTAAAGTAGTGTCCAACTGCATTATTTCTACAGTATAGATGCACCATTAGTTATTTAACAAGGAATCAGTAAGTATAGAGGGGATACAGGAAGAAGGTCAGAACCAGTTAATTAATTCTTGACATGTTGGTTTCATCAAACCCAAAAAGTTTAGGAAAAACTATACATGCAATTTATTCCATTTATTCATAAATGTGAGAAGTAAAATGATCTCAACTGATGGAGAAGATTTGTCAGATTCAGGTTCTCAGTATGAAGAACACCTAGTAGTCATAGATAGGGACAGTGCTGATTCCAGACTCAGAAACTATTACAAAGGGTTGAAAAACAAGCAGAGCTATAAAAGTGTTCTTAAGATGTACTAGTAAAATTAGGAATAGGCACAGATCAAAGTTTAATTAAGGAGGAAATTAAACAGTTAGGAACAGTTAGGTAGTAGCAGTGATACAGAAGTTGGCATATCAGACATTTCAGATACCAAAGCCAGAAATACTTAAGGATTTAATAGAGTCAAAACTGTCTTAAAAATTTAAATGGTTTATTGGGTACAGTCAAAAATTAAATACAAATGAAAAAGACTTGGTGGACCATTTATCATTTCTGTTAGTTGATGGTCTGATCTCTGCTTTGCTTTCTCTTGCTGTTCTTCCTCAAGAAGGAGATAGAACATTGAAGGGTGTGGATGAAAAAAGGATAACTGCTGCCCTTAGAAATACACACGAGACAGCAGTGTTATCCATCAGGGCATCAGTAGCTGTATCAGTGTTTGCAGGGGCAGGTATGCTCTGGGTATAGAAGGTATCAGAGTCAGAATATTTCTGTATGTACAACATGCAGAATAATGCAAATTGGACAGAGTGCTACAGTTCATAGTGGACACTGGATATGATTCTATAGCATTTACAACTAGATCAGCAATGGCAACAACAATAGGCAGAAGGTCATTGTGGTTAAAGAATTAGGAGGCAGACCAAAAGTCTGTGGCCAATTAGATAAACACTCCTTTTAAGGAAAAATTTCTATTTGGTCAAAAAGCTTTAGAAACAGCATTATTAGAAGGGAAGGTTAAAAACAATAGCCATTACTTACAATCCAAAAGAGAAAGATGGAAAGATATTTTAGAAATGAAAACTATTTCTTTTGTAGAGGAAGGGGATTTCATTTGCAAAGAGGTTTCAGAAACTTTAGACCGTAATGGAGCAAATTAAAGTTCCAATTTAGAAACAAAGGGGAACAGCAGGCAAGAAGAGGAACTGGACCCTCCAGTAAGGCTGTGTCATGCGGATGCAGTGCCATAGGAGTGCCATGATGCCGTGCGGTGCGGCACATGGTGTCATGCTGCCCTGTAGGCAGAACCCAGCCCTGCATCATATGGATGCTAGACCCTGACTCCGCCCTCAAGCCGGCCTTTAAGGCCGGTCTGTACAAGGTCTAAGGTAGACAAATTTAAGTCAGAGCAGGCAGCATTTGGGAGCTCTGTTCTGCAGGCAGAGGTATAAGACAAAAGCAATCTTTCCTGCTCTTGCGGAGGAGACTCAGTACATCGCAGTAGTTCAGGATTGCTCCTTCAGCAGGCCTGAGAATGAGAGGTTGACGCATACTGTGAATGAGCATTCTAGGAAGGCTGAAGGTGCAGTCCACCCGCCACCTTAGGGAGTGCCACAAAACTCTTCTTCTGTCTGTACTTTACCTTTAAGCTATTTTCTAATCATGAAGAAGGCTATCTAATTAAACTGGGGGAGAGATGGATATTCATAATGTACAGCGCTGTGCAAATTTACAGCACTTTAGAAATAAACTTTAATATTAATAATGAGAATTAATGGAGAATTTATGCCAAATGGATTTGGAATTTCGGGTCTCCTGCTTTGATTTGCACGTGCAACAGAATAACTCACTAGTTGTGGATTGTTCCTTCAGCCCTTTTATAATGACACTGTAAGTGTCAACCTCTTTATCTTTCATTTTGTATACAAAGACAACATTAGGATATGTCGCGTGTACTAGAATATTGCCAAGTTTTCTAAATTCTTATTTATCAATTCTTGCTTTGGTTATTTTTATTTATGCCTAATGATAGTTACAGTATAACCAACCCTTTACTGCCCTGGCTTATATCAATATTTAGTACATGGTGGGAATCATGCAGCCCTCCAGAGGTTACTGGACCAGCTCTCAGCATTACTCACCATTGGTTGTTCTGACTAGGGCTGTTGGGTCCAACAACATCTGGAGGTGTGTGATTTCCACCCCTAAATTAGAAAACAGTACAGTCTGCCCTTGCCTTATGCGGGGGATCTGTTCCGGACACAACCCCCACCCCCCTGTGTAAGGCAAAAAGCACATATGCTTAAGCCCCATTATATCTAATGGGTGCACGCCGCATGGCTGTACATGTGTGTGTGACATTCTCCCATCCTCCCAGCGGCTTCTGCATAAGCTGGAAGCCACCTATAACGAGCCTGCGTATGGCGCGGGCTCACTGTAATTCAATTTTTTAATCACTTTGCTGAGCTTTTTCTAGTATTTCATGATAAGGAACACACTGCTCAGACTCTTGTGGGTACACTCTACAGGTGATTGTGATTTTTCTAAGTTAGCACAGTGATGATGAGATGAAACAGATAAAATCTGCTATCTTTGAGCAAACTTTTCTCCAATGCCATATTGGCCAATGCCCAATACTTTTGTTTCTTTCCTTTACCTCCAGTTAAACTTGTGTAGTGCACAAATGGGATTCCAGCTGTTACATGTGTATCTTAAGTTCCAGTTATATATTTTGCAACATAATTTTGTGACAGAGATAACTCAAATGGATATGGCTGTGTAGGTTTTAATACTTAGGTTTCTTTATTAGATGATAAAGACAAGCCAGTTTACTTAATTTCAACACTGGATAATTCAGTGGATGATCTTCTATCTATTGAATATATAAAGGTAAGAGAAAGGGCTTTGAAACCTTTTTGTGAACTGTTCTACAGATGATTTTTATATTCTAATATTCAAAATAGTCATAACTAATTATATAAAAATATAGTGACCTAATCTTGTTTTGTATTTCAGCAGGTAAACACTGACATCTATTAATACCCCTTATATAAATCTGTGGTGCAACCACAACTGTGAGCAATTTTGAACATGCTTTCTCAAAGTGGGTGGTATAGAGAAGGAAACGATGCAGAAAAATACAACCATAGAGAAAAAATGGTTTTAAAATATCACACAAGAGAGCCTTTTCACTGGCTGCTCCCACCCTTTCAATTCCCTCTCACTGGAGGCTAGCCTGCCCCCCTTCCTACTCTCCTTTTCCCAGCAGGAAAAAACTTTTCTCTTCAAGCAGTCTTTTAATATATAATTACACCCAGGGAGGCTTCTTATAGGGGTGTTAGCTTTTGTATGTTTTTAATGGTTTTATATTTTAACCTATTATATTAATGTGGTGTTTTTAAATGTGTTTTAAAAATTGTTTTAAAGTGTTTTTGCGAGCCTTTCTGCTCGCACGAGAGGGAGGAGGCCGGCGGCCCCCCAAAGGCTTTGGCCTTTCGCGCAAGCAAGTGGGGCCTTTGGCCTCTCACGCAAGCGGCCGCTCGCATGAGAAGGAGGAGGTCGGCGGCCCCCCAAAGGCCCCGCGCGAAGGGCCTGGTGCTGCCGCCGATTGCCGCCGGCGCGGGGCCTTTGGCAATCAGCGGCAGCACCGGGCTCGGGCTGGTCCCCCGGCCTCAGCGGGCCGCATGCAGCCCACGGGCCGGGGGTTGCCGACCCCTGGATTAGACTTTGGATATAATTGTACTGTACAGAATACATTCTTCATGAATTTTCACTTGCTTTTTTAACTTCTGATAATAGGCAGATATTAATGCTCCAGAACTGAAAACTACCTATAAAAACGTCTTACAGCTGATAAAGGTAACAGTTATGATTTCTCTTTGTAATTCTACTATGTTTAAAATAGTGTATTTAAAACATATTTTTACTAATTATTTTGGTGTTAGGTGAATTTTTCTTCCCTAGATATCCATTTACACACAGAAGCCCTTCTGAATACTATGAATTTCCTAAATAATCTGCTTCCAAATCAAGAGACAGCTCCAGTAGAAGTTGTCCAGGAAAAAGAAGAAAAGAAGGAAGTCCTTAAGAAACTTAGTAAGGTCTTCTAATCTAAAACTAACTACATTCTAACCGTTTCAACCTGATTTTACACTGCTTTTACAACGTGCATGAAATTATTTTAGGCTTAATAAGAGCAGATTCCATCAGGTTCTGGATGCTTGTACAAATTCTTGTTTCCGTATTGATTTTTTTTTATAAAGATTCACTTTCCCAAACTTCCATATTAAAATAATTATGGCACTTTTGTATGGAATGGGGGAAGGAGAACCATATTTCTTTACACAAGTGGGTTTTATCTGCGCCTGTGCAGAAAGCTTGAAAACTTCTAGAACCTCTAGGCAAAGTTCACTTTGCAACTGATTGCAACTTTTTGGTGGTAGCCCCGCTCACCCTATATATTGTCCAAAACAGTCCTGCTGCTCTCATGTTCCTTTTTCCTGCTAAGCAGCTCAGGGAACTTCAGCTCGCTTGCTTCCAATTTACCGCTCATCAGATTTCTAGAAGTTTCCAAGCTTTCTGAGGAGACGCAGATAAAACCCATTTGTGTGAATTCGCAGATGACCCATCGAAGAAATACAGTTACAGATAAGCAACCTGTCCATACTAAGACTGGAATATTGTGGTAAAATCACTGGTGGTGTAAGTGTTACTGACAGAAAATGTTAGCACTTCAGGAAAAGCTTGTTTCTTTCTATTTCCATCTGTTACTTGATGGAAGTTAAGAAAATCCCTTAGGTACAAGATACGTCTTTCTGGCATTACATTGTTCATCCAGCACTGGAATTCTATATAGTGCAACCATGCCTTCATACCTCCTTCCTGAACGCAGTGCTTGACACTGGTGGCGCAGTGGTTAAATGCCTGTACTGCAGCCATTCACTCAAAACCACAAGGTTGCGAGTTCAAGACCAGCAAAAGGGCCCAAGCTTGACTCAGGCTTGCATCCTTCCGAGGAGGGAGCTAAAATGAGTACCCAGACTGTTGGGGGCAAATTAGCTTACTTGCTAATTAGCTTACTTGCTGTTCACCGCTATGATCTTTGGAATAGCGGTATATAAATAAAACAAATTAAATTATTACAAAAGTAGTTCAGGACGACCAAACATTCAGAAACAAGATTTCAGTAATGCCATGATATTCTTATAAACAAGCTAGTAAAATGTAGGCTAGACAGTGCTACTGTTATGTGGATTTGTAATTAGTTGACTGACCAAACCCAAAGGGTACTTAACAATGGCTCTTCCTAATCCTGGAGAAAAGTTACTAGCAGGGTGCCACAGGATTCTGTCTTTGGCCCAGTGTTATTCAACATCTTTATAAATGGCTTGGGTGGTAGAATAGCATACATATTTATCAAATTTTCAGATGACACTAAATTAGGAGGAGTAGCTAATACCCCAGAAGACAGAGTCAGAATTCAAAATGTCAATGCACAGATAAAGGATTGGTGATAACTGACTTAACAACCATCCATATGAAAGGGATCTAGGGGTCTTAGTTGACCACAAGTTTCAACATGTGTAAACAATGTGATGCAGCAGCTTAAAAAGCCAGTGCAGTTCTAGGCTATTAGGAGGGCAGTGTGTGGATCAAGGGAAGTAATAGCACCACTCTAGTCTGCTTTGGTCAGGCCTCACCTGGAATACTGTGTCCAGCTCTGGTCACCACAATTCAAGAATGTTGTTGACAAGCTGGAATGTGTCTAGAGGAGGGTGAACAAAACGTGTAAAGGTCTGGAAACTATTCCTTATGAGGAACAGCTTAGGGAGCTGGATATGTTTAGCCTGGACAAGAGAAGGTCAAGAAGTGATATGACAGTCATGTTTAAATTATCAAGTGTCATATTGAAGAAGGAGCAAACAGTGATTGGGCGGCATATAAATAAATCCTATTATTATTATTATTATTATTATTATTTTCTGCTGTTTCAGAGAATGGAATATGCAGCGATGGATTCAAATTACAGGAAAAGATATTATATTTTAACATTAGGAAGAATTCCTAATGGCAATAGCTGTTCAGCAGTGGAATACAATGCCTCCGAGAGTGATGAGCTCTCCTTCTTTGGAGGTTTTTAAACAGAGGCTGATTGGCCATCTGTCAGAAATGTATTTTGTCTCCCTGCATTGCAGGAGTTTGACCTGGATGGCACTTGTGGTCTATTACAACTCTTACGATTCTGTGAGTTATTACTTAGACCTAGTATTTCTGAAATTCTGCACTGCTCTTATGAGCAAAGTTATGAAAAAATAAATAAATCAAACATTAGAAGCAAAGAAAATCAATTTGTAGATAATACTTTGTTTTATTCCTTTATTTACATACCACACTGTGATTTTTGTAGATACTTCTTCCACACTGGGGAACTGTAGCCTTTCGGATATTTTTAGTCTCTAATTCCTATGAGAGCCGTAGCTAGCATGGACAGTGGGGAAGAAGTATGGGAGTTGAAATCCAACAACATTTGGAAGGCCACAGCTGCCCAACTACATTCTGCCATAAATTGGACATATAGGTCTCTAATGAGAAATATTGCTATTGTTATAAAATAATATTACTTTTTTTGTTTGTTTTTTACTTGACATAGCCTCAAAAAAATCAAAATATGAAGATGTTTGTGATCTTCATGTTTGCACAGACCTGTCAAGTTTACGTATTTTTATAAGAGAGCAAAAACGCAGGATATCTGAAATTTGTGTTGAAGGTAAGGTAAAATTAAATCCTTAAATGGATGGGCATGTCTGAAGCAGGGGGGTTGCACTGGGCTCTCAGAGGACATTAAACCCCCACCCCAAAGAAATTTTTTTTAACATTTTCACCCCAGCCGTTCAGGACAGTTTTGACAAATTAAACATCACCAGCTCCCCCCCCCCCCCCCGGGTCACCATTGGGAGTTGGGTTACACTTCAAAAAAATTCAAATAAAATTTGTGGGAATGTGGGTTGGCTATGGGAGGCCATAAAAACATCCTTGGGACTGCATGCAGCCCCTGGGCCACACCTTCTCCATCCCTATCCTAGGGGAAGTGCTTTGAAAATTAATATCATGTCATACTAAATGTATTGATTAAAACTGTTGCATTTAGGTCTTGATAGTGAGGTGATGGTAAAGAAGGAAACAACTGAAGTATCGGCTAAGTTAAAGAATATAATCATTGTGGATTGTGATGAGGCTGCACTGTACAAAAAGGTATGTGTCCATTCTATAGTGTTGATATTTGCTGGATGGTAGTGCTAATTATATTAAACATTGAGTCCTGATCAGATTTAACAGCCGGTACCTTCAGTCTTCTCCCTCTTGCTGGGTGAAATTCCTGACTGTATGCTTTGGAAGTCCAGTGCTTGCAAGCAGCACATAGTTAGGACTGTAGGAAAAATATAGTTGTATAGTGGCTGTAGAATTCTGAGAATTTTAGCGCAATAAAAGTAACATCCAAGCTCTGAACAAAACATAGGGCGATATGAAGGAAGAGGACATTTTATGTCTCATATTCCTTTCTTTTTGTTTTCTCCTTGAAAATGTGCTCTGAGCGGTAGGTGGGAGGAGACATCAGTGAATTAGTAAAAATCACAACCCTGGATCTTCTAGTTGTGGAATACATCACTAGAATCAACCCATCCTTGTGAACACTCTGAATAGACTAACTCTAAATGGGAGGGCATTTTTTTTGAGTCAGCCTATGGTGTTTATCTTTGCATATATATGTAAAATTACAATCTTAATTGTGTATACCATTTTGTCCCTAATTCAAGGCACTCTATATTACTGGAAAGGAAGTCTTCAGCTTCAAGATGGTGACATACACATATACCGTGGATGATGTCTCTTATGCAAATATGAATGCTGTTGACAGCCAGATTTATTTAACTGTTGGGTGCATTCAAATTATTTTTGTCAACAAATTTGTTTCTTCTATTTTGGTAAGTTTCCTTTTTAGTTTTTTAAAAAACATAGCAAATACTTAGAGAGATCTTGTGACACCTTTAAGACTAACAGAAAGAATTTGGCAGCAAATACTTGAAAGACATGGATAATCAACACATGGCCCATGGGCTGGCAGTTTGGTGTCAGAATTTAATGGCACAATGATAATAATAAAATGCTCACCTTTCCATTCTAAAACCCAGTGACTTTGTTCTTTTTAAAAAAATATTTCTTAAAAATAACTTTCTTCTTCATGGTCTCTGCAAATCACACAAATGGGTTATATCTGCACCTGTGCAGAATGCTCGGAAACTCCTGGAATCACTATGGAGACTTTAGTTTGCAACTTTTTGGTGGTTGCTCCGCCCATTCTTATAAAGCCCCTGGCATTCCCGCTCTTTTCCCAATTCCTTTCTTCTGCCACACTAGCAGCTTGAGGGAACTTGGCTTGTCAGTTGCTTGTACTTTCGATTTTGACTAATGGCTTATCTTTATCTAAACGGCTTGTTTTTTACCAGTCTTTCGGAAATTCACTTGGATATTGTTTGCTGATTGATTGACCATAGGATTGTCTCACCATTCTCTACATTTTTGTGATTTTGTATGTCAATTCTGAAGAAGATGACTTCTTTCAAAAGATGTGATAAGTATGGGACAAAAATCCCCACTTCTGACCGCCACGAGTCTTGTGTCTTGTCCATTGTGCAAGTCTATGACTACTCAGGCTCTGAAGAACTGGGACCTGAAGCTGAAGACGGCCCTTTGGCAGCAGGCCCTAAGACCAGCATTTGCCCCTGCCCTGAAGGGCTCTCCAGCGGCTCATTCCTCTGCCTCCAGTAAGGAGAGAACAAAATCTAAGGCAGGTGAGAAGGGCAAGGGAAGTCCTCTAAGGACTCTAAGACTTCCCAGCCTGGGAAAAATTGAGATGTGGACACTAAGAAGACCTCTGAGTGGAAGCATACCATGGGAAATGTCCTCTCATTCCAAGAGGGACAAGTCCTCTGACCGTTCAGCTCTGAAACGGTCCATTATGCCTTGCCTTGTACAAGATTGAACCATAAAAGGCCCTAAGTTTTAATTCAGGCTCCATCTGCTGCCTTTAGTGCCGAACCAGAGGCTTCAGCACCAGCCACAACTGCCCCCCCCACCGAGATCCTGATCTTGGTTGATAGCTCCCGGATCGTCTGTCTGGACTCCGACTCCAAGAGGTTCAAGGCACTCATCCTTCGACATTGGCTCCACACCTGTTTGGTTGAGTGGTATATGTTAGCCCACATGCTCGTGTTTCTCCACTCCAACAGGATCATGCCTGCCTTGGTCTTTGTACCATGGTCTTCATACCATGATGACCTCCTTCCAGCAATACCTGGACTTGGTGTCCAACCATGATTCTGGGAGGTATCTCTTGCTGGTGAATCCTGAGGGTCTTCAATGGAAACTTCCACCTGTTCCCTCGAAGATAATGACTGAGGCTCAGATCATCAGGGCCTCTACTGTGACACGGCCGCCAGTACCACCTCATTGCGAATCCCTCCATGATAGGCCATTGCTGAGGACTCTGAGAGACAGCTAGAAGCTGGGGAAGGTCCAGGGGGCGGTTGATCCTTTCCCCCCTGTCCTTCTTCTGGCCTACAGTTGTCTCTGAGAGATAGCTTGAAGCCAGGAAAGGTCCCTGGGGAGGAGGAGGAATAGGCATGCGCCCATTCCTCTGTTAAGGAAAAAGCAACATGGGACATACAGTAAGAGAAATAAAACATGTATGTGAAAGTCAGAGTGACTCAGCAGAAGCCAATCGAGAACCACACAGGTGTGAATGGTAAGACAATTAACAAGTGCTGAATGCCAAGGACAAGAATTGCAGAGTGGATAATTGGACACACCTGACAATTGTTAAGTGGTCAAGGCTGAGATGATGAAATCATTAATTGTGGGATGAACAAGGAGAACCAATGGGAATGATGTACACGCCTACTGGGTGGAAACAGACCACAGTGGGTGGTACCATAATTTGGCTATAATAATGACTATAGATCCCAATGCATTTTGTGGGTTGTAGTTGTGGGTAGTAGAGTGGATAGTAGTAGTGGATTGTAGAGTGAGGAGTTGAGTATTGTTTGGAGCTGTGTATATAGTAGAATAAAGTAGATCTTTTATATAAGACTACTGAGTTGTCTGGTGTCTTGGGAGAAGCTACAAGAACCAGCAGGACCCTGGTGAAGAAGGGTGAAGACTTCTGTGGAAGCAAGAGTGAGAAGGCTTGGAGAGTTTGTCGGGGTCTTCAGCCTGTTCTCTGCAACTCTTGCAAAGATATAACAACTGGCCAAAACTGGTCAGCGTGGTGCACAACCAGGTGGTGAGTTCCAGGCCAGGTGAAGAGCCACAACTCCCATCATCCCTGACATCCTCCTCCTCCCCAGACCTTTCCCTGCCTCCAGCTGTCCCTCCAGAAGCATGTGCCTGTTCCTCCTCCCCTTGAGCTTTCCTGAACCCCAGCTGACCCCAGGGAGCTGGGGATGTTTAGCCTGGAGAAGAGAAGGTTAAGAGGTGATATGATAGCCCTGTTTAAATATTTGAAAGGATGTTATATTGAGGAGGGAGCAAGCTTGTTTTCTGCTGCTCCAGAGAACAGGACCCGGAACAATGGATGCAAGCTACAGGAAAAGAGATTCCACCTCAACATTAGGAAGAACTTCCTGACAGTAAGGGCTGTTCGACAGTGGAACACACTCCCTCGGAGTGTAGTGGAGTCTCCTTCCTTGGAGGTCTTTAAGCAGAGGCTGGATGGCCATCTGTTGGGGATGCTTTGATTTGGATTTCCTTCATGGCAGGGGGTTGGACTGGATGGCCCGTATGGTCTCTTCCAGCTCTATGATTCTATGATTCTGTGACCCTCCGGAGGCAGCTAGGGACCAGGAAAGATCCCTGGGGAAGAGGAGGAATAGGCATGCGCCCATTCCTCCTCCTCCTCCTGGATCTTTCCCTGACACCAGCTGTCCCTTCGGAAGCAGCTGGAAGCCAGGAAAGTTCCCTGGGGAGAAGGAGGAATAAGCATGCGCACATTCCTCCCCCCGAGCTTTCCCGAACCCCACCTACCCCTCCAGAGGCAGCTGGAGACTGGGAAAGGTCCCTGGGGAGGATCAACAGACACACATCTATTTCTCCTCCTCTCCAGGGACCTTTCCTGGTCCCCAGCTGCAAACAGATTGTTTGGGAGGGAGGAACCACCTCCTCTTCCCCGTGGGTTCTGGCGCCAGGACCGCGCAGGGATGGGGACGGGGATGCGACCTCCTTCAATGGAGGCCACGGTAGTATGTACACAGTGTGTGAGTGTGTGTGTAGTGCGCCCTTTTTTTACACGGGGATCCGTCCCGGACAACCACCTCACCTAAAAAAAAGCGTATGCTCGAGCCCCTTTGAAAATAATGGGGTTTGTGTGTGGCACAGCAGCACGCACACGGCATAGGCACGCGCCCCATTAATGGGACGCGCCGCCCTGCACACTCCCGTAGGCTCCCTCACAGCTTTCGGTGTATGCTGAAAGCCGCGTATGGTGCATCCACGTATGACGTGGGCACACTGTATATACAATAGAGTCTCAATTATCCGACCTTTGATAATCCGACATTCCGAATTATCTGATGTCGCTGCTCAGTGATTTCTTTACATTTTCGGAGGACGGAACTGAGGGAGTTAAGTATCGGGGGCACTGCACTCCAGTGGTTCCACTTCTACCTCTTGGGTTGATTCCAGATGGTGAGGCTAGGGGATAGCTGCTCCTCTAAGAGAGAGCTGACATCTGTCATTTCTCAGGGCGCCAAACTCAAGTTGAATCCAGAGAAAACGGAGGTACTAGTGATAAGATCCCCAGGCCCAGGCAGGGAACTTTGTCAACCTATCCTGGACAGGGTCACGCTTCCCCTAAAGGATGAAGTGCGAAGTTTGGGAGTACTCCTAGATCCGTCTCTGCAGTTGTCATCTCAAGTAGATGCAATGGCTAGGTGTGCTTGGTATCAACTTCAGTTGATACGCCAACTGTGTCCCTACCTGGACCAAAAGGACCTTGAAGGAGTGGTACTTGCACTGGTAATCTCTCGTTTAGATTTCTGTAATGCGCTCTACATGGGGCTACCTTTGTACCAAGTTCGGAAGCTTCAGTTAGTTCAAAATGCAGCAGCTAGATTGGTTACCGGAGCATCGAGGTTTGACCATATAACACCCATATTAAAATCTCTGCACTGGCTGCTGATTTGCTTCCAGGCACAATACAAAGTGTTGGCTATTACCTTTAAAGTCCTAAATGGCTTGTGCCCGAGTTACTTGAGGAAATGTCTCTCCCTACACAATCCGCCCTGCACTCTCAGAATATCTGGGAAGAAATCACTAGACTAGTGACCACTTCCCACAGAGCACTTTCTGCCATGCCCCCGAAGTTGTGGAATGATTTGCCAGAAGAGATCCATCTTATTACCACCCTAAATGCTTTCAAGAAAGCACAGAAGACTGCTGTAAAATATCTCACCTCTGTTAGTATTGTATGTTTTTTACAGAGAGTTGACCAATTGTATTGTATTAATAGTAATGTATATTTTTTTATTCTATGTATTTGATATGTTTTTATTGTTGAAATTTGCTGACTGCTGTAATCCCGCCTCGATCCGCAGGGAGAGGCGAGAAACAGAAATAAATCTTCTTCTTCTTCTTATTATTATTATTTATACAGTACGTACTGTACATCACAATGTTGATCAGTGATTTCTTTACATTTTCAGAGGACTGTTTATACATTACAATGTTGTTACTGTAATGTTACTGCAACGTTACTTTTACTGTTACTGCAGTAAAACTTCAATACAGTACGTTTGCAATTCATAGTGATTTCAAGGCTTTTCTTGGACCCTCCAGATTATCCGACATTTTCGGATATCCATCTATCAGCCCGCCCATTTATGTCGGATAATCGAGACTCTACTGTATTACCAAACTAATAATAATAATGACCAAAATCCAATTTCCAATCCCAGTGTGAATAAAGCACTAAATCAATGAAAACTCAGTGCCCAAACAGACAGGGCCAAATAAAGCTGCTATGGGTCACTTTGGAGGTATGCTGTTTAAATGACACACATTATCTTAAGAGGCCAGATGCTGTGCCAAAGCTGTGCTCCAGATCTTAGGACTGGAGTGTGGCTTTGGCGTGGCTTCTGGTCTCTTAGGATGCATGCAGCATTGAAACAGTCCAAAGTGACCCAAAGCAGCTTTATTTTGGCCTGTCTGTTTGGGCCTTTAGTAAATGTACAGTCATATAAGTTATGTTGATTCTATGGATCTATTCTAGTTTGGACTAACATTTGGAATTAAGCCAGCAATTCAGGAATCCTTCTTTAAGAAAGAAAGAAAGAAAGAAATGAGAGAGCCTTGTACCTGGGATTTGTCAATTCTTCCTTAATACTTTTCTCACAGTAGTTCTATTTCCCTGGGATCAGGAGAAAGCAACAATCACTCCAGGTCTGTCATGTTGTAGAATATAATTATGCACATGGAGAATCGTTTTCTGGGGACCATGGACTCTTCTTGTCCTATTTTCAGTCATTTTTTCAATTAAAATGGTTATTCTAATAAAAATATACATGTAGGTATTCAGGCATGTATATTCTTCCAGGGCTGCTACTGATTAATTTATTAATTAAAATTCATTTTAATATTTTTATTTATACTTTATATAGTCAAAATAATAGTTCAGCTTTAAATAGCTTTTATTTTTTAGATTGTAGTGTAAATTGTGCAGCCCTTGAGATTTGAAGGCTGGAGGTCTAGCCATCATAGTTCAGGTTAAGCCATCATAGCTCAGGGCAAGAAATATTGTGAGTTGCTGTATAATAGTATGTAGAGGGCCACACAGTTTTCCCCTCTTGTGTATATAATGCACGCATGTGTTATACCAAAGAAATTTGTGCAGTCTGATTAATCATAGATATGCTTTTTACATTCTAGTATTTACTTCTAGTTTTACTTTACTACTGTTTTCTGTTTCTAATTCATCTAATCGCTTAAATATTGGAGCCTTATTCTTTCTAAGGCATTTTCTCTGCCTTATAAAACTTTTATTACTCATGTGTATGTGTGTGAGACTTAAGAGAATGAGGGTATGCTAACAATATGGAATGCATGCAAGGTTAATGTTGATGTAGCAGTCAAATGTTTCTAAAATACTCATCCTCATCTTAACTTTTTCAGGCATTTGTAAACCATTTTCAGACAGCCAAGGAGGCAATTACTGAAGCCACTGTTCAAGCTGCTGAGAAAGCAGCTACTGGTGTAAAGGAATTGGCTCAACAGAGTTCTCGAATGGCACTGGATATCAATATTAAAGCACCTGTTGTCATAATCCCACAGTCAGCAATATCTACTGATGTTCTCGTGGCTGATTTTGGTTTGATCACCGTAAAGAATGAGTTTCTAGTTGTTAAAACAAAGCTTCGATATAACATCCCACCAGTCCTTGATAATATGCATGTGAAACTGAGTGAACTAAAATTGTACAGGTAATTTTAAATGGATTTTGTAGTTAATTCTCCTGAACTGAATTGTTGAATGAATAATACCATTGAAAAGGATGTATGTAAAGAATAGTAGTTGTGTACTGTATCATGTTTTATGTAGAAACTAAGAAGTAGCTACATTTTCTTATCTGGTAGTCTGGATATTGCGATTTCTTGTTAGCTCCCTTGTCATAGTCAGAGTATTTCCTGCTATCATTAACAGTTAGCAACAACAATTACAGTTAGCAACAACAATAACAATTTTCCTCTGCAGGAGTATTTATTATTATTGTTAGTAGTAGTAGTAAGCTAGTGAAATCGCTGGCCCTTTGGGAGCTTGTAGCTGGTATGGCTAGTGCTTCTGTTGACATTAGTTGCTGTGTGGAATGTAGAGTTGACTTGGATGGTTATTTAATTGCATCCAAGTGGGCTCTTCCTTCAAGTAGGGCATTCCCTTGTATTCTGAAGAACTGAAAACAGTGAAGCAATGGAACACAGGAAATATATTTCTTCTTCGTGGTCTCTGCGAATCATACAAATGGGTTTTACTGCGCCTGCGCAGTGCTGTTCGGATACTTCTAGAATCACTGGGCAAAGTACACTTTGCAACATATAGAAACTTTTTGGCGGTAACCCCGCCCCCTCCTATAAAGCCCCGGTTCCCGCTCTTTTCCCCAGTTCCATTTTTTCCGCCGCGTTTGGCTGCTGTTTGGAACTTCGCTCGTGTTTGCTCGTTTTTGGATCACTGGTTTTTTGACTCGGACTGTTTTTTGGACTTTGGCGTTTCTTCTTCCCCCGTGTACTAGACCTTTGGACTGTTGACTTTGGATTTCGTTTTGGATCTGTCGACCTCGCTAGCGATGTCTCCTCCGTTCAAGAAGTGTGACATTTGCGGGGGAAAAGTGCCGGTGCAGGATCCCCACACCTCCTGCCTTTTCTGCCTCGGCAAGGACCATGATGTTAAGTCCTGCTCCCTCTGCAAATCGATGTCTTCTCAGGCCAGGAAGAACCGGGAATCGCGGCTCACCTCAGCGATAGCCCAGGGTAAGATCTGGGAAGGGGATCCTCGTCCATCTTCGGCCCCTGTGGCTTCTGTTTCTGCGGCTCTCTCCGCCAGAGATGGCCCGTCAAGTGCTCCCCCGTCGACATCCGATCGTTCCGGGGGTCCTAACCCTGAGGCTAATGTGGCCCGTGGATCTGACAAGCCCAGTGCCACCACCAAACCCACCAAGCACCCGCATAAATCTGGGTCTGTGGGCACCGCCGCCGCTTCGACGTCATCTCGGAAACGAGATGCCCCTGCTAAGACCTCGCGGCTGGCATCGGAGCATACCTCCCGTAAGGAAGCTCCGTCGGACCCGAAGGACGGATCGGGTACCGGTAAAGACACCCCCTCCAGGGCGAAGGCGGCCCCCCATAGAGAGGATACACCCAGACCGAGTGGAAGGCTCACGGAGTCTCCTATTCCTTTCTTCCCTCCGGATGCTCCGAGGGGCTCCGCGGCATCCAAGAAGAGGAAAGCATCGGCTTCAGCTCAGGAGGCTACGGCTCCCAAGAAGTCCAAGCATTCTAAAGACCGTCCCCGTAAAGAGCCTGGGGTGACTAAAGAACCAGAGCCCTCGACTCGTCCTCGCATCCGGATGGATTCTCCGAGACAGGACACTCTGTCAGTCGTGTCCGATAGGCCTCCACTGAGGGAGGCCCAACAAGATTTGTCCACCCCGGGACCTTCGGCGGCCGCAACCGTGCCTTTTCTCCTCTCGAATGAGGAGGACTTCCAAGACAGGCTTTCGAGGTCCCCTTCTCGGGAGTTGCCCTCGCGATCTCCATCCCCAGCTCGGAGGGATCGTGACCCGAGGTCACCGTCGCCAGCTCCCCTGTCTCCCTTGCCGGTGCCCGATGATGACGGCGTGTTTTATGACTCCGAGGCAGACCAGTTCTACCTGAAGGTGTCTAGGAGGGTCGCAATGTCCAGGATGCCCTCTCGTGATCACCCCCGTGACCGTCCCCGAGAGGGCTCACGATTAGACAAACGCCAGCGGGACCCCGTTCCAGCTTCCAGGGCTGCTTTGCTTCAACCAGCACCGCGACCAGCTGATAAACACAAGGTCGTGGTTCAGGTGGAGTCCTCCGATTCAGAGGCGGATGCTTCGGTCGCGACGGACGACCCCTCCGATGTGGAAGACCCCCCGCGTCAGTCGCCGCAGGATCTCCACTTTCCAGAGGCAGCCTCTCCTTCGGATGATGTTCGTTCCTTCGCGGAACACATCATTAAGATGTCCAGGGCCCTGGACATCGACCTTGTTTATCCGGAGGCGGATGCAGAAGACCCAGTCGAGCGTCGGGTCCATGGCCGGGTCCCAACACCCCCGTGTGTCCCATTTTTGCCGTCCCTACAAACGATTCTCAAGCATTCCTGGGACTCTCCTTCATCCCTCCTTGGGCCCCCAAGGAAGATCGAGTCGCTATACAGGGTCGCGGCTCCGAATGCTCCGTGGCTCATGTCACATCCTCGCCAGAATTCGGCTATTGTAGAAGGAGCTCAGCAGACCTCCACCCAGCGCCAGACCACCTCACCGGTCGATAAAGAGGCCAAGAAAATTGACGCTCTGGCCAAGAAGGCGTATGCGGCAGCGGCTCTGGCGGCGAAGGCCTCTAGTTACACGGCCTGTATGGGAGCTTATGTCCAGACGTTGATGGAGGGCATCTCCCCAATTGTGCCTGACGTTCCCGATGAGGTTCAGAGGACCCTGACCCAGATCAGGGATGAGACCCACTCGATTGGTAGCTGGCTCATCACCGCGGCTAGGAACGTCACGGAATGTGTTGGAAGGGCGATGTCGGCCTCCATCGCGTTGAGAAGGCACGCGTGGCTCCGAGGCTCCGATCTCAATCAGAGCGTGAGGTCCACCATCGAGGACATGCCCATCGACGGTTCGGGATTGTTCCATGCCGATACCGACGAGAGACTTAATAAGAAGTTCCGCATGAAGGCGGCCGCTCGCAAACATGGCATGTCCACACCGGGCCCTTCCTCCTTCCGCAAGCGTCTCCGGCCCTGGCAACATCACCAAGGTCAGTTCCAGAGGTTCCCCTATCAGGAACGTCAGTTCAATCAGCAGGGGTCGCAGCGGCAGGGCTACCCCTCTCAGCAATCATCTTCCTCGGGCCGTCGCAACCAGTCTCGGTACAGAAAGAACCGTCGACAGGAGCCCGACCAGGGGAAGAAAAGGGCATGAAGATCCCTAGCGCACTTCGCCTCTTCTAAACTGTTTTTCCTTGACATCTTGAGGCCCTTTGCCACCACATGGGCCTCCATCTCCTCCGACTCCTGGGTCTTAAACATCGTCCGAAGGGGCTATACCCTCGAGTTCGAAGAGCTCCCGCCCACCGGAGCTTTCATTTCTACTGCCCCCTCGGGCACCCTTCTCGACGAAGTGCGCTCTCTCCTTCAAAAAGGGGCCATATCTCCATTGCCTCAGGATTTATGGCCCAAAGCCTTTTTCTCCAGATATTTCACGGTTCCAAAGCCAGATGGAGGAATCAGGCCCATCCTGGACCTAAGGGAACTGAACTCCTTCTTAAAATATAGACGTTTTCGCATGGTAACGTTGGCCTCTATTTTGCCTCTGCTCCAGCAGGACCTCTGGTTCGCGACGGTGGACCTGAAGGATGCTTATTTTCACGTCGGGATAAGGGAATCCCATCGCAGGTTCCTCGCCTTCGCCATCGGCTCCGACGCCTACCATTACAACGTCCTCCCATTCGGCTTGGCCACGGCGCCTCGAGTCTTCACGAAGTGCATGGCCCCAGTGGTAGCCTATCTCCATCAGAAGGGATTCAGCGTGTTTCCCTACCTCGACGACTGGCTGCTGACAGCTCCGTCAAGACCGGAGCTCCAAGATACAATCCACTTCACTCTAAACCTCTTGTCGGACTTGGGACTGGTAGTCAACCTAGAGAAGTCCCACCTGACTCCATCCAAACAGGTCCGTTTCATCGGCTCCGTGCTCGACTCCGAAGAATCGATGGCCTACCTTCCTCAGGACCGCTTTCAGGCCCTGTCAACCGCAGTTCGCACCGTCCACTTGAGCAGGAGGCTCAAAGCCAGGGACATCCAGGTCGCATTGGGACACATGGCCTCCACCACATTCGTTACCCCATGGGCACGACTGCGCCTCACGCCTCTTCAGACATGGTTCCTCTCTGTGTTCAACCCATTGACAGACTCACCAAACAAATGGCTCACCGTCCCGAGGGCTGTGACTTCCTCCCTCTTATGGTGGCTAGACTCCCAAAACGTGTGCATAGGTATGCCCTTCGTCCAGCCTCAACCACAAATGACCCTGACGACGGATGCGTCGATGGAAGGCTGGGGTGCACACCTTCGGGACCTATGTGTGAGGGAGAAGTGGTCCCTGCAGGAGCGTGCGCTGCACATAAACACGCTCGAGATGTTGGCTGTCGAAAAGGCGCTCAAGGCGTTCGAACCTACCGTCACAGGCAAGGTGATTCTGCTCAGGACCGACAACACAACGGTAATGTTCTATGTCAACAAGCAGGGAGGCACCAAATCCAGGACTCTCCTGGACATCACGTTGAGGATCTGGGACTGGTGCATCCTCAGACACATACTTCTCCAGGCGATTCACCTACCAGGAGAAGAAAACATTCTAGCAGATCAACTCAGCAGAACATCAACCTGCCACGAGTGGCGGCTTCACCCAGAGACAGTCACCGACCTATTTTGCAGGTGGGGAGCCCCCCAGGTCGATCTGTTTGCGACAGCCTCCAACACCCACTGTCCCCAGTTCTGTTCTCGGATGCGACACGAGAGTCCTCTCGGAGATGCATTCGCCTTCGACTGGTCCCGGGAAACGATTTATGCCTTCCCCCCGTTTCCGCTGTTGACCAGGGTGGTGTCCAAGATGTCGAGGGAGAGAATCGACGCGATCCTCATCACCCCGTGGTGGCCGAGACAACCGTGGTTTCCACTTCTTCTCCACCTGTCCAACGGCGAGTTTCTCCGGCTGGAGCCGAGGCCGGACCTTCTCACCCTCCAAGGGGGGAGGGTTCGGCATCCCGACATCGTCTCGCTGCCGATGGTGGCTTGGAGGCTCCTGTATTGACGGCGCTGACACCTTCGGTGCGGAGGGTGATCCGAGCCGCGCATAGACCTGCAACTCAGAGATCCTATGCCTCCAAATGGAAGAGGTTCCTTTCCTTCCTTGCCGAAAGGAATTTGTCGGCACAGAGCATCACCGTGCCAGTGGTGCTTGATTTTCTGATGTCATTGCTGGATGCGGGACTGTGTCTCTCATCCATCAAGTGTTATCTGTCTGCTATTTGTTCTCATTTTCAGTATGATGGTTTGCCTTCTTTTTTCAGGGACCCTTTGGTAAAAAACTTTCTGAAAGGGTGTAATAACCTCTACCCCCAGATTTCTCTCCCTGCCCCGGCTTGGAGTTTGGACATTGTGTTGTCTGCCCTCCAATCCAAGCCTTTTGAGCCCTTGGCCACAACGGACTTAAGACTTTTAACTTGGAAGACAGTCTTCTTGGTGGCCATTACCTCGGCTCGCCGGGCGGGAGAACTCTGTGCCCTGCGGAGGGATGAGCCATTCCTCCGGTTCCATAAGGACAAGGTGGTGCTCCGGACTGATATCACCTTCCTACCTAAGGTGGTCTCCCTGTTCCACATGTGCCAGGACATTGTGCTACCGACCTTGGCTTCGAACCCGTCTACCGTGGAGGAACGAAGCCTCCATATGCTGGACGTTAGAAGAGCCTTGGCATTCTACCTAGATAGGACTAAGGGTTCGAGCCGTTCCGAAAGACTCTTCCAATGTTACTCGGAACCGAAAAAGGGCTTGCCGGTGTCGCCACAGAGACTCTCCAAATGGGTGGCCAGCACCATACGCCTTTGTTATGAACTATCGGGAAAACCGGTACCGTCCAGGGTCCGTTCGCACGCGACCAGGGCGGTTGCAGCTTCCTCTGCCTTTCTGGCTGGCATCCCTTTAGAGGATGTTTGCAAAGCTGCTGTTTGGTCCCAGCCATTGACTTTTATAAAACATTATAGGCTGGACACCAGGGCAATTCGAGATGCAGCCTTTGGGAGGGCTGTCTTGGTTTCTGGGTTGCACTGATGACTTATTGTGTGTATTGTGCTTGTCAATTTGTCTATGATGTTTTCACTTGCTTTCGCTTCTGGGGGGATGGGTCTTGCATGACCTTACAATTCTTCCTCAGGTTCTGCAAAGTTATGATTGCATTCCAAATGTGAATTATGTTTGCGCAATGCCAATGGGTATGGTCGTGCGTGACCCTACACACCCTTCTTATGCCTTATATGTTATGTCTGTATTGGATATGTTGTGCAAAAAACAGGACTGACTCTTGGATGGTTCACAAGTTTATTGTTGTAATAAAATTATCTTGGTTTACCATAGCTTGGGTTTCAGGACACTCCCTCCGCCGTATACCTAAGCTTGTCAGTCTAAACCCATTTGTATGATTCGCAGAGACCACGAAGAAGAAGGACAGGTTACTCACCTGTAACGGTATTTCTTCGAGTGGTCATCTGCGAATTCATACAAATCCCGCCCATCCTCCCCTCGGTGTCCTGCTCACTTTGGCTCTGTCTTACATCGCCTACTTGGCTGGAAAAAATTTGGAACTGGGGAAAAGAGCAGGAACCGAGGCTTTATAGGAGGGGGGCGGGGTTACCGCCAAAAAGTTTCTATATGTTGCAAAGTGTACTTTGCCCAGTGATTCTAGAAGTATCCGAACAGCACTGCGCAGGCGCAGTAAAACCCATTTGTATGAATTCGCAGATGACCACTCGAAGAAATACCGTTACAGGTGATTAACCTGTCCTTCACAATAACTTTGGACATTATTAAAAGTCTGAAGTGAATAAATAGATATTAACTGTCCAGATTATATCCAATATACTCTTGGTAGAGTATATTCTCTGTACAGTGGTACCTCGGGATACGAAATACCCAGGTTACGAAATTTTCGGGATACGAAAAAATCCCATAGGGAATTATTGTTCCGGGTTACGAATGTTTTTTCGGGTTACGAAAAAACTTTTGGTGCTTTTTTCGGCTTTTTCGCACGGAATCGCGGCTTTTCCCCATTAGCGCCTATGGCAATTTGGCTTACGAAGGCTTTTCGGGTTACGAAAGCGGCCGCGGAACGAATTACTTTCGTAACCCGAGGCACCACTGTATATTGAAATACAAAGTTATTTTCTGCTAAGTGATGTACATTTATTAAGCCTCCTGTTGTTAGCTTAACTGTAAGTGAGCTGTAATTGGATTGTGAATGTTTTCCATTTTTATTTAACAGATCAAGTATTGTGGATGGCTTATTACAAAATGAAATACAGTTACTGCAACCATTAAATCTTGAAGTTACTGTAGAACGCAATTTAGCTGCTCTCTGGTATCATGAAATTCCTGACATTAAAATATCTGGCCGCCTCAAGCCAATGAGTGTAAGTTTTCTTTTAGAATATGCTTCAGAATTTTATGCATAGAACCTAAATGCAGGTTACAGTTAATATTGCTTGTTGCTGTAACGATAAGTCAAGCAAAGGAACAAAATTATGTTTTTTGATCATTTCACATATATCTCAATCTCAAGAGGGCTGAAAGATTGATCCACAACCATTGGGATATTCATTCCTGCCATCTGATTATTGAAGAAGACCAGAATTCCAGACCATTTGTTCTACTGTCTCTTTGTCACTTCTCTTCAGTTTTTCTTCTCCTGCCTTGCCAGGTGGTTGAGAATTTCTCTCTCACACACATACTTAAATAAAACTTAAACTAAAACTAATTAGGTGTAGAATTTTAGCAAATAGAATATAGCACCTGTAAGAGATTTATTTAGAAGAGAAAAAAATCCCAACTGAGATGAGGATGGGGAAGAACTCCATACCTCATAGGAGAAAAAGAAAAAGCTGCTGGAGGAGGAAGCCACTATTAAACCTTCTTAATTAGCTGCAAGTAGACAAGCTACAGAGTGAGAAAATACAAATAAAAATGTTTCTGTAGTTCATTTGAGCATTGAGAAGCATGTTCCTGATTAGTCTCTGAAGTCTGTCTCAACATCGGGATGATCCTCTCAGCACTCAGATTTTAAAAAAACCACAGGGGTAATAACTAAAGTGATTACTTTGGAAATGATCAGAAAGGATAAAAAGGATAAAAACGGGGAGGAAATAAAGGAAAAGACTTACCAGCATAGTCACATTAGAGGGAGAAAGGGAAATCAGTTGATTCAAGCATAGTTGTGACTTCTATTCACTAACTTGAATCAGAGGATTTCAGGAAGAAGGGAGAGGTACAAGTGAAGAGAATTTTCAGCCACTCAGTGAAGGCTGCAGTGTCAAATGTGCAGTATGGCCCGATACAGACTGCCACTTTGTGGCGACCTGGGGCCAAAATTAGGGCTCGGGAGAGCTGAGCATCCGAATGCTCCATGCTCTCCCAGCACCATTTTGGGTGTGCACGCATTCAGACAGCGCACGTGCCGATGACATACCTTGTGTGTCACGTCCAAATGGGGTGGCGCACAAGAGACGTCACCACGCCACTCCAGGGCACTAGTGGTGCCTTGGCAGTGGTGAGGAAAGGAGCTTCATTTCGCAACTCCTTTTTGGAGCAGATCATTGTTGTGCCCATGCAATTGCTGTGGCAACAATCCAGGGCAGAAAGGGCCTGTGTCTCGTCATCTCTTCCTGCCCATCTGTACCAGGCCTATGAGTGATACCCAGGGTGGCAACTGAAAAATTTACACACTAAATGATCCCTTTAAATAGAAGCTGCACAACTGAGACATAGGAAATGTCTTTAACTTACCTGAATATGATATTCTTACAGGCACAGCCTCTGGGACATATGCAGGGTTTTGATAGCACCATTTCACTAGAGCATTCAGAAACAACCTCAAGATCCTGCTACAATAAGAAGTATAATTAAGGAAGTAATTAAAGTGAACATGGAAACAAGACTCCAAAATACTTTCACTGATCAAAATACATACATTTAGTTGTTAGTTCAAAGTAGAACAGACCCACTAAATCAGTACAACTTAAATTAACATTTGACTTATCAAGTGCTTCTTGATTCAAGGCGGGCCTGCGTGTGTGTGTGGGGGAGTGCTTGTCCCTCAGGACTCTTCCTCAATCCGGTTGTCTCCCTAAGTTTTACCCTCGACTTATCTGTGGGTCATATAAAATTTGCCCCCCAAATCTGACTTTGACTTATACATGAGGTCGACTTATACTTCAGAATATACAAAGATAGAGCCATGTTAGTCTGTAGAATCAGTATGTAGAGAAATCTTATAGCACCTTTGAGACTAACTGAAAGAAAGAAACCGACAGCATGAGCTTTCGTAGATTTCAATCCAGCTCCTCAGAAGTAGACTGAGGAAGTAGACTGAAGTCTAAGAAAGCTCTTGCTGCCAATTTCTTTCTTTCAGTTAGTCTCAAAGGTGATACAAGATCTCTACATATTGAGTATATACAGTAATTTCCTTCAGCTGCAGGTGTGTTTGTACATGCCCCTGTATGTATGTGCACAGAGTGTTGGAAAGAGAAAAGAAAAACGGAAAAGGAGGCAAAATTGGATGGAATGTTTGATACTTGGAACATTACAGGCTGCATATTTGGGTCCTAGTTGTTTTACTTATGTGCATTTTTTCATTAAACATTATAAATATATTTTACAAATTGATACTTTGATTTTCAGTGGACCTGTATGTTGTCTCAAACTAAAATAATGTTTAGTATTATACACTAATGCTTACTACTTTTTTCCCCTGAAGCTGATCCTCAGTCAAGGTGATATAACTACTATCTTGAGGACCTTGAATGAAAATTTAGGAGATAGCTCTAGTCCTTCACCACCTGTACCAGAGAAAAAGGATGTTCTAAGCATCCACAGCGGAGCTGTAAATGTTTCTCAGCATTCTGGGGGTATGTATTTTCTAAAGCTTAAATTAAAATGGTATGTTTTCAGTAGAAAATGGAATTATATTAAATACTATATAAAATTCTATTTATTTGTCAAGTCAGTTATTTATTTGCATGTTTTTGTGGTCTCTGTGAATTCAAATATATGGGTCTGGTACCTTTGCAGAGCCACATTCAGAATGAACTGGGTATGTTTGACACGATACACACACACACATCTTCCAGTTCCCATATCACAGCTACCACTCAATTTCTTTTTTGTCTGCTGTGAAAGCAAATGCTTTTGGAAAGTGATCTGTGTTTTCAGTCTCTAGTTCTTGCTAAGTAATATTTCTTCTTTTCTTCTTCTTATAGTTTGTTTTCTTCACATACTGTGTCTTACCTCTGCATTCCTTTCTCTCATATTCTTTAAGTTTCAGAGCATTTCACTTCTTTTTGTTTGGACTTCAGAGACCTTTTTTCAAAAGTCTACTCCACTTTGATTCATTGATTGATTTACCACTCAAGGACTTGAAAACTGATTTTTTTGCCTTCATGGGTATTTTTAGGAAAGCTTATTAAAAGTTTCTGGCCAATCTGCTCAAAATTGACCCCTACATTCATCACCATCTAGAAGGCTTCTTCATTGTCCTGTGTTCTATTGAAAGACCGTCCAAAGAATATAGCCTCTTCTGGAAGACACACTAGCTATAGGGTCTGCAAGTACAGTTTACTGAACCATGTTTTGGAAAAATCATCGGAATGTGCATGTTCAAACAGATCTTCACATGAAATGCTCTCTGTTAGATTCTGTTTAGGGAAGAAATTGGAGGTGTGTTTGCAGTTTATATCAGAACTCTTCATCTGAGCCAACACCTCTCTGTCAACTCACCTGCTTCTACTCACCATCATTCTCCCAACTCTTCACAGATATTCTCATCAGTCTATTGCTATATGTGAGGCATCCTTATTAGTTTTCCATAATCTCTACAGTAGAGATACAGTATCTTTATGGGGAGGACACTTCTTGTTCCACTATCCTTATTTATTTTTTAAAAAAATATATTCAAGACATTAGCACAAAATTAATTACAGACTATAAAACATAAACATAATAATAAGCACAATTCTACATTTACATTTGACACTATCCGGAATTTACATGGAGAGAACTTTTTCAGTTTTATTTGTCATAGTAGGAGTGGTGGCTTCTTAGACTAAAGGACAGACAAGAGCTTATTCAGCAAGAGCTAATCAGGAGGAGTGTCAGCTAGATATGTTGTATTCTTCTGCATCCATGGGAGTTAGATTAACCAGTTATCAAGACTGCACGTCTGCATTCAAACAGTTTTAATGGGGGGAAATACTTTTTTATGGGCATTTTTACCTTTGTGAAGACTATAAGAATGAAGTTCATTATTTGACAGGCCAAAAAGTTATGGCTGAAAGTAAATAGAGAACTTTTTGTGGATTTGCAATTTCTCTTGGAGTGCAGTGTACTTTACATAGCTTTCTACTGTACTTATATCTTAGAGAGAAAGGCTACTGCCAATACTTCCATGACAGTAAGGTTCCAGATGATGCACTGCACAGGCACAGGATAAGCCATTTGTTTGAGTTCACAGATAACCACTCGGAAGAACTAGTTGCTAGTATACAACCTGCCTTTCACAGCACTCTGGGGAATGGAATCTTGATCTCTGAAGTCCCAGTCTCACAGTATAATCAGTTATACCAGTGGGAAGAAAACACACTTAAAGTAGTATCCTAGAATATAACTGATACAGAGTGATTGGTCTTGCTCTGCATTGTTCTGCAATATAGACTTTATAATGATTATATTCAGTTGTTTTGTTAGACTGCATGGTTCCATATGGTGGCAAATAATAGTAAGTGAGGTGTTTATATCATGGGGAAATTATGTCTGTTTTGCTAATTTTGGATAGATTCCTGTCACATCTCACACAGTAGACACTTCTATAACCATATTGAATACTTTCTAAAAAGATTTTAAAAGTTGAACAATACAATTTTAAACAATATAGGACTTAACAGTCCTTTGTTAAATGCATTCAGTTCTAAAAGCCTGTTTCAGTTAAAAAAAAAACCTTGCCTGCTGAAAAAAGATCAGCAACGAGAGGGCCATTTTTACCTCCCTATGGAAGGAGTTCCAAAGCTAAGGGTTAATCACTGAGAAAGCCCTCTTTGTTTTCCCACCAGTCATACATATGAAGGTGATGGGACTGAAAAGTGGGGCTGGGGCAATGATGGGACTGAGAAACTATAGTTTTCTGTTTCTTGTTGTAGTAATTCATTTAGAATCTAATATTAATGACTTCATTTTTTACAGCTGGAATAACAGTGGTGACATCTGCTATAGTGGAAATGCATTCCTCTTTAAAAGTTAAAACCACACTAAAACTGGACTTCCAGTTTGATTCCCTGACTCTAGTTTTGTACAGTCCAAATTCCAACCAGGTAAGAAAATAATTTTCTAAGTGAATATATTTTTCTGAAATGTTTGCCTTAGGTTTTATTCCTCAATTTTACATTGCAAATAGTCAGATAGGGGAGGAAACATATATATGTTCAAATCTTATCAGGGCCTGAAACATGGACCTTTCCATTATTATTTTTTCTATGATGGAATAGGTTGTGGCCAACTGAGAATTAGATTTTTATTTCATTTTTATTCAGTAATGCTGTCTGACCAACTTAATAAGTAAATGTTAGCTGTTTAAAAGGTCTAAATTTGCATGGTATTTTTATGAGAAAATATTCCCTGTTCTCTTGGGATGACTGAAAGAACAATCCAAACCATAGGGGTTTATTGAGCCAGCAGCTCAAGGCAGGACTATGTTTTTCAGTCAGGAACACGGACTCCCCTCTCCTCCGATTCAGTTTTTAATTTCCTGCCTTGCCTATAGATAAAGTTTTCTACTTTTTCTCCCCCCTTTCATTCTCTCTACCGTATTAATATTTATAAAAATGGCAAATGAAATTCTAAAGTGTCCATTTCAGTCATTTTTAAGGAACATTGCTGTTACTAAAAATGTCCAGATTCATTCTGGGCACTCTTTTAATAATGTAATAATTATTGATTATTAATCATTTTAAAATATACCATCCACAAAGCTTCAGACCATTTAAAACGCATGTTGTAGATATTTTATTATTAAATGTCTTCCACTAGCACTAGAAATTTACTTAAGTCATGAATAAGTTTCTTCTGTTCAAGATCCTTGGATGTCAACCTATAACTTTTTAATCAAGTTGGAAAACTGATCATAATACTAAAACTTACATATTACAGAAATATTTTCCTTATTTTATTAATTTAAACTAATTGAAATTATACAATTTCTCTTCAAAACAGCTTCCTGTTCAGGATGAACGAGATGATCGTCTGAAACTTGCAGAATTTAAATTGTTGCTAATATCAGCTGCTGTTAAAATGTTATCAGATGGTTCAATGAATTCCTCAGTCAGGTTAACCAACTGCACTTTAGATGATAAACGACAGACCGTCCAAAAAGCTACACCAAGGTGATTATTTCATTGTAAATTAGTTTAGTTGTAAATACTAGGTAGGATCCTAAGTTGCTGCTTTTTAAGTATTTGTAAATTATTTGACTGTATGCAGAACATCATTTACAGGTTTCATAGCTGCAGATCCAAAAGTGGAATCCATAACTACGAATTTGATTCTTTACACATACAAGGCTGTGTTGTATCTAACAGTATTTGACTGAAAACAGTTTGACATCACATTTAATTTGGTATTATTGCTGTTGCATTTTTTGACAGGTTAATGGGGTTGAATGCAGATTGTTACTTCTACAGTCCTCCCTTACTTGGGGGATCCGTTCCGGACCCCCCCCCCCTGCATAAGGGAAAAAACGCGGATTCTCAAGCTCCATTCAAATAAATAGGGCTCGTGCCTGCGGTGGCGTGGCAGTGGCGCACAAGTGCACGCCACAGGAGCGTGCAGCATTGTTTCCTTCCTGTGCACAGCTCCCTTCCTTCCGATGCGGCTTCCAAAGTATGTTGGAAGTCGCATATAACACAGGCACATTGTATTAACACATTCATGAAAGAGATTGAGATCTATTAGAGGAAATGGGGAAGGAGTTTTTACTAAATCTGCCTGAAGTTCCTCATGTTAATTCCCTCAATCCTCCTCCCTTTTCTTGGGGTTATTAGGGAAACAAAAAAATCAGCAAATCAATCAATCAATCAATCCTTTCTCTAAATCAGTTTATAGAAGTGGTTTGTGTGTTCTTTCAATATTTCCATTAACATTTACACAAAACATTGCTATTTTATTTTAAAATACATTCAAAGCCAATAAAAAGTATGCTACTTTTTAAACTTATGAAAACGTTTAATTTCAAAATTTTGAAATCACATCTGAGACCTAAGTAATCATTTATATTGTGCTTCAATATATATTTTCCCTTCTCATCCTCCCCAGTTCCCTCTGTTTGCCATTCACTGTCCTTTCTTTTGCCCTGTTCTCCTCACTCTCTCTTCCAGAGATTATGCGATTGTGCAGTGAGGTAATATATTTTTAATTAATATTAGTACTTGTAATTTATTTAATAAATTTAATAATTTCACTTATAAATGTTGACCTTCAGCTTTATAATTCAGTGTGTTGTGAACTGCCCATCGAGCAATTGCATTATGAGCTATCTTGTCATGCCTTTGCTTATTAAAGCCATCTGAATATACAGTGGCCCTCTCCTTACGCAGGGGATCCGTGCTCGCAGCTCAGGGTAGCGTGTGCGCCAGAGGCGCATGCACCATTTCTTTTATTGTCGCACGGCTTCCATGTAAGCTGGAAGCTGCATATAGTGCATCCACGTATAGCACGGGCGCACTGTACTTAGTTCTTTGTCATGTATGATGGCTTTCTTCATTTACATGCATCTTAATGTGCTTTTGTTATAATGCGATTGGCACGTCTCATATTATAATAAACACACAAAATATATAAGTTTATTGCACAGGACGTGTAGAACAGGAACGGAGCGGAATAGAAGGGAATGGGAAGGGAACGGAATGGAGAGAAACGTATGTTATCACACGGGAGAATGCTGCCAATGCCGCCAGGAGTTCTCAAACAGTTCCCCATCCATCCCACAGCAGCCAATTTTGAAGGACAATTCAGAATTGTTATTCAAAATCGGCTGCTGTGGGACAGATGGGGAACTGTTTGGGGACTCCCAGCAGCATCAACGGCATCCTCCCATGCGATAACATAAGTTTTTCTTTTGTTCCCTTCCTGTTCCCTTCTGTTCCGCTCTGTTCCCGTTCTCCAAGTCCCGTGCAATAAACTTAATAGTACAATGAGAAACTGATATGAAGAAGCATAGAAACCAGATACAGTGGACCCTTGTTATACACTGGGGTTTGGTTCCCCCGTGGATAAAATTCGTGGATGTTCAAGTCCCATAAAATATAATGACATAGCAAAATGGTGTCCCTTATAAAAATTGGAAAATCAAGGTTTGATATTTGAAATTTATGCTTTTTGTGAACATTTTCAAACCGTGGATGCTTGAATCTGTGTATAAGAAGAGCCAACTGTATAGCTAAGTCTCACACATGATATTTTACATATGGTAGAAGACATTATACTGAATGTCTTCTAAGATTTGTTGCTGTAGTGCAGGCCAAAAAACCCCCAACCAGTACTACTGAAGTGCTAGTATTTTGCCTTTACTGGGTTGCTTCATTTTATGGCCTATTTTAATTATCTTGAATTCTGTTAATATTTTGGTTTATTATCATCTGAATAGTTCTGCAACTCTGATCTGAGTAGCTTCAATTTCTTGATTTTGTATTCTTGGTAGTAATTGAAATGGGCCACTACCTAATTTTTGTGAGTCAGTTTGATTTCATTGACCTTTATAACATCCAGCATCTATCAAGGCCCTTGAATCATATGCCCTTGCTGAGCTAGTGATGAAGAAATGGGGTAGGACAGGAGAGCACTCAACAGTGTTGGAGTTGAAAATGGCTTCAGCTTCATTAGTTACAGGTGTCAGCACCTTAGCACAGCATAAGAGTATGGATCAAGGTATCAGACAACTTTTCTTCCATCTGATGACTTGTACTTCAGGTCTGCCTGCTGGGGAGAATCAATATGTTAATAAATGGGATCCAAATAAGTAGAAGTCACTGCCTGTTTTCCATGCCACCTAAGGCTGAAACCACAGGAGTGTGAGCTGGGCCTATTGCATAATGACTCAACATCCAATATCCCCAAGGAAAATCCTTGAAATGGAAGAATGGGTACATGGGCCTTTCCCCGCACCCACCAGTAGATCCAGTCCAATGTCATGTTATCACAGTTATCACAGAAGTTAAAGCTGTCAATGCCCAGACTAATATTGCAATCCCTATGACTACTCAGAAAGTTAAACCCCAACCTACATGCCTCTCTAGAGGGAAGGTGGGGAAGCCACACTGACTGGCAGCATAGCAGGGAAGCCCTTCACTTTTTCACAAGTGGAATAGAATGAAGCTTTCTACTTCATTGTTTGCTTTGGGGAGTCCCGCCTCTTGGTCAGCTTACTAGCCATGGGAACAAGCTGTGCTACTAGGAGAAATAGACATCCCTTGTCCTTTCCCTCCTCAGACCTGGCTTTCAGTAAGTCTGGAGCCCTTGCGTGCTGCAGCTGGTAGCTTACATACTTGCTGGTAGCTATTACTTTGTTTCTCTGGCCATATGACATATTCAGATAAATGGTATAGCATCTTAATTTTATACCATGATTTCCTTTTGTGTAACATAAATCAATTAATTTACAATTCGAACATTATGATATAAACATAAAATAATGAAGAATCTCACAAGAATCCCTTCAAACAGATTTATGAGAATGCATGTATAAAAACAAATGTTTCAAAGCAACATAGAGCTCTGGCAGTTTTATTTGAGAGCATTCCAAAGCTGTGTCTCTTTCATCAATAAATTTCTCATTGTATGTTGTTTTTTAGTCTTTGTGCAGTCATACATAAAACTTTTAGCTGTGTAGAGCAACATGGTGTAAAGATTACCTACAGCTTTTGGAGAGAATTCTAGTTCCTGCATTCAGGTTGGGTGACACAAAGGTGGCACAGCAGCAGGAAGAGCAAAACAGGAAGTGCTGATGTCTGTGTGTACACTCACACACTTGGCTGTATAGGCGTGTATTTGGACTTAACCAGAAGGTACCAGATCTCATTTGGTCTCAGAAGCTAAGCATGCTGAGCCCTGATTAGTACTTGGATAGGATGAGTATTCACCAATGAATACCAGATGTTGTAGGCTTTATTTCAGAGGAAGGGACTGGCAAAACCATTTGAGTATTCCTTGCCTAAGAAAAGCCAATGAAACTCATGAGATTGTTATAAGTTTACAGGTGACTTGAAGTCACATACATATACATATAAGCTTGTGAGAATCTTCAAGGTACTGAAGAAAAAGCCATTCTCCTCATTCTAGTACAGTATATGATGTTTTCCAGGTCTAGTAAAAGAGCTAGAATGTTCCCATAAACTTTAAAAATTTCTGAAATGTGGCTTTGTGCAGTTGTAGACCCTGTGTTTATTTGTGTCTGAGTCTGTGGATATATACATACCTATCAAATATGGTAGTTATAGAAGAAACAACCTATCTTTGCCTTTGAAGGGAGCCAGGTTGTATTCTTTCCCCCCAAATACAATATTTCAGCAACGTTTACAGGCTCTTGTGTTTCAGCAGTCAGTCTTGCAAATAAAACTTTAGTTAGCAGTATTCTTGTGCAGTGTTAATTCAGCAGTGTTTAAGGGCAGTCCTGTGATCCAGCAATTAGTTTGCAAATAAAACATTAATCACCTGCTTCCCTGAATAGGATCCTAAGAATACAGTAGTGCAAATAATTATGCATTCTTAAGGAAATTGGGCTTGTTTTTCTTAAACTATTGGGGGTTTCAAAAACTGCATTGGGAGATGATGGTCTCCCAATCCTAAGGAAAAGATGGAGAAATTATGGGTGCACCCATGTTCTTGCATGTATGTAATGTATCTTTCCAGATCATGGTCACAGTGTTTGAAATTTTGTTTTGAAGGGTTTGGGAACTATTAAAGAATATTTAAATGTGTTATAAAAATATTGTTGTTTTTTGAAAAAGGAGTGTCAGGAAACTACACTTTTATTTTGAAACATTTATAGAGTATTGCTCTAATTGATAGCAGAAGTGGTTTTGCTGAACTAAGTTCCTTCCAAAGTCTCATAACCTTTTTCTGGTTTGATAGCTAAAAATGTGCACACTGAAGAAAAATACATAAACATACTATTAGATTATACAATGCTTTTCAAATTATGTTGTTTATTCTGCCAACTTGTTTTTCAGAATGGTAGAAATGAAACATGGATCTGAAAAAAAAGTTATGATGGAGATAAGTTATAAGCAGGGAAGAGATGGCACCACTGTTCTTGACACAGTTGTTCAGGATACATATCTTTGTGCTAGCATTGAGTTTTTGCTTACTGTAGCAGATGTATTTCTGAAAGCTACTGCTGAAAGTGCTGCTGCAGAAAAAAACTTTAAACAGACTTTGGCTGTAAAGGAACAAGGTTAGTAATCAGTACGAGTATATGGTGCATAGAGACCTCATCTTTGTATGTCATCTTCTATCCTAATTATATTTTTCTTTCAATTATGGTTTGATTATTTAATTGAGGTATTAGATTAAGTTTCATGAAAATTAAAAGTCAATAATGTATTCTTATACATTACTCATTAACTCTTTTTTTAATCTATAGATACTGTTTTTAATCTCATAAGCATCAAGTATGTTAACCATGAGGCTTATTTCTTGGAGGGAAATTTAATTCTTTATTTAAAAATACCCTTAGGCTTGTGCAATTAAAAACAATATGAAGTATGGGATATTAACCTTAATAGGCCAGACATTCCTCTAAGGCAGTGGTCCCCAAACTGTGACCTTTAAGGGATGTTGGACTTCAGCTCCCAGAATCCCAGACTACTGGCCAACGTTGCTGAGGCTTCTGGGAACTGAAGTCCAAAATCTTTTAAAGGGCACAATTTGAGGACCACTGCTCTAAGGGATAAATTGTTTTTCTTTCCATTTTACTGGTAAGTAAAGCAATAAAATAATGTCATTTGAATCAATCATTTTGGGCCGTTCACACTTAACTTTTTTTGAATGAAGAGATTTGCATCTCCGCACCTATCCAGAACCAGTTCAGAATCGGTTCTGTGTTCTCACTATGTTTACCCTCATCAAATCTCTATGTGCTATTTTAACCCTGTTGCTGTTCACATTTGCCACCATATTGATTTAAAATGGAGGCACCTCCCATTCCGGGAACAATGCAGCGCAATCCGAATCGATTCAGTAGCATACTCACACTACCGAAGATATGGATCCTTGCGATTCTTTAAAAAAAAATGGGTCCGGTGCCAAATGCACCAGTTTAAGTGGGCTTTTTACCCTCCCCCCAAACTACATTGATTGCGGTCAGGGCGAGTGTGAACATCACAGAAATAAAACAGTTCCAAACTATTTTTTTTTCTGAAGTGCAAATGGCCTCTGAATGTCTGTGGGTTTATGCTTGATTTTTAGTATGTTATTAAACTAGAATCTAGTAGCCTTTTGTGTCATTACATTGAGTAGATTATTTTAACTGGAAGATTTTTTAGATACAATGCTAATGCAGCAATGAAAAACTAAGTAAAAAGATAGACATAATAACGTTATCTAAACCATTAAATAACATTTCATAGAATTGTTGGGTTTCTGAGAGCTAACAATTTTAAATTAGTTTAATGAATCCTCATCATGATACAATTGTATATATATTTACTTAAAGCAAAAACTAGGGAGAAAGATCAATCTTTTTACAACAGAATGGAAATATGCTTTAAAATACTTAATGAATAAACGTTATACTTTCAGTTCCTGTACAGGTAGAATCCACAATGGAAATAAATGTTGTAGTTAAAAATCCTGAGATTGTATTTGTGGCGGATTTGACAAGAAGTGATGCTCCTGCATTGGTGGCAACAGCACAGTGTGAAGTCTCCATGAAGAATGGCCCAGAACTGTCTAAAATGACAGCAGCTGTGAAAGATATAAATGTGAAAGCTTGCCCATTTCTGCCAGATATGAGAAAAGGCAATATTACTACGGTAAAATTTTAAAATATCTAATCTAGAACTGTTATCCTGCATAGTGTTATGCAAATACAAATGCAACTGGTGAGATTTGTAATTTGTAAAAGAGACAATTTAAATAAAGAACATCAGAAGCACTAAACATGGTCACATATAACAGCTATGCAGCCCTATCTTGCAATTGAGATGGATTTTGGATAAAATGCTCTGTCTTCATCACTGTGCATTGCTAATCAGATTACATGTATATACACTAGATATTAATGCAACTCATTAATTTTTAAGTTTGCTACTGCATGCAAAGTTTTCGATCTAACATTAGAAAATATGCACAAAAAACATACTGTTGGCTGGATGCAAGTATCCAGCCAGGAAACTTTTTTTAAAAAAAGTATGGTGGCATGCAAGGATCTTTCTTGTCTCTAGGCAAGTGTTCATAAGCAAACCAAAGAAACTTGGGTCCTAATTGTACCAATTAGGTTGCCTTTTACTTGTTTGGCAGGTATACTATCATTTTAAAACTACCGTTGCTTGTTTATTGATTTTTGAATTGCTTTTAAAAGTCTTGTTTAACAAACAGATTTATATTTCTATTCAATTGATTTATATTTCTATCCAGATACTGCAGCCCTGTGACTTCTTTTTTGATATGATGCAGTCAGGTGAAGAGCCTCAGAAAGCTGAACTCTCCATTAAATCCATAACAATTAAGGTATGTAAAAAGTTTGTATGTCTGTATTAATCTCCAGAATAAATATGGCAATGAGCTATTTAAAAACACTATGTGCACCTGCATTTTGCCATTGATAATTCCATTCTAAAATTAAGGAAAAATTAGTGATAACATGCAAAAGGGGTTTCTCTGTGGCAGTAATATTTGGAACTTGATACTGATCTATACAGTATTTTATTGACAATTGAAGACTTTTCTTTTAAATCAAGTCTTTGATTGTGATGATGTTTAATTTTTTAGAATCTCTTACACTTTAGGTCTCTCTTAATGTGTTTTTAGTCTTTGGTTGTTTGTTAATGAGCTTGAGCACCTACTGAGTGGGGGGAGATAAGCAGGATGTCGTTATTTTTGTATAAGTAAATAAATTAAAAAATAAACAAACTTAAAATTAGCATTAGATTGTTTTAAAATGTTTGAAGTGTTAAATTATTTTAAAGTTTTATTTCAAGCACATAATCATATATGTAATTCACTTTTATTCTGTTCTAATGTTCACTAACACTTGCTAGAAATGCATAATTTCAATTAAAAGTAATATTCTTTAACACAGGTTTCACCAATTATCTTGAATACCGTCATGACCATTACATCAGCACTTTTTCCAACAACAGAGACTGCAGAGAAAGACATTAGCCCACTACCGCCAGATCTTTGGGACAAGAAGGATATTAAAAATTTGAACATGTGGTTTCTTGAAGAATCAAGTGAAAATAAAGATCCTGTTTCTGTAGCTGAATTGGTTCCTAAAGGAGAGACATTGAAAATGAAAATTGAGACTGTTGTTATAACCCTTGAAGCTGGGGTTGGTCACAAAACAGTGCCAATGCTCTTAGCAAAGTCTTCGTTTTCAGGAGAAGTAAAAAACTGGAGTACTCTGATCAACCTGTCTTCTCGTCTTGAACTAGAGGTAAGTAGAATAGCCCTGTTACTGAGTCTGTTGTTAAAGAAGTAACCCTGTTACTTGAACTAGAGGTAAGTAGAATAGCCCTGTTACAGAGTCATTGTTAAAGAAAATATTTACTATTTTCATGAATTAACGCTGCTTTATTGGCAGGCAGTACTCCTCAGTGCACAAAAACAGGAATGTGATAAATGAAACTGCTGCTACACTGCATAATTAATGCACTTTGACAGAGAAGGTTGAATATCTCATGAAACTATGAATCCCAGAATTCCATAGCATTCAGCCATGGCAGTTAAAGCAGTGTCAGACTGCATTAACTGCTGTGTAGACACAGCCTGAGTCATCTTCATCAGCTTAACCCTCATAGTTTACTGTTATTGTAATGATACATAACATATGATTCTATGATAAGGGAGCTAGTGAGAGCAGAAGTGCAAGCAGGAATTCAGTCAACTTTAAATAGTCATAGGCGGGATACAAACCGCCCCTTTGGGGTGGCCTGCACCCGCCCCTTTCCCCTATGGATAGGGGCCTGAGTTGCCACAGCGGCAGTCCCAGAAGCCCCGATCCGCCACTTTTCCAGGCTTCGGGGAAGCAGCAAAACGCCTGCCCCTAGGACACCCCAACAGCGGCGGGGAAAGAGAGAAAGGGGCCAGATTCTACACAGAATTCATTGTCCCAAGGGTCAGGGGCTTTCCCAGCAGACAATGACCACCAATTAGCAGACACTAATCCTCTTTTACATATCCTTCTGCACTGAGACCCTGCCATCCACAACAGAACAATACACAGATTATCATGAGAGTCACTCTTCCTTACCCATGCAATTTCTTGCATCTCTGTGCTCAAGAATGTTCAGTGACTTTTAGTGTGTTTCATAGCTTTCCTAGTTCCTTGAAAGTACACAGAAGGACCAGGCTGCAGCTAGAAACTGCAATATAGAACGTTTTTCTGAAACATGTTATAGGTACTACTGGTGGGAAGATAATATGCACCATCACAGTTTGGAAACTGTTGTTTAGAAAATTCACTAGCCATGGCCAAATTTGACACAGACTGTCCTTTTAATTGTGTTTTGTATTCCTAGGTACATTATTACAATGAAATGTTTGGCGTCTGGGAGCCATTGCTTGAACCACTGGAAATTGAGAACAGTGATGAGTTCAGACCATGGGTTCTAGAACTGAAGGTATAATTTTAGTAATATACATTTACTTGAGTCCAGGAGAGAGGACCTTAATGGATGCAATATACATTATTCTGTTCTGCCATTAAAATAATATTATATATGAGATCTTGTCAATATGTGTACCTAACACCCCATGATTTGAAAAGAACAGTTTCATAGTTGTATAAAAATATATCTTCACTGAAGAAAGAGATCATGGAAGGTGATTACCTGAGAATACTATATATGGGCTTACAATATCCTAGTTCTCTATTCCATACACATTTCACCAGTTATAGTGCTGAGTGTTTTCTTAATAAATAAACTAACTGAAGCAGAAATTATGAGACATGCTGTGTTATTTATCTGCCCTGTGACGAGTGACTTAGAGAGCTGGTGATGTTCAGCCTGGAGAAGAGAAAGTTAAGAGGTGATATGATAGCCCTGTTTAAATATTTGAAGGGATGTCATATTGAGGAGGGAGAAAGCTTGTTTTCTGCTGCTCCAGAGACTAGAACACAGAACAATGGATGCAAGCTACGGGAAAAGAGATTCCACCTCAACATTAGGAGGAACTTCCTGACAGTAAGGGCTGTTCGACAGTGGAACATACTCCCTTGGAGTGTAGTGGAGTCTCCTTCCTTGGAGGTCTTTAAGCAGAGGCTGGATGGCCATCTGTTGGGGATGCTTTGATTTTGAGTTCTTGATTGGCAGGAGGTTGGACTGGATGGCCCTTGTGGTCTCTTCCAACTCTATGATTCTATTTCTTGTGGGTTTTCTTCCTTTGTAAGGCTGTCCTTTCACTGTCTTGTGGATATGCTTCAAAACCTAGGATTCAGTGATACTCAAAATAGCCTTTCAAAAGTTATGTAAACATTCCAAATACTAGAGTAAACAACATCCTTTTAGTAATGTTAACTGTTAGTTATGTTTTCTTCTCAACCACTCATTTTTTCTTTAAAGATGAAAAAGAAGGCCAAAAAGACCTTAGTTGATTCAGTTGCTGAAGAGGAACACTACAAAGTACCAGAGTTCAAAACAGTGATAACTATTTACTCTCAAGATCAGTTAAATATTACATTGTCCAAATGTGGGCTACTAATGTTGAGTAACCTCGGCACGGTAAGAAATATATTAATGTGAGTCTGTGCCCTTGATGAATTAAAATCACATGTAAATGCTATTTTTTTTATTTAGGAAAAAAAGCAATAAATTAATAATTCACATCTTCTTGCTTGTGTAGGCATTTGCAGAGGCAGCTACGCAGACTTCAGAAATCTTCAGAAAAGATCGGGCCCCTTTTGTATTAACCAATACCTTAGGGGTCTCCACCATTGTCTTACCAAGTGATTCCTTCAGTGTCCTTAATGTTGAACCAACGGGGAATTCATTTCATCTTGAAGATGGACAAAGTCTAAGTATGGAATATGTCAAAACTAAAAGTGATCAAGACCAGTTCACGGCAATGACTACCCTGAGCAGTAAAGTATTTTACATTTGGCTCAGTAAGTAAACATGTTTTAAAACATATTTGTTATTTCAGGAATCAAACTTTGTTTACATAATACTAAATTGTTTAATTAGACTATTTTTATCCATAGTATCAGGCATTCAGATATAATGTCTGTAATCCAGTGGATTGTATTCTTGTTGCTAGCTGTTCATTAGCAAACTATCTTATTTTCCTAGACCTCACCTATTTATTTTTTAATCACAAAATATACAGGTTAACATTCATTTGTGTTCATGTCCGGCCCAAACTGTACATTAAACAGAAGATTGGTGATTGAATCTCCTGATGTATACTTCTCAAAAGAGAAATTAACAGAGGGACTACTGTGGATGGAAATAAAGGGAAGTTAATAGTTATCAGATTAAGGTGGGGAAACAATGTGCATAAATAAATCAGCAGAAGAGGAACACGAACCTCAGTCCCCCATGTCATGGTCTCAGTCTAAATAGATGAACATAGGCAATTCTGCCCCTCTTCTCACAACATTAGCACTTTTTGTGGGTGTTTTCTAATTTAATTGTTTGAAGGCAGTGCACTCTTTTCTCTAGGACAAGTTTCCATATGCCCTGATTTGCCTTCTCGACTTTAAGTCAATAAATTTATGCCCCAAAATTGACCCTAAATTTTTGGTTAGGCTTATATAAGGGTCAGTACATCAGTAGTGCTTAGAAATGTCCTAAAGCAAGCAAGCCTAATGCCTCAATCTCCATTGAACATCAATTCCTTCCCCTTCTAGTCCGTTTTGCAAGCCTTTGCTTCCTATCAGAAAAACTCTACATTTAAAACTACTTGCTTCTCTCTGTAATCCGTTTTGCAAGACCTGGCTTCCTATCAAAAAACCTTCTCTGTTTAAACCCACTTGCTTCCTATCAAAAAAAACCTCTCCATTTAAAACCACTTGCTTCTGTCTCCAGTTTGTTTTGCAAGACCTTGCTTCCTATGGAAACAACACTCCATTTAAATCCATTTGCTTCCTTTCTAAATTTTATGTTAAAACCTCTCCTCCGGCACCTAGAAATCGGTTGGGAGAGGTCCAGAGAAGGAGACGGAGAGATGGAAGTGGTATTTCCCCCTTTCCATCCTTCTTTATAGCCCCTTGAGTTTTACCCTCAACTTATTCACAGGTCACATCAAAATTCAGGATTTTGACTCTGAACCTCGACTTAAGTCGACTTGTACACGAGTATATATGGTATAAATATACAAGTGCATGCCTTGAATTTCTGACAGGTACTGGTTGCAGGTTGCATCTGGGTGAAGTGGGTAGACTTCATCTTCTCTGGCATTCTAGAATGCCACACAGTTTTGTCAAGCTTTGGGCAGGACAAGGAAAATTGTTAAACTAGATGCAGTCTGGTTGGCTGATGGGAGGGATTTATGAAGTCATGGGGCAGGCTTCAATGAGGTCTGGAGTGACTAAACTAGGCTCCTGTGCTCCCTCCACCAGTTTTTGATTATTTGTTTGTTTTTGGAGCATCATCACCACCCTCCCTCTCTTTGTCATGCTTATAGCTTGTCAGGTCTGTTATTGGTCATATCGTATAAAGCTGATATTTCATCACGACTTGAGTGGTAGTTTTCGCATGGAAACCAAATCTAGCTAAGAAGAGATTAGGCCTATATACCTATCAATAGTGGTATGGATAAGTCCGCTTAAAAGATGGTGGCAGTGCAGGCAACAAGATCATACCTAGCTTGGAGCAGGGATCTTTGTCCCACTTGCAGTGGGTAAAGTACCATGCAGTGACTTCTTCTCATGTGAAATACTGCATCTATCATCTTGGACAGATACCCAGGAGATGGGCTGAGTCAGTTGGTTGCCTACCAATGAACCAGTGCCTGGAGCAGGATCCAGGCACAGTTGTAACCAATAAACACGTGGCCTCTTTTACTCCAACATATTCTGTCTCTGTTTGGTTACTGGTAAGTGGGACTATGTTGCTGCTGAACCTCCAAGTGGGAATACAGCAGAGCTAGCCTCTTTTCGGTAATAAAGGTAAATCATAATAATAGCATCGAATCAGCACTGGTAATAAGGTGCTAAGGAATAAAAGTTATTTATATAGAGCTGGTAGGTAGATAGTTTCATTTCTTTAAATTCAGTGTATTCCATTTCCTAGCTCCCCAGAATCATTCCACTACTGACAAGATTCCTCTGACAACAGTGGGACGAAGTCTTTACAGAGTAAGACACAATGATTCAGGTGTTGTACGGTCTATTGTTTGTCAAATTGATACAATTGAAGGGAGCAAGATGATAACAGTACACTCTCCGATTCAGGTAAAATATTTTCCTTAAAATGTTAGTGATTAGTAAATGGACATTAGAAATGTTTCAGTATCTCCCAGCTTGCTTATTTGATGACCATCATTGTTTTCCCCCCATAAATAAGAGAACAGCAGCTCCTGCTCTCTCTATATATATATAGAGGTATACAAAATACTAGTGCTTTTTTGGTGAAACAAATTCAAACATAAGTCGAAAGAGTCTTTCTCTGTCTTTTCCTGCATAATCTGTTAGGGTCTATGGTACCTCTGTGAAGTGTTCTTTGTTTGCTTATCATGTGGAAATATATAAGATCCTTTAAAGTTTATTTCATCATATATTTAGATCTTTATTTTTCCATATAGATAAAGAATCACTTTTCAATTCCCTTGAGTATATTTGAAGATGGCAAATGTTTAGGAGTGGCTTTACCAGAGGATGAATTTAACATACCATTGACATCTTACAGGTAATTTTTCCTGCCTTCCTCCCCCCCCCCCCCCCCCCCGGCCACTTCACAATGTATTTTGTTAAAATTAACCATATAGCATATTAAAAAGAAAGATTAAAACATTCAACATTTCTCCTAAGTTAGCAATTTTTTACAGGCAGAGTAAATGCTTTTTATCATATTGTTCTGTGTAAGGTTTCAATTAAAATTATTCTTTCCAATCACAAATGGTTGAACTGTCTAATACTCACTGTATTTATTCTATTTTTAATATTTTGCATTCATTTTTTGATTTGCTATCATGACTTCTCAAGTCTGTACCAGTGGGAAAATTGGAATATGTTACAGTACTTACTTAATTTGTAGTAGAATGGCCATATCTGTACAATCTGCCATGGACTGAGACAGTTAAAGCAGTGTCAAACTGCATTAATTCTACAGTGTGGCAGCAGCCTAAAAGAAAAGAAATTATTTAAACAGAGTGCATGGTGAATGTCAGTGTTGCAGTGTTCCTATCCCCCTCTTTCATAAGTGACATGGTTGTTTTCTTTTGTATGGGCCTGCTTTAATGTAGGCCCTGTCTGCACAGGTGAAAAAAAATGTTCCCATACTGATGCCAGTGCTCCTTGATTGCACAATGCATGGCGATAGAATCATAGAATAGAATCATAGAATCGTAGAGTTGGAAGAGACCACTAGGGCCATCCAGTCCAACCCCCTGCCATGCAGGAAATCCAAATCAAAGCATCCCTGACAGATGGCCATCCAGCCTCTGTTTAAAGACCTCCAAGGAAGGAGACTCTATCACCTTCCGAGGAAGTGCATTCCACTGTCGAACAGCCCTTACTGTCAGGAAGTTCCTCCTAATGTTCAGGTGGAATCTCTTTTCCTGTAGCTTGCATCCATTGTTCCGGGTCCTGTTCTCTGGAGCAGCAGAAAACAAGCTTGCTCCCTCCTCAATATGACATCCTTTCAAATATTTAAACAGGGCTATCATATCACCTCTTAACCTTCTTTTCTCCAGGCTAAACATCCCCAGCTCCCTAAGTCGTTCCTCATAGGGCATGGTTTCCAGACCTTTCACCATTTTTGTCGCCCTCCTTTGGACACGCTCCAGTTTCTCAATGTCCTTTCTGAATTGTGGCGCCCAGAACTGGACACAATATTCTAGGTGGGGCCTGACCAAAGCAGAATACAGTGGCACTATTACTTCTCTTGATCTAGACACTATACTTCTATTGATGCAGCCTAAAATAGCATTGGCCTTTTTAGCTGCCGCATCACACTGTTCACTCATGTTCAACTTGTGGTCTACTTGGACTCCTAGATCCCTTTCACACGTAGTTTCATTCAGCCAGGTGTCCCCAATCCTATATTTGTGCATTTTATTTTTCCGCCCTAAGTGCAATACCTTACATTTCTCTGTGTTGAATTTCATTTTGTTAGCTTTGGCCCAGCTTTCTAGTCTATTCAGGTCATTTTGAATCTTGATCCTGTCCTCTGGGGTATTAGCTATTCCCCCTAATTTGGTGCCATCTGCAAATTTGATAAGTATGCTCCCAATTCTGTCATCCAGGTCATTGATAAAGATGTTGAATAGCACTGGGCCCAGGACAGAGCCCTGTGGGACCCCACTGGTCACTTCTCTCCAGGATGAAAAGGAGCCATTGTTGAGCACCCTTTGGGTTCGGCTGGTCAACCAATTACAGATCCATTTAACAGTTCCTTTGTCTAGCCCACATTTTACAAGCTTGTTTGCCAGAATGTCATGGGAAACCTTGTCAAAGGCCTTACTGAAATCAAGATATACTATATCCACAGCATTCCCTTCATCTACCAAGCTGGTAATTTTATCAAAGAAAGAGATTAGATTTGTCTGGCATGATTTGTTTCTCTGAAACCCATGTTGACTTTTTGTGATTATGGCATTGCCTTCTAGATGTTCACAGACTCTCTGTTTAATGATCTGCTCCAGAATCTTTCCTGGTATTGATGTCAGACTAACTGGACGATAATTGTTAGGATCCTCTTTTTTCCCCTTTTTGAAGATAGGGACAACGTTTGCCCTTCGCCAGTCTGCTGGGATCTCTCCTGTTTTCCAGGAGTTTTCAAAGATTATTGCCAGTGGCTCCGATATTACATTTGCCAGTTCTTTTAATACCCTTGGATGGAGTTCATCCGGTTCCGGAGACTTAAATTCATTTAGATTAACAAGGTGTTCCTCTACTATGTCAGGTGAAATACCATAGGTGTTCCCTGGTAACCCACCTTTGTCCTGGAGTTGGCAAAGTTGCAGAAAGCCCCTGTGTTCCTTCAAAACCGTGGGGTTATTAGGGGTTTTGTGGTGTGCAAACAGCCATGTGATCAGGGGGTCCCTCTACCCTCTTTACGTATTGGTCAAACAGATGAGCCCACCCTCAGGAGAAATGGCAACATACCTCGTGGTATATTCATGGAGATCCTCCAGTTATGACAGGGGGCAGGCCAGTCATGCCAATGTGATGTGAGCCCAGCTGGCCAGTGTAAACAATTACTGTATGTTCCACCAACCAAGTTTGGCTCAGTGTGTGCAACCTCCATCGAGGCTAATCTGGGGTCATTTCTGGAGCACAATTCTCTGTGATTGGACCTGGATTTATGGCCACTGCAGACAGGGTCCCATACAAGATCAGCAATTAAAGGAATATAGAAATCCCAATTAAGATGACAATAACCCACCTAGGAGGTCATATCTTCTCCTTACCCCATGTCAGACAAGGCTGTGGAAAGAAAATTCCCTGAGCTTTGTAAAGGAATCTGATAAAAATAGCTAGAGCAGTCGTCCCCAAACTGTGCCCTTTAAGAGATTGTGGACTTCAGCTCCAAGAAGGCTCAGCCATGTTGAGCAATAGTCTGAGATTCTGGGAGCTGAAGTCCAAAATCCCTTAAAGAGCACAGTTTGGGACCACTAAGCTAGAGCATCAGTTGAAATCACTGCTTCCACAGATCCAGATCAAAGTCTGGATCCATACATAGATTGCAAACTCCATCTGTGAGACGTGGCTTTCATGACTCATGCAGCTCCCTGTGTTGTTCTTCCGAACCACTTCTGAGGATCAAGAGATGTCAGTTCTCAGATACTTTGTAATGCCAGTTTCAGTCAGCCGTGTAAATGAATTTTATAATGGTTTGAAACTCCTCAAACTTTGAAACTCCTGAGACTGCCCCTTCCCAAAAACAAACACTTGTATTTAAGTATCTGTTAAAGATCTTGTAAATTCAATAAACAGTAATAAACAGTATGCTGTTGTGGAAGTCTATGGACTGCCGCTTTGCAAATTATATGTTTTTATATATGTATTTAATGCTGCCCTTTTTGTATTATTTCTTGTCTTGTCTCGTTTGGTTTGGATTCCTTATTTCTGAAAAGCAAAATAAGATCTATTGTGACTATTGTGCTTTTTTACAGATCACTACTGTTTTTTCAACCAGTAATTGATGCAAATGGAATTTCTGGAGAGTATGCATCAAGTGATGGAATTAGTTTTGATGAAATGGTTAAGAATTTTGGTAAAGTGTTGCAGAAGAAATGCCCACTGGTAAAATCATCTAACCATGGACTTATCATCAATATTGTCCCAGTGCAAGATACTTTGGTATCTTCTGTATGTACAGATGATCAGTGGGATTTACCATATGTTGTTCATTTGTGGCCTTCAGTTCTTCTCCGTAATCTTCTTCCTTATCACATCACCTATTCCTCAGAGGTACCGTGTGTGTGTGTGTGTGTGTGTGTGTGTGTGTGTGTGTGCTTGTATTATTTTCTAGTTTTGTTCCAGTGAACATGAAAATACTTTTATAAATTTGAATTGTATCTTCAGCATTCATTCCATTGAAGTATACTGGAAATCTCCCAAAATGTTCTTACTCATGTCTACATTCCCATCTCTGTAGATACGGACAAAATTGAGCTTGCCATCTATTCTCTCAGTCTTCTGACGAGTTAGTCTTCATGTTGTATTTATAAATTCAGTTATTGTTAGCTGTTGATATGACATGTTGCTTTCTGACTTCAACTTCAGGATGAATTTGCTCTAAACCCGTGGTGGCAAACCTATGGCATGCATATCTTCTCTAGCATGCAAAACCATTTTGGAGGGCACGCAGAGAGACGGGAGGGTGAGGGAAGAGGAGGAACAGGCACGTCCCTGTTACTCTTCTTTCCCTCCCCTGCCCTCCCAGGCCTTTAGCTGTCTCCAGGGAAGTCCTGCCCCAGAAGGCAAAAAGTCCTGCCCCCAGAGGGTGGAAGTCCCGCCCCAGAAACCCTATCCCACCCCTGGAATTTCTGGCACCAAGTAACAGACAGTGCCAGAACGCCTAAAAGGTTCACTGCTCGAAACCATTTTTTTAGCCTACAAAGATAAGTACAGTGGTACCCCGGGTTACGAAAGTAATCCGTTCCGCGGAGCCCTTCGTAACCCGAAATCTTTCGCAAGCCGAAATTGCCATAGGCGCTAGCGCTGGAAGCCGCGATTCCGTGTGAAAAAGCGCCGAAAAGCACCAAAATTTTTTTTCGTAACCCGGAAAAAAAACGTAACCCAAAACAGTTTTTTCTAATGGATTTTTTTCGTAACCCGGAAATTTCGTAAGGCGGTGATTTCGTATCCCGGGGTACCACTGTATTGGGAATCCTTGTTTTTTGTCCTGAATATGTGTACCAGTGATATGAGCTAAGGTGAAATTTGTTACCTTAAAAGAGCTGCTTAAATAAATGTATATTTTAAATGACCATTTATTTTAAAAAACTAAAGTGGTTGGAATTTCAGCCACAAATGTTTTCCCAGAAACAAGTGATTAACAAAGTTGTTAATTAAAAGAGCCAACAATTTTTACATTCCAAGATTGGTGCTTTCTCCAAAGCCTAGTTCTCTTGGACTTTTGCAAAAGTGCAACACGTCCTTCTCTTACATGGGGATCCGTTTTGGACACCCCTCCTGCGTAAGGAAAAAAACGTGTATGCTCGAGCCCCATTACTTCTTCTGGAGCTCAAAAGGAGTTCTTCCAGTGTATGATGGAAGCCATGCATGGCGCGCCCACCTATAACGTGAGCGCTCTGTACTGTACTTTTTTCTAAATTAGTCCTTCAGGCTCAGGAATTACAAAGTTTAGTCAAGAGTAGTTCCCCTGGGATGAATTGTGGCAAGAGGCTTTCAAAGATAGCATTGTTCAGTAACTGATTCTCCTGAACCCATTTCTAAAAACAGTAATAGATTACTGAAACCATCCTTTTTTTTAATGTGGTGGATTTCATTTGTAAAAACATCTGAAAAGTATATGATATAAAGATTAAAAAGATTGTTAAAAATCTTTAAAATGTAAGGTCAGTATATACTGAGCTGTGTTTGTGTCAACCTATTGAAGTCTGTTTAATTTTAGTTATCCTGCAAAATTGCAGTGAGGAATTACAGCAGACGTAATTTATAAAACGGTTAGACAGATGACTGTGAACTAACTTTTAAATATGATTATTTGGTGTAAAGCAAATGTATCAGTAGTGTTGGAGTGGGACTTGGGGGATTCAAACTCAAGTCTCCCCAAAGCCATGAAACTCACTAGGTGATCTTGGGCCACTACTTGTCTCCAAGTTTGATCTACAGAATTGTTATGAGGATAAAGAAGGAAAGATGGCAGTGTATATCACCTTGTACTAATTGGAGGGAGAGTGGGGTACAAATACAAATAACAATTTTTTTTCCAAAGAAGGAGTTTTCTATAGCAATTTAAAGAGTCTTTCAGTTCAGTATCAACTACAAATATAATCCACTCTGCACAAATGTGAATTAAAATATTAGAGATTCATTAAAGAAATCATACATGCATGGCTGCCTAATTACAATGTCAACAACATGTAATGTCAAAGTTAATTTGGCGGTAAAGTAACAGAGTTATGAATAATAGGCATGGTGTTTAAAGGAAAAAGCCAGCTGCATAGCATATGCTTTGTCATGTCACCAAGATTGTGAATTTTCAACAATAGGTGGATCTCTTAATAAATAATAGATCATTTCTATATTTACTTTGTATTTCATATGAACGTTTTACAGAATTAATCAGACTATTAACTGTATATTTTAAACTTGTTGGAACTTGAATCCACCTTGAATACCATCTTGGGGGGAAGACGGGATAGAAGTTCAAATAATAAATAAAACTTTTTCCCCCAAAAGGGAGATAGTACAACACGCAACACTCTGGAAGATGGATGTACTGCTCAGATTCATAATGCAGTACTGGATGAGACCAAGCTAGAACTGTGTTTACTTAATTATCTCAATAAAAATTGGACTGCCAAGTACCAAATCCAAAGAAATCAGGAAGAAATTAGTTTCATCACATTTTCCTGCATTACAGACCTTGATAAGACAGATTTGGACATTGCTGTACATGTAACATATGCTACCGGACACGTGATTATAGCAATTCACAGTCCATACTGGATGGTAAATAAGACTGGTCGAATGTTACAGTATAAAGCTGATGGTATTCACCGAAAACATCCACCTGAATATAAAATGCCACTTCTTTTTTTCTTTCCAACCTAAATACTTTTACAATGAAAACAAGGTAATTTCAGCCAATTAATTATGTATGCAGTTAGAGTTAAGTTTATTACCGTCTTGTGTGTATGTGTGTCTGAGGGCGGGAGGAAGGGAGATTATGATTTATTTATATTTTGGTTTAGAATTGGGAATAAATAGAATAGTGTATTGCAAATAATATTGCACATTCCCTGATCATAAATTTTATTAATAAATTGCTGTATTAATGTGAGAGGGTCATTTGGTAAGTTGCTGAAAATGCTAAAAAAAAATGTCTCATAATACAGTGGTCCTTTGTCTTACGCGGGGATCCATTCCAGACCCCACCACGTAAGGCAAATTCCACCTATGTTTGAGCCCCATTCAGAATAATGGAGCTAGTGCTCATTGCGTGTCATTCAAGAAATGGCACGGGGCTTTCCACGTAAGCTGAAAGCTGTGTAAAGGTGCCTGCGTATGACGCGGGTGCACTGTAAATAGCACAACTTAATGCATTTTTCATGCCCCATTAAGCTTTTGAGTAAAGGAAAGGTTATCTGTTCTGTGTAATACAATGCTTAAGACTGAATTTTATTTTGAATATCTTTTGTATTTAGTGGACTATAGCTATCACACATTTTGACTATGACCTCAGTCGCTCAGTTATCACAGTCAAAAAAGGGCTTCTGATGAGCAAGAGGAAGTACAATTATGATCTAGTGAATGCCAAAGACTCCTGAAGTAAAAAAAAAAATTTAGGGGGGAAAATCCCCCTCCCTACAATAGCAACCCAAAAAAGATAGAACATGTCCAGTATCCAGTGGGATCTGAGTATCTGTATGTATGAAGAGGGAATGGAGATGTTGTTTTCCAAATGATACTCAATTTAATTTTCAAAACTCTGCTAGTAATAGAGAATAACACATGTTTTCCTTACAGGTTCAACTCATGGTGACAGACAGTGACCTTTCTGATCATTTTTCCCTGGATACAGTTGGCAGTCATGGTTTTGTTAAATGTAAAGGGCCCAAGAGGGAGTACCAAGTGAGTCGTTTCATCTTATGTACTTATAAGCATAATTGCAAGCATAATTCTGTCTACTTGAAACATAGTCTTATTTAATTCTTTGAAAGCTGTTTAATAAACTAGTAAAATAGGATTCCAGTATTAAGATGTACACAGATCAGTTTCTTCCTTGCTTTTTATATTTTTTCTGTTTTGTCTTTCAGTATGCAAAAACAAAACGTATTTTTCAGCAACATTTTTATTTTAGTTTCCCCAATAAACAAATCTGAACACTGTATATACTCAACTATAAGTCAAGAAATGTATGCCCCAAATTGACCCTAAAATTCTGAGTCAACTTATACATGGGTCAGTATATTAATATTTGGTTAGAAAGATCAGGACAACAAGCACGTCCTGATGCTCCACTCTTCATGCCTGAGGCAAGAGTTTTTGTGCGTGTGCATGAAAGATGTTCAGTCCAATCTGAAAGCCTCTCCCCATCAAAGAAACACCCCTTTTAACCCATCTTCTTTTCCTTTCCTGTCTGATTTGAAAGCCTTCTCTTCCCATCAAAGAAATACCCTATTTAACTCCACTTCCTTTCCTCCCCAATCTGATTTTCAAACCTCTCCTCCAGCACCTGGGAAGTGGTTTTAGGTGATCCTTTGTTATAGCTCCCTAAGTTTTACCCTTGACTTATCCATGGATCATATGAAAATCCATGATTTTGACTCTGAAACCTTCTCTTGACTTATACATGTGGTTGACTTGTACATGAGTATATATGGTAACTGCCCAGTGGAGTCTAAGAAGGTATAGCCTTGCTGAAGCAGGGGTATACAGTAACTTTGTGAAGGGTTCATTTACTGACCTAAAAATTAGCGGACAAAGTTGAAAATATTTATATATATGTATGGTGGTAGAAGTTCAAAATTTTGCAAATAGTCCAACAATGATAAAAGAGTTACTATGAAAAGGGATAGCATAAAATATTGTTCATACTACTCACAGATCTTTAATAGAATAGAAAGATATGTATACATTTAAGCAGATGTATGTGTCGCTCCTGTGTGGAGACTTCAAATGGTCCTATTCGTATGGAAATGCCATAGTCCAGTAGTAGAGCATACTCTTTGTGTGCTGAAGGTCCCAAATATAATCCTTTATACATAGAGATAAAACTGGGAAAGGCTCCTGTCTGAATCCTTGAGAGTTTCAAGGTCTAGTCAGTATACTGTGCCACAGGAACAATAGTCCAATGTAATATAAGTCAGCTTTGCATGTTCATATGTAAATATGCTCCTGTGAGAACAAGAGAGATCATATGGGTTTTTCCCATAAATTAGGCACTGTTATAAATTATATAATGTGTATGTATGTTATAAGTGATATAATATGTGTGTATGTATGTATGTATGTGCCTTCAAGTCTCCTGCCAACATATAGCAACCCCATGAGTTTCATAGGCTTTTCTTAGACAAAGAATACTTAGAGCTGATCTTCGAAATATAGCCAACAACACCTGATATTTATTTGCAGTTTCCCATCCAAGTACTAATCAGGGCTCATCCTGCTTAGTTTCCAAGATCAGATGTCATTCGGTGTCTATAAAGTATTTAGGCCATGATAACATGCTAGCACATTATATTTTAAAATGTCAGTCTATAAGGTACCATTAAAAGCAGCAACACTGATGAGCACTTTTTGTCCTTTTTTTCAGGTTGGTGTCACTATAAATAACAGCAGTTTTAATCTCACTAGAATAGTGAGCTTCACTCCTTTTTTCATGATTACAAACAGAAGTACACATACTTTAGAAGTAGCTGAAGAAGGCAATGAAACATGGATTCCAATACTTTTACAGCAGGTACTCATGGGAAAAAACAGTTGTATCTCTCTCCACTGGTAACTGTTATATATGAAATGTTTCTTGTTATTCCATTAAATGTTCCTTTAATAACTACATTTATTTTCCTAGCAATATCCTATATTGCAAATCTACTTTCTTGGGTGATTCTTAAGTTCAACCTGAATTTGTATTGCCTTCAATAATTTTTAACTTCATTTCCCCCAAAAAAAGTAGTAGCACTCGTTTGTCACAAAATTGTGGTAGCAATCTTTAAAGCTTGCCACAAGCATATTATTTCTCATGAGAAATGACTAAGGGATAAATAACTCACTGGTTGTTTTTCCATGCAGTCTTAGTAACACTATCAGTCTGTGAGGGCCAATTCAGGCTGTTATCAAACAGCTGTCTTTGTACATTGGAAACACACCAGGCAGGCAGTCTAACTTCTATTTCTCAGCTTATTTTTATTCTCTTCTGAGCCCACACAATTCATTAGTTAGCCAGTCACAACCAAGAACTTTATCTAGAACTCTTATCTCTAACCACACTTTATCTAGTGACTGTGGTACACTTACGAGTCTTATGCTGCCTGTGAAAGGGATTAATCATCTTGTGCCCTCTAGTTTACTGGCTAGCAGGATTATTACTGGTCATCTTTTTTTCTCTCTTTCTAATCTCATATGGTGAAACCAATAGTATTGGTGTTTTCACCTTATCTTTGTTTACATTCCACTGAGTATCTTACATTTTTCTCATACTAAAACCAAAGAAAGAAGGTATACACACACACACATAAAGCTAGTTGCCTGTGTTATATCCTATACTGTATAGATTATAATCCATATCTTAAATGTACAGTATATCCTCAGGTCACAACGCTGGCAGTAGAATAACCTGGTCTGTAACAGTGTGGTGTTAGTGAGTGAAATAGCTAACACTGTTCCTAAAGTTTCCAAGAATGTTTTGCCAAGCCAAACTGAGTGTTGTATTCGATCTCAAGAATACCCAGCAGGCTCTTTGAGAACTAGGGCCCATCATTACAATTCATGTTCCTTTTCATCAGAATAGTCAGTACCTGCCATGCCTCTCTTTGAGAGTTCAGCTTCTGAGGATGAAGCAGATCCACCTAGCAGGCCCCCCTCCCCAGAAGTTCAGAATCTGAAGATGAAGCTGACTTACCACAGCCAAGCCCTCCTCCAGCTCAGCCTTATAGCCACTTGAGTGATCCACAGGAGGAGGAGGAGGAGGAGGAGGAGGTAGAAGAGAGACACCTGAAGTAAGGAGGTATTGCAGTTTAGAGCAGACTCAGCCCTTCTCCTGCTGGCAAAGTGCTGGCAAAGTGAGAGGCGGCGTGGACGCAGCAGGGAAACACCCTCCTGAAATACGGGTGGTGAGAAGAGTGTTTCCCTGCAGCAGGTTTAGAACAGACCCATATGTTTGAATTATTCCAGACAATGAAAACCAAAGGGGCTTTGCAAGAGTGATATAAATTCTTTCTATCCTATTCTATCCCTTTTTAAAATAAACTTCTTTCTTAAAAAGCATCTGCTGTCTCTCTTTGCTCCTGTACACGTGCCTGAACTCGGTTACTGATTGCTCTAGGTTAGTACAGAAAGAAACTAGATCTCTATCCCTCACAAGTCCCAGTGTGTGTGTATAGGGAGGTGTAGCTGTGGGGCTACGTGTAATTCACTGGGTGGTGGCAGCTTAGGAAAAGGACCTCAAGAGATCGCATTCCGCTCAGCAGGGAGTGGGGAATGGGACCTAGGAGATCCTAGAAGGGAAAGTGTGACAGGAGGGGACTCCCTGGGAGTAAAGGGCCACACACAGGGCGCCAAGGGCTCCAGGAAAAGGCTCCCCGTCAGTCATTACATGGTTGGCAGTGGTGGTTTTTTTTCTCCCCGTCAGTCATTACAGCTTAGTATGAAACATTTTTGGAATTTCCATTTAAACATTTATTGTTTTATATGTTTTAGAGCAAACTGTGATTGTAAAAGTTTAAAAGGTTTTAATCCTTACTATAAGATGGTACTTTTATGGCTATTACCTGTATATGGTTGTATCAAACTGTACATATTTTTGACATGAGATTACCACTAAAAAGAACCACAACACTTGCCTTAAGGTTAGCAACCTGGTCATGTCGCTAGTTCTGTGGAGGAAAATTTGCAAAGAGAACAATTGTTCTTACAAATGTGGCTTCGTCAGGATTTTTCTAATCTGCTGGAAATAATATCAGACATATTTAAGTAAAGACAAGAAATACTGTAGATTACACTTTTTCCTGTGAAACTTGAATACGTGAAATACATCACCTTAGTTTTCTTGGTAGTTTTAGCATATACTGAAGTATCATGAGAATAGAATACCAAATGTTCAATAATGCTGAATATATAAAGTGTGACACAAGAACAATATTCTTCTACTGATTTTGTTTTCTTCGCTTATGACCATCTTCTAAAGGTAGATTAATACAGTATTCTAAAGATGGACATGTACCTGACTGTTGGCATTCTTGTTTTATCTACCCTATATTCAAATTATATTTAATTATTGATTCACAATTCTGCTTATTTCATCTTTATATCATATTCAGCTAAAGAGAATGGATGACTACAACTCAATTTCTGTTATGCACTTTCTTTACAAACATGTCATTTTCCTTTCCAGTGTATTCCTTTTTGGCCTGAAAATAATGAAAGCAAATTGCGTGTTAGAGTAGAAAATTCTGATGTTCCACCAAAAACTATTCAGTATGATAAGCAAGAAAATAGTTTGCTGCTACACTTAGAAAACAGGGTGAGTGGTCGTTTCTACTACTTAGACAAATTTTATTGTGTTTTCTGCCCTCCTAATTTCTTTCTCTAAATCAGTGGTTCCCAACCTGTGGGTCGGGACCCCTTTGGGGGTCGAATGACCCTTTCATGGGGATCGCCTAAGACCATTGGAAAACACCTATTTAATTACAGTTATGAAGTAGCAACGAAAATAATTTCATGGGTTTGGGTCACCACAACAAGAGGAACTGTATTAAAGGGTCGCGGCGTTAGGAAAGTTGGGAACCACTGCTCTAAATAAAGAGAACTGTGATTAATATATTAAGAATTAAATAAATATTTTTACATATTTAAAATGTTTTACTGAACTATTTATGCTTTTGGAATTAAAATAATTTTTGTGATGGTAAATTGGACTAATGAGTAAACTCAAATGTAACACACTATTTTTATACATGCTAGCTTGGAGACATTGTTGTGGATATTACAGTAGCGGAGCATTCAACAATAATTGCATTTTCTAATTACCATGATGGTGCAGCTCCATTCCTGATAATTAACCATACCAAAGGAGAAATAATTGAATATGGGCAAAGGTATGTCTATAAAATTTTCTTCAAATTCTATAAAACATGAACACTGTCCGTGTCCATGCCTTAAAGTGTGGATACTGATCATGAATGTGTTAATAGATATTGTATATTTAAATGAATATTAAATATCCATTTAAGAGATATGTTCAAGGATAGTTCCAAAGAATGGCATTGAGGACTCCTGTTCCATGGCTATGTACCTGTGAATGACACAAGGTTCCATCCTGTGCCCCATGCTGTTTGATATCTATATAGAGCTGCTGGGTGAGGTCATTAGGAGTTGGGATTGGGTGCTATTAGTATGTTGATGATACTCAAGTCTATTTATCCATGTTGTCAGAGTTGTCCAGGACTATGCAGGTGCTGGATCAGTGCCAAGTTGCTGTAATGTGCTGGATGAGGCCAATAAACTGAAGTTGAATCCCATTAAAGTGGAGGCTTTGTGAATTAGTGGTTCCTTGTTCTAGGGAATGAAAAAATGACCTCTTTGGGATGGGTTTGCATTTCCCTTGAGGTAGCAGGTGTGTATCATTGGAATATTCTTAGTTTCTTCTCTGTCCCTAGAATCCCAGATCAATTCCCTAGCCTGGAGTGCTTGGGGCCAACTTTGATTGATCCATAAGTTGCAGTCAGTTCTGGACAAGGATATTTTAGCCACAGTAGTCCATGCACCAGTAGCTCCCTGATTAGACTATTACAATGCAATATGGGGCAGCCCTTGAAGATTACTCAGAAGCTACAGCTACTGCAAAATATAGCTAGGTGTAACAGTATGCAAAAACCACAAAATACTGGTTTTAAAGGAATTGCACTAGCTGCAGTATAGTTTTGGTCTGAATTCAGACTACTGGTGGTAACATTTAATCTCTGATTGGCTTGGCACCTTGATACTTTAAGGTGCCATATCTACATCTGGCTATGAATTGAGATATGTGGGAGTGGCCCTCTGTTTCCCACTGGTGGGCCAATAAAATGTAGGAGGATATGAGAGGAGGGCCTCTTCATTTGAGTCACTCTACTTATGAAATATAACTGGGAATATATTCCCTTAGAGCAATGATTCCCAAACTATGGTCTTCTGGGAGTTTTGAACTTTAGCTCCCAGATGCCTGAGCCATCTTGGCCAGTGGTCTGGGATTCTGGCAGCTGAAGTCCAAAACACTTGGAAGGTCAGAGTTTGGGAATCACTGCCTTGGAGACTGGTACTGATGCTGGTGTTATCCAAGCACCAAGAAACGTACGGCTATTTCTAGAACCTTGAGAGATGGTTGAATGCAAATCTGCACATCAGCATAGTTCTAAATTGACCTAAACTGTTTTAATGGGTTTTGAACTGTTTGGTTTTTATTTGTCAGATTGTTTAATATGTTTTTAATCTATTTAAATTAGTCTTAATGTTTTACATTGTTTTAAGCTATTATAATTGATTTGATTTTTTCCTGCCCTGAGATCCTTAAATATAGGAGATAATATAAATATTTAAACAAATTGTGTGTGCATGTGCTCACGCATGCACACGCACACACACACACAAAATGTTCTTCCACATAGTGCCCTACTGGTGCTTCACTGTTAAACATAAATGTGCTTGCTTGCTTAAGAAAGTAATTCAAGTTATTTGCTTTAGCAAAGTGGCATAGTCAAAATATCACAAAATCATAAATCCAGGTGCTTGTTTTAACTGAATAGACACATCCAATCAGTTGTTGAATGGTAAGTCAGCACTTACGTAAACCCATTTGTTCAAGGAGTCTTTTGTAATTCGGTCTGACAAATACATTTAGGCCATAATTGTTTTTATAGCCAACTCTGCCATATTCATTAATCCCAGTCACTTGTGCCACAGAGTTAAGAAAAAGTACTGTAGACTGTAGAAGATAAAACGCTGGGAAGAAGATTAATTATGGGCATGAGGAGATTTCAGTACAGATTTTCTAAATTATTTAATACAAACTTCTTTTTGAAATGCTTTACATATTAAAAATAATACTTTTATAGCTATTAAACTTCATTGTGTTAAATCCTGTGATTTACTATATTTTTTCTTGTTTTATTTTCAGTTCACTCTGTGTAATGGAAGATGTTTTAGAGCCAAATAAAGGAATGCTTTACACATGGGCAGACCCAGTAGGCTCCAGAAAATTGAAATGGAAATGTGGAAAGAGCAGTGGGGAAGTAACTCAGAAAGACGTATGTGTGAATCTAACAAAGAATTTACTTCATTATTTAAACTGTAACAACCTTTAATGTTCTTTATGGTTTCTGTGATGCTGTATATGGGGTTTGCACCTGCACAGTCTTGACTGAATAGAGTTTTAATGGGAGCCTTATTCCCATCTCTTACAGATGTCTAGCCATGCATCAGTGCCTTTTCCTTGGTTCTTTTTCATCAGCTATGTGAGCAGCCTTAGGAGGAACCTTTTCCATCTGAATGATGACTCCCGCTGAATAAATTTCTTTTTCTTCTCTTCACTACACTTTATCTTCCATTATCACCTTCTGTTTAGTAACAGAAATTGACTGTAGGAATGGACTTGTGTAGCTTTTAAAAAGTTATTCAATCTCTATAACTGCTCCAGAGGAAGGTTGTGTCTTTGGCAGGCACTCTGACATGTCTGGGTCAGTGCCAGAGGGTACAAAACATCTGTTTGTAAAAGCTTTACCAAGCCGGGGCTTCATCTTTGTCAAATTGCCTTCACTTAACAGTTTGGAAAGGGACATTGTGACAGGTGAGGTCACACGGAACAAGCGGCTAAGTACTATTATTTTGGTCAATAAACAACCCACCCTTGTGAAGGCTTCACAAGTTTCATTACTCCTTCTACCTTATTCACATGCAAAAATGCCTTTCGAAACTGTCTTGGTCCTGCTGGCTCCAACAACTTGTTTTGTATTGATCCTAGCCTCAGCAACTTCCTCAGTATCAACCTTATTGTAAGCACTGATCTTGGCCCCTTATTCTTCAACACAGACATTTGGTCATTTGGGACCAACCTGGACCTCAGGATACCATCTGCTGTCTCTGCCACTAACTCAGTAAAAAGACTGAAAAGAGGAGGTTTGGCGGGGGCGGGCAGTGGTTCATGTTGAGGTGTTTAGGATGCTGGTGAATCTTAGGCTAAAAGGGATTTTTAAAAATTTGACAAAATAGGAGTACAGTGGTACCCCGGGATACGAATGCGCCGCCTTACGAAATTTCCGGGTTACGAAAAAAATCCATTTAAAAAAACTGTTCCGGGTTACGAAGGTTATTTCGGGTTACGAAAAATTTTTTGGTGCTTTTCGGCGCTTTTTCGCACGAAATCGCGGCTTTTCCCCATTAGCGCCTATGGCATTTCGGCTTGCGAATGCTTTTCGGGTTACGAAAGCGGCGGCGGAACGAATTAATTTCGTAACCCGAGGCACCACTGTATTTCATTCCTCCATTCCATTAAAGATTCTGATGGAAGTAATTACTATGCTGCTGCTGAAGTGTGTTATAGAAAGGGGCCCTCTCTTCAGGAGTTCAAGATAGCTCCAGTTAGAGATGTGAAAGTATGGGGGTGAAATGGAAAATCCTTGCTGCCTAACTTTTTCTCTAAGTACTTCATGCCCTCAAAGCATGGTGGGCCTGTTTTAGACCTCAGAGGCATCACTAGATGCATCAGAATACTTCAGAATAGTCAGTTTTATTATCCTTCATTTCAGAAGGTACCACTTACTGGAAATCTCCATATATCTGCAAACAGCTGGATGGAATCCTTTGATGGACTTCATAAACAAATCTTGGCAGAGGTGTTCTGTTCAGGCAGGCTTGTCCCCCTCCCCCCAATATGTCAACTAATGACAGATGTGTCTGTAATGAGATGGGAAGCACATGGCAGTCTTATGCTGCACACATTCTGGAACCTGTCAGAATGAGAATCCCATATAAATGTGCTGGGGAATTCCTTGCTTCATTTAGGCTTTCAAAAGTTGGGGCAGGATGGTACAGTTGGCTATATACAGTACCACAGCTGCACTACATAAACAAAAAAGAAGGCAACAGATCTCACACTCATTCTCTCTCTGCAGTTTTGAGACTAGTGCTATTGCACATCATGAAATTTGCCAAGCAGTGGAAGAAAATTCACAAGCAGATTCAGTTTTCTTGATGAGTTAGGAGTAAGTTAAGCTTTCACATCAATAATTGACAACAAATGCATTCCATACATCTGCCTTGCAAGCTCAAGTGACACCTGTTCCTGACATTTTTATGTATTTCATTTAATTCAATTTCTGTGCTGCCTTTCTCCCAGAAAGGAATCCAAGGTGGATCACAGATAAAATCATTCAAAATATTTTACTATAAAAATTTAACAATTAAAACCAACTAGCTAAAAACAGTATAAAATGACATAAAAACATGCAAAAGTAAAAAAAAAAAATATCTAAAGCATACACCCCGTATAAAAACGTCCCAGACACAATTACTTGAATAAAAATGTCCTTGCCTACTGGTGAAAGGAAAGCAGGGAGAGAGCCAGCCTAGCCTCACATGGAAGGGAGTTCTAGAGGGTGGGAGCAGCCACTGAGAAAGATCTCTCTTGTCTCCTCACCAAGTGAGTGTGTGATGGTGACAGGACCAAGAGAAAGCCTTTCCCTGTAGATCTTAGGACTCTTTTTTGACTTCTCAACTCATGATCAGTTCTCAGTTGGGGAATTTTTTCTCTTTTGTTGCACTTAAAGAACATGGGCCTCGTTGGCAGCAATTTCCCTCTCATTTCTAGGTCTGGTTCACTGTTAACAGACCCTCTGGTGAATTGTTTTTTGAAGGTGCTCTCAACTTTATACCTTCCTTCTCCTTATATCTCTGCTTGGTCCCTCTGTCTTATTCTCTCTCAGTTGATGAAAGCATCTTTTGAGCCATTGGCTTTGTTATCTTGTGCCTTCATACACTTAAAGTCATCTTCCTGGTGGTGGTTTCACTCACTTGTTGGGCAAATGAGCTTCAACACTTTAACAGTTGATTCACCTACTTAGTGTTTCACAAAGACAAGGTAGGTTTACATTCAGATGTCTCCTTCCTCCTGAAGGTGTTGTCACAGTTACAATTGGGCCAAGTTACAAATTAAGAGTGGGCAACGGCATTGTGGGTGTCATTTGCCTCTAGAGGTGCCCATTGCAAAATGAAACCGATATAATATAACTTCACTTCTGTTTTTTGTTTTGTTTTTTATTTATTTTTTACTTTATGGTCTTTATGTGTTTATGGTCTTTGGAGGGAGTGGAAGTGATAGGAGTGAAACTACTGTGTTCTACAGTGTTTGAGACTATTTAAAGATGGAAAATTATCTAGATTTGTTTTTTTAAAAAATGGGTTTTGTGAGTTTAGGGAATGTCTGGGGTTGGGAGCTACACTTTTCGTAGCCTTGCCTTAGATATTTTTTAAACTCTGTCTTACTGCACCCACTCAACTGCTTCATTTAGGTATTTGAAGTGTTTCTTTGAGGTCAATTATAGACTGGGGGAAACGGATTACAGCTTTCTCAGAAGAACTTCCAAATGGGTGGGTTGAGTTTATCAAGCTGGTATGTCAGCTTGTGCATTTTCCTCTGCTCTGAAGCTAAATACACATTCTACAAGAACAGCAACAACATCTGCAGTCCTACTGAAAGGCTACATCTATGCAGATCTACAGTCTGATTTCAACCTTCCACATTCATCTTTTGCTGTTGCCTTAAGAACAGAGGCAGAGGTGAAGTTGTGTTTGGCAATGCAGATCTGTCTTTTATGGAGCCTTTTAAGAAATTGGCTAGACACCCATATGTGTGAGTCAAAGAGATTACACAGAATAGGTTGCTTATCTGTAACTGTGGTTTTGAAAGCAAAAACCCTGCAGATTGATACACTTATCCTCATCTTCCACATCTGTGCAAATTTCTGTTACATGGCAGACTGGGAATTGAGAAGGCTCTGAGGTACATACAGACATATGCTTTGAGGAGTGAGGCTCCAGTGAATACTACTCCAGAATGTTTTGATTGTGGGTCTACACAAGTGTAAGATCATGTCTTTGTTTTATTTCCAGCATGTTTCTGTTTTTATTTTGTTGTTGATGATGATGATGTGTTGGAATGTTTCAATATTTAAGTATTCATTTTAATCATTGTTACCCAAAGAAGGATGGATCTGTATACTTACTTAGAATCAGTGTTAGTATAATTAATAGAGATTATTTCAGAGAAAACTTGGATAATATAGGGTTATATGTCAATGTAAGATTTAAGAATGTTACTCTGCAAATGAACATATATTTATCTTTTGTTCTAGGATTTGATGACACCTATCCAAGTGGGAAATAAAACCATATATTTAGTTTCATTTTTTGAAGGATTGCAGCGTATTATCTTGTTCACTGAAGATGAAAAAGTTTTCAAAGTGTCATATGAAAGTGAAAAAGTTGAATTAGCAGAACAAGAAATCATTATATCGTTACAAGATGTTGGCATCTCTTTAGTAGATAACTATTTAAAGCAGGAAATAGGTTATATTGGGATAACAAGGTAAAACATTTATAATATTTCCAATTTAATTAGTTATTTTTTGTAATGGTAGGTTATGAACTGACTTGTTTTCTATGGTGTAGCAATTAATAGTTTGATAGAAATTCTGCTGAACTAGATATTATTTCCTAAAAACATATCTTTGTGATGGTTTTAAAAATGGGTTCAGTGTGGCAAAATGAAGCACCTTTAATAGTGCAGTCTTAAGAATGGATACCTACCGAATTCAGTGGGATTTCCCCCCACCCCACCCCGATAAGTGTTCATAGTATTGCAGCCTATGTGCCATTCATTTCCAAGGAAGAGGTTTAATGTAGAGAAATTTATTTTGTAAATGTATCTATCTAGTTTTTAAAAAATTGTATCCTACCTTTCTCCCAGTATAGGACCAAAGATTGTTCACAGACTAGATACAATAAAGTTTCTGTCATGGCCAAGTTAGTAAAGTCCTTGATTTAAGGAACCTGAAGCATATATTGCAGTTTCTTCAGATTAGCTTACCAAAGGTCTACAGCCAAATACTTTTAAAAGATAGGCTTCTGTCTTGTCTACAATATTGAAGTTCGAGGGGGGAATAACTATAAAAAAGTTTCCAAAGGGGGCTACATTGAATATTTTCCCTACAGTTCATAGTTTCCTTACATGGGATTTGAGCCTTGTACTGAATATTTTAACAAGATCCCCTTTCAAACCATTAAAGAACACTACATTAAAGTTGTTGTCTTTTATGGTTGCTTTTCTGGTAGTGATTACATCAGCACAAACAATTTCAGAACTGGCAGCAATGTCACTTAATCTGAAGTTTTATAAATTTGAACGGGATAGATTAGTGTTGCATCCATATTTCCCTAAATGTGTCTTTAAAAGAGCTGGAGCTGAGCTTGTATATTTACCACTTTTTCCCCTCATCCAAAACATCCATTAGCACATGAGTGAAATATTTTGGATGTTTGCAAGAGTACAGTGCAATTGAGACATACAGAAGCCATGTTTGTCTCTTTATCCTCAGACACTGAAGCAAAAGGCTTCTGACAATGATAGAAAGGTGGATCAAAGTACAGTGGTACCCCGGGATACGAATTGATCGCGTTACGAAATTTCCGGGATACGAAAAAGTTCCATTGGAAAAAACTGTTCCGGGATACGAAGGTTTTTTCGGGTTACGAATTTTTTTTCGGCGCGAAATTCAAACGCGCGGCTTGCCAGCGCTAACGGAAAGCCCTTTTCGGCTTGCGAAATGCATCGGGTTACGAACGGCGCGGCGGAACGAATTAATTTCGTAACCCGAGGGAGCACTGTATGTATTTTTCTTTGCTGTGATTATGCACAGCAGCCAAGGCCTTGTAATGCATGCCCAGAACTGGACACAATATTCTAGGTGGAGCCTGACCAAAGCAGAATACAGTGGCACTATTACTTCTCTTGATCTAGACACTAAACTTTTATTGATGCAGCCTAAAATTGCATTGGCCTTTTTAGCTGCCGCATCACACTGTTCACTCATGTTCAACTTGTGGTCTACTTGGACTCCTACTTGGACTCCTTTTGTGTTGCCAGGAGGGAGTGGGGGAGGAGAGAAGGTGGATCCTTTGCAGCTACGGCTGCTAACATCAGACTGAAAGTGGAAGCACATTGGAAATGTGGGGAAAGCAATGTGTTTCAAAGTTGCAAAGAGAGTTACGTGTAGTACTTTTGCTGGGAGAGGGCTCTGTATTATTCATGTTGGGAGGAGTTAATATATTCACATTTTTCCACTTTCATGGGGGTCCTTGGCCCCTAATTCCCACAAATATGGAGGGGTAACTGTATAATTTGGACCTCTGCGTCATCAGTTGGCATGTGGGGGTTAACCCAATACTGGTGGATTGCTCCTCCTGCCATACCAGAATAATTCACGTTGAGTACTAACCATTCAATTTTTAAACTGTCTAATCAAAAAGATTGTATGTACAGCGCTGTGTAAATTTACAGCACGTTATAAATAAAGGTTAATAATAAAGGTTAATAATAATAATAAACTAGATTCCTTTTATTTCTAGCAAAACGTTAAATATTCAGCAGTAAGTATACCTTAGAGACCTAATAAAATGAAATTGCTTACTGGCTAGTCACACTAATAACTATGAAATATGTTTCAACTGATAAATAATCTCTACATTTATTTATTTTGTTTGCAAGTTCTGATGTAATTTGGGAGACAAAACCCAAGAAAAAGTCAAGATGGCGGCCACTGAGTTTGAAGCAAACAGAAAAACTGGAGAAAGAATTTAGTGAATACTGTGATCATTCACCAACAGAAAATAAAATAGTGGAGCTAGATGATAATATTCCGGTAATTCTGAGAGGACTTTTTGTCAATTTGTAACTCTGCTGTAAATCTTTTATGTAAAGTTTAGTATCTTGCTTATTGCACTTTTACTAAAACCATATAGAGACAATCTTTTACCCACTTTTACTTTTTCTGTTCCATCCTAGCCATATATCTTACATGTCATTTTTCTGCAGCAGGAGGTTGTTGCTGTGTGTCTTCAAATGGTTTCCAACTTAAGGTGATTCTAAGGCAAGTCTAACATGTTTTCTTGGCAAGTTTTGTTAAAGAGGTTTTGCCCTTGCCTTCCTCTGAAGCTGAGAGAGTGTGACTTGCCCAAGGTCACCCAGTGGGTTTCCATGGCTAACACAGATTAGGATTCTGATCTCCAGAGTCATAGCCCAGTGCTCAAACCACTCCAGCCTGCCGGCTCTCAGCAGAAGGTTATAGCCCAATTTTGTTCACATTTACTCAGAATTATGTCTGAGTGTTTAACAGTTCATGTTATTCTGACATTTGTCTGCCTCATATTGTTTGGGAAGGAAAATGAAAATTTAATGAGAGGTTAACCCCTGATCCTATTTTGTTCTATTTCTTCCTTGTGGGACTCTGTTAAGTCTTTGATGTGGGTTCTGTGCCAAAGTGACAAGTTGGCTTCCTATGTGACCTTTGTATTTTACCATTTAACCAGTGCTTCCAGCAGCTAATGGCTTCAGTGGTTATCACCCTTTTACCTATCTAAGGAGGCATTCTTCAAATTGGTTTTCTGATGTGTTGCTGCTAAACAAAACATCTTACCCTGATTTTAGCATACCTTGTGGATCCAGTCCAACAACCATTCCTATGGGACCTTAGTTATATCTAGGCAACAGGCATCATTGTGGGACCTCTATGCATATTTTTCTGGGAAAACATACGACATAAGTACACTCAAGCTATTAAGAGCCCTCCCCTCCCTCCTTCCAACTGTCATCTTCTGGCCTTAGAGGGAGTGAAAGGACAGGCCCGACGCCATTGGGCCTGGCCCCAATTAAGAAAAAGAGCCCTCCCTCCAGTCCATCTGCCTTGGTCCAGGCCTCAGAGGAAGGCAAAGGAAAAACCCCTCTGAGCAAATCATGCCAAGAAAACCCTGTGCCAAGAAAACCATAAGTCAGAAACAACTTAAAGACTAACAACAACAAACATGTATAAGATTAGGCTGTTCATGGCTTTTTTAAAAAAAAAGTGAAATTTGAGTATTTCTGTTTAATACTGTCTTAAGTGGGGGAGGGATAAAGTGTTTTTAATTGTCATATTTTATATTTTACTGTTGTTAACCGCCCGGATTGGTTTGCCAGAGGGTGGTATACAAATAATAATAATAATAATAATAATAATAATAATAATAATAATAATAATAGTTTCTATCAAACTATTAATTGCTACACCATAGAAAACAATTGCTACACCATAGAAAATATTATTATTATTATTATTATTATTATTAATAAAGACACTTGCCTTCAGTTAGACACTTGAGCATATTTGAAATATTTCTCTTTGAACTGGTGAAATATAAAAGTGCTTAAAATTTGCAGGATTGTGTTTTCATGCTTAATTGAAGGATATTTAAGGAATTTTAAGGAATTTTAAGAAATAAGTTGTTTTACTATATTAGCATATTAATTCAACATTTTAGCACTTTAGCATTTAGCATTTTTATTGTCTGTGTTTTATAGTCTGTTTTTAATGTTCGACCCTTTTGTGGAAAGGGTGTTACAAACATTATTATTAAATGGGATTTAGATTTGAACATTTTAAAATAACAGGTCTGCTTGACTCCTACTGGTAATAACATGAAAATATTACAGCCAACTGAAATCCCTGTGAGAAGAAGCTTTTTGCCAGCATTAAAAGTACAGTATAGTACATCTGAACACCAATCATCCTTCAGAGTCCAGATTTATCGAATACAGGTATGTTTCAGGGTTACCAAAAGTGAACAATAAAATAAGGCTTTAAGTTGATATAAGCAAAGTAAGATATAATCGGTCTTTCACATTTGCAGTTTTAACGTTTAGCTTTGATTATTGGCAGATTTGATTAATATGTTCTCTGTAGGAATCTCTGCGTTCTCCAGTGTGACCCTATGACCAACTTTTGCCAGAAGCTGTGCCATACTTCCCATGGCATTTGTAGGTCTTCCAACACAATTTTGTGGTCAGCTTCCAGTAGATGTTGACCATAGAGTTGCACTAGAGAACCTAAAGATTCCTAGGGAAGAGTTTTCTCAGGTTAAAAAAAGTGTTTTTGTTTTATTTGCAATTTTTCTACTCACAGGGGTCTCTTACCCCAGCAAATGTGGAGGACCCACTGTAATAACATATTTTTAATTTTGCTGTTAGTTTAATCCATGCAGTTGAGATTTCAAGCTTTTCTTTGTGATACCTTCAGTGGCTGATATTCATGAATGAGCTTTAACAATTAAAACTTTTATTTAATTTGAAATTTTCAAATGATGAAGGAACTGCTTAAAACAGATGTTTATGAAAAGTGTATTGAATTCCATCGGATAAACATCGGATTTAAGCATAATGTATGTTAAGCCTTTTAGACATTTTTTAACATTATTAACATTTGTTAAACAAGTGAGTCCTAGAGCAGATCAAGCCAGAAATCTCCCTGGAGATAACAAAACTTAAGCTGTCGTACTTTGGACACATCATGAGAAGGCATGAATTACAGTGGTACCCCGGGTTACGAAATTAATTCGTTCCGCGGTTAATTTCGTAACCCGAAATACCTTCGTAAGCCGAATTCCCATAGGCGCTAATGGAAAAATAGCTCTCTGCTGCCCTCCGGTGGCGGAAAATAGCGCCGCGGTTTTTTCGTAACCCGAAGAAACCTTCGTAAGCCGAAGCAATAAATCCCTATGGGATTTTTTCGTATCCCGAAAAATTCGTAACCCGGCGCATTCGTATCCCGGGGTACCACTGTATTGGAAAAAACATAAATACTAGGAAAAGTAGAGGGAAGTAGAAAAAGAGGAAGGCCACATGTAGATGGATGGACTCTATTAAAGAAACCATGAGTATGAATTTGCAGGAGTTAGGCAGAGCAGTGGAGGATAGGTTGTCTTGGAAGTCGCCATGGGTCATTGTCGATTTGAGGGCAGTTAACAACAACAAATGTTAAATCTACTTAAATTCAGATTACAAAGTGCAGTCTTTATTGAATGAAGACACTAAAGAGAATTAGCAGTTGACTTCAATAAATTGAGATTTCTCTGTTTTCCCACTTTGATATGTGTGAAGCCAGTATAATTGCAAGCTAGGATGTTTGTCATTTAAAGTAAAAACAAACATTTGCAAGTGGATATCTAACATGCACCATATTGTCCTATCATTGCCCTTGTCAGATACAAAACCAGATTCCTGGAGCCATATTTCCCTTTGTGTTCTATCCTATTAAACCTCCCAAGTCCATCTCCTTGGATTCAGGTTTGTTAACACTGTTTAACACCTTTTTATGCTTTTTTCTGCTGCTTGTAATAATTTAGGAAGATTGGGGGGCTGGGGAACTAATTCATAGTAAGCTTAGATAAAGTGCATTTTGTTGATAAGTTTATTTCTTGAATTTGCTAAATTTTCTAGAAACTTCAAGAAAGCATATTGTTCAAACAGTTGCTTTTTCAATGTGGAGTCGAAGGCTTTAATGGCCGCCATCCATAGTTTTTTGTGGGTGTTTCGGGCTATGTGACCATCTTCTAGAAGAGTTTCTTCCTGACATTTCGCCAGCATCTGTGGCTAGCATCTTCAGAGAATGCTTGCCTGGAAAGGAGTTGCTTTTTCTATTTTCATTTGAATGAATTTTCAAATACTAAGATTAATTAGGCATTGTTATAAGTTAACAAAGCAATGTGATCCTCATTTTAACACTAGAAGTTATTAGATTCAAATGGGAAACACCCCCCCCCCAAAGTTCCTGATCCTGAGGCAATGAAAGCTTTACAAGCTTTCATGCACATCTTAGGCTACTCTTGCTTGACAAACATACCAGCAAATGTCATATGTGTTCAAGGCTGGAAGGAACTCAGTTTCCTAAGCCCTTTAGAGCAGTGGTTCCCAACCTGGGGGTCGGGACCCCTTTGGGGGTCGAATTACAATTTCCCAGGGGAGGACCGGACCGCCCGGCCCTTCAGAGCACCACTTCCCAAACAAAGGCTCCCAAGCCATTAGAGCAGTAGCCACCTCCAGGCCCTCTCCTCAGTGTGCTTAGCATCTGCCACAGAGTCCCCATTCCTGCCTCTCTCAAGAACATAGAGCTCTGCAAAAAAGGAGAGACAGCACAGCCAAGATGTCAGTTTCACTTTGAACCACTACCCCTCTGCCCTTCTATGATGGGGCTTTCTGGTCAGGTTTCTCCAGAGGAGCTTTGCCATTGCCATCCTCTGAGGCTGAGAGAGTGTAGCTCCTTGGGCTGAGAGAGTGTGGCTTCATGCCCAAGGCTCAAGGCATACCTATCCTGGGGCTTTCAGGACAGGTTTCTTCAGAGGAGCTTTGCCTTTGCCATCCTATGAGGCTTTTTTTGTGATTAATCACTATGCTTTACTTATGTTAAATGAAAATACGATTCATAACAGTAGCAAAATTAAAGTTATGAAGTAGAAACAAAAATAATTTTATGGTGGGGGTCACCACAACAGGAGAAACTGTATTAAAGGATCGCGGCATTAGAAAGGTTGGGAACCACTGCTTTAGAGAAACAAATATTTTTTTTCAAAAATCATGCAACTGTTGCAACTGGAATCTGAAAAACAACATGTTTGTAACTTCATTAAGTTACTCAGTCAGTTTGCATCTGCTGAATTGAAAATATTTGTTGATATACATTCCTCAGTTTAGTAGCTGGCTTCATTTCCTCCCATATATGCTTCATATATGCTTCTTTTCTCCTCAGACCATTGATTTGTACAACCTTTCCATTATATCCTTTGCAAATGATCTCTATTATATATTTCTGCACATGTAAAAAAGAATTGGATTCAACATGTTTTTAACTTTTATTTGTAATAATTATTATCTGTGTTTTAACTGCTTTTAACAGTCCTTTTTGAAAATAATTATGTTGTTTCATTCTTTTTTAAAATAAAATTTTGTAAAATTTTAACTGAATAGTGTTTTAAATTATTGTAAGCTGCCTTGTGAGAAAGGCCAAGTATAAATTCAAGAAAGAAAGAAAGAGCATCAACCTATGCTCACATTTTTGTTTGATATTTCCATAGAACCTAAACCATTTACAGACGTCAGTATTGTCATGAGAACTGCAGGGCATTCTCAGATATCACGGATAAAGTGAGTACAATTTTCTTAATTTCAGATGTTGTGTCTAGGGTAGACCACTGCATCTAGATTTCTGGCTGGAACCTTTCGTAGAAATCATGTAACACCAGTTTTAAAGCAATTTCATTGATTTCTAATATGCTTCCAGCCTGAGTGCAAGTTGCTTTAAAGCCCTAAACAGAGTTGGGATCTCACTAAGGGCAGAAGCAACTCTCTCTATATGCCCCTGCCTGAAAACTAGTGCTGATGAAAGTACCTGTATCTTTGTCTACCTCTAGGAGCAATACATTGTATGAGTACATGGGATAGCAATACATTGTATGAGGGCTCCATTCCTGCACCACAATGGCTGTCTGAATGGGGATCCCACTGGGCCACCTGGAGCATCCTCTGTTACCACAGTTCACTCATTCTGAGGTCAAAATGAGGTGCCTAGCATGTGATTGTTGTTGGACACCTCATTCTGACCCCAGAAGTGAGCAACCTGCAACAGTGGCGGATGTACTAGACTGCTCGCCAGGGTGCCTGTGCAGACAGTCACTGTGGCAGGAGAATGGAGGGTCAATTAATGGGATGTCAAGGCAGCTGCAATTGCCCCTGGAGTATCCTGGCTCATGCAGAAAGGACCTATGTTGCTAAATTGTTTAATGGTTCGATTTTCAGATTGCTTAATACGTTTTTTAGCCTGGTTTGTTATAAATTGCTTTAAGATACCAGTAGTTCTTATTTGTATGCCATCTGGAATCCTGTGATATAGAGTAAATAGTTTAATAAATAGTCCTGAATCAGAGCACTGATCTCTCCAGACCAGTGTTGTCAACTGTGGCTCTCTGGGGGTTCCGGGAAGATTTTTTCCCCTAGTGCTACATGGAGATTCCTAGTGTTTTTTGCAGCTATTCCATCAAAATACCAACTAAGCCAGATTCTGTATATTAGTGGCCCCAAAACTGTTTTGGGATGCTCTCTCCTTTTCTCATGCATGACAACCCTACCACACCTCTTCAACAGCTACCTCTTGATATTAGATCTACTGTTTGTGCAGCATCCAGGCAGACAGTAATATCTAATTCAATTTCACCCAGCTCCCCATTGTCTCCTCCTCTGTATCAGCCTCTCCTGTATGAATACAGCAGTGGCAGTGGACCAGGCCTGCTCTTCCCTCTTACCTGCACTGACCTTACAGCAAAAGGGGGTCTGGCTAGCTGGTTGCTCCATTGCTGTGATCAGGGTGACCAGGTGCAAAGGGAGCAGCAGTTGAGCAACTGGTTGAGCAGTGACTTCTTGCCCGTACTGGTCTTTAATAATTAATAATAATAATTTGTTTTATTTATATACCGCTATTCCAAAGATCATAGCGGTGAACAGCAAGTAAGCTAATTAGCAAGTAAGCTAATTTGCCCCCAACAGTCTGGGTACTCATTTTAGCGACCTCGGAAGGATGCAAGCCTGAGTCGAGCTTGGGCCCTTTTGCTGGTCTTGAACTCGCAACCTTGTGGTTTCGAGTGAATGGCTGCAGTACAGGCATTTACCCACTGCGCCACCAGGGCTCCTCCTTTGATGCAAGGTCCCTGCTACCTTTGCACCCATTCATCCTGGGAGCAGCAACTGAGCAGCTGCCTGAGAAGTGACCAAGAAGCCTCTTTCCCATGCCATCTTTGTGTTCAATTGCTGCACCCTTTGCACCTGGTCATCTTAGCAGCAGCATCCTTGCAGCAAAGGCCAACATAGGCAAGAGGCTTCTCAGTCATTGCTCAGCCAGCTCCTCAGTTGCTGCTCCCAAAGTGACCAAGTTCAAAGGGAAAAGCTTTTCCCCAGTGACAAATGACTCACAGTCTGAGAGAGGTAAAGGTTTCTTTTGAAGAATCAACCCTGGATATTCCTCCCCATAAACATGTCTTCCCCACACAGTTTCAAGTCGTCAGCCTCAAAACATTGTTTCTTCTCTGCTACTCTTTCAGCTTGGCCGACAAAAGAAAGCAAGAGCCAAGTTCTGGGAAAGTTCACAAAGCTTAATCAGGGTTCCAAATGTGAAACCACATTTTTGACACCGCTTCTCCCCCCACCACCACCATCACCACATGTTGTACTCCTCATCCCAGCCATGATCCTGATGGTTGAGATGGGGAGTTCCCCTTGTCTTTCTTGCTTTGGCTGATTTCTTTACACTTGCTGATTTGGCTGAAGCCCACTGCCCTTTGTTCCCTCATAGCCCTTCTGGATCTTTCCACTGCCCCCAGGGGAGCAGTACTACCACTTTGGGAATCACTACTGTATAGCTTCTGAAATCAGATAAGACTGGGCATGCTCAGAGTAGTATGGTGGTATTGACAATTTAAATTAGCTTGCAGGTAATAATAGGCTATAAGCTATACGTTCACTTCCAGTATTAATTTTATGACCACTAAACTTAGATGCATACAGGTATCACTTTAAAAAGGTTATTAATATGTATATTTTACCTCCAACATCCATGTGAATAACTCCCCACTGAATTTTTCTGTGTATGTTCGTGTGATGCAATAGTTATTGAATGTATTTTAAGATAATATATTTGTGAAAATCAACTAACTGAAAAAGGAAAATAAGGCCTAAATTTGATTGGTAGCCCAACCCAAATTAAGATTAATTGAATCAAAATAAAGTTACAAGCACTAACAAGTTTCATTTATTCAGTGGCTTTATTTAGTTTGAAACTAACAATTGCAATTAACAGTTGGGCTTAAATAAAATAAAATAAAATAAAAATAAAACATATTAAACTGTCCTTGCAATGAAGTGAAAGCTCTAAGAAGACTGAGCTGTTTCTGAGCTATTCTGTAGTACCCAAGCATTTCAGATGCAAAGACCTCCCAGGCTTCTGGCAAAAGTCTTTACAGTAAGCAATACCTTGCTCTAGATGAGCCAGTTTTAGAAACATGTTGTTTCTGAAGTCTTTGGTGTTCTTTCTCAAGATGTCTTAATTCTTTAACATAACCTATATTGATGCCATGTTTTAATAAGAAAAGAAAATGCAGTGCTTTCTTTAATTGGCAAACATAATTTAAAAACCATTACAACTGCAGTGCTGACAATGGTTTAGATTTAAGTTAGTCCCAAATAAAGTTGTTCCATTGAATCACTAAAAATCAAATGTATGTTGACTTAGCAAATTCCCATTGATTCAGTGGGTCTGCTGTTGTTATAATAATATAATAATTATTATTTATTTATATTCTGCCTTTTCCTGAAGGAATCAAGGCAGATTACAAAACAGAAAGCGACTATAAAATGCAAATTACAATAAAATCACATAAAATAATCCCTTACCCTCACCTCCTTCCAGTCATAGCCCTCACCATTATAGAATAATGAAGCACAATAACAGTTCAAATAATTATACAAATTTTTTTTAGCTCTAATAGCTGGATGTAGGCCAGTAAGCTTGTTCAGAAACAATTGTACTGACCTGAGTAAATATGCATTGACTTGTATTTAAAGAAAATCTTTCATTTATTTTGATTTAGCTTTTTTTAAAAAATTTACATGCTTTGTATTTTTTGTTGTTTTTATGAACAGTGTAAAATATGTTGTAATATTTTGACACTTTCTAAATTCGTTTGCAGGTATTTTAAAGTCCTAATTCAAGAAATGGATCTTCGCTTAGATCTTGGTTTCCTTTATGCTTTGGCTGATTTCTTTACACTTGCTGATGAAGTACCCAAAGGCCAAGAGGTATGAATGGCTATTACATCAGTAAATGTGTCCTGAACATTATATATCAAGTAGTTAAAAAGAAATATGGAATAGTTGTTCTTCATGGTCTCTTAATCACACAGTTATCTCCATCTGCATGGTGCATCATTTGGAACCTTCTAAAGCTTGTTTTGTAAGCTTTTTGGCAAGAGCCCTGCCCATTCTCCTCACAGCTGTCCAGCATTGCTCCCACCTAAACCCCACTTCTTTGTTGTCCTTTGTGTCAGCAACATCAGTGGAACTGTTCAGAGCTATCTATTCGTTTGTATGTGACTTGGACTTCTTTTTCTTGGCATTGGTTCTTTTTCAGTAGTGTTTCTTGAATTAGCAATTTTATTTGTTACTCATATTCTGTTCTTCTGGTTTAATATAGTCTATATTTTGACTTCCCTCTCGATTTATGACTCAGCTGTGTTATGGACTCTGTCTCTTGGTTTGATCTTGGATTTTCTGACTAATGTTTTCACATAGCAATTTCCTTTGGGCTACTACCTTCATCTGAGTCTTTTAAAAATGTATCCTGTGTGGAGCAAAAATTCCTGAGAAGCACAGCCATGCGCATTGCCTCTTGAGCCTCACAGTGTGAGGCCTTTTAGGCACTGGAGCATGCAGGAGCATAAAAACCACTTGTTCAAACTGTTGGTTTTGAGGCAAATTAAGTAGCAGTAGAAGAATCCCCGTGGAATCAAAGGTATAGGGATGTGTTTGATAGCATCTTTTTGGAAGAGTATCACACAGAGTGGTTTCTTATCTGGCTTATGAACTGGCAAAGGAAGACCCACCACTCCGTGTTCCTAGCCATTCCACAAGGTCCATGGTTGCACCATGTGGGTTTTTTTAGGGGTGTGTGTCGCGGGGCCCGTGGCTACTCCAGTTGAGATAGGGTTGACGGGTAGCTCCATAATGGCAGAAGGAGGAGAGGAAGCACCAGTGAATGCTCAACACCTTTATTTCCAAAACCAAATACAGTACACCCACATTATACGCGGGCACATTTTACATGGCTTCCAGCATATGCTGGAAGCCGCGCTGGAAGAAAGGGAGCCGCGCGCCAGAAGGAAACAATGGCACATGCTCCCATGGCATGTGCCCTGTGCGACACTGCTGCATTGCCGCAGGCATGAGCCCTGTTCATTTTGAATGGGGCTTGAACATCTGCATTTTTTCCTTTACGTTGGGGGGGGGGTCTGGAACAGATCCCCCTTGTAAGGGAAGGGAGGACTATATACCAGTTTCAGTTTCTCCTACATGGCTGTCCGGTTACTTCACCAACCACTCAACTGTCCCACTCCAAGACTTAGGGGCGGATACCTCTCCTTCCGGCTCCGGCTTCCCTCATTCTAGTGGCCCAAGGCTAGCCAACACCACCCACAAATGTCTCAATATAGACAAGGTCCGGGCCCAATCACCAGGCGGGCTTCGTATGGCCCCTATTCCGCTTCTGAGGTTGCCAGGTGGGCTCAGACAGCGAAGAATCCCTCCAGTCTATGGTTCTGGAGCTCGTCACTCCCAATACTGCCCCGTCTACCTTGTAGATGTTGGCGGGTCAAGTCAGCAGTCCAAAACATCCCAACCCAACGACAATCTCCTCCTCATGCCCCATCTTCTCTCCTAACTCCGGCATCTTTCTTAGCTCCTCCTCCCCCTCCTTGACCCTCCTCTCCTCTTTTCTAGCCCACGCATTTGCACTCTCCCCGGGCCCCGCTCCCATCACAGCTGAGCCCCATGTTTCGGCGACCTCCCCGGGTCTTGCAGCTTCTGCACGGCCCTCTTGTTCACCGTCTGCCCGTGCAGGACCCCAACCCAACTCCTCCCCATCATCCACCCTCTGACAGTGCTTTTGGGGGACATGTGGGCAGAGTGGCTACATGGTTACATCTTTTGACCTTCATCTTCCACTACAGACTGATACTGCCTTTAGCAGTATTGTTTGTTATTTTCCTGCCTAGAATGACACTACTGCCTCCTCTGGTCTCTTTCTAGTCTCCCACAAAGAAGAAGGGCAGGTTGCATACCTGTAACTGTAGTTCTTTGAGCATTCATCTGTAAAATCACACAAACCTGGCCATCTCCCCCTCATGTCCTCTTTCGCTCCTTGGATGTGCTGATACAGCATCCATGGAATTGAGTTTAGGCAGGAACTGGGCTAAATAGCTGCATGGAGGTGGAAAGGCTATTGCCAAAAGCTTATATATTGGCCCTGGAAGTTTCTGCATGATTCATTGCAGGCCCAGATGCATAATGTATTGTGGACATTTGTGTGAGTTCACAGATGACAAAGCATTACCTTTGCAGGTATGCAACCTGTTCTGATTCACCAAACACATACACAGGCTGGCTGAGGGAACCATCAAAAGATAGTGCAGGCAGAGGCAATACATTACCAGCAGCTAGTAATGGACTCCTAATCCTGTGGGAGTCCATTAAGAGAAAGGCATAAAGAACATTTACTCTTGTCCAAATAAAAATTAATCTCAATTTGATATTTGGCATATCCACAGGGTACTTTGGAAGTGACAGATATGGATATATGCATATAAGTAATCAGACTGACAAGCCTTAATCTCAACTACCTGAGGGTAGATCTCTATATTCTGGTGACTTTGCATTAAAATCACTTTAGTTCAATCATATCTTTGATCATATCTTTAAGCTAAAAGGAACAAAATAGAAATTCTCAAATTAATAGTGGCCAACCGTGTTTTGCTTTGCATGTGTTTGGGCCCATATCCTCCAGTAACATTATGATAGGTTCTAAAACCTGCTTAAAAATACATTTTAACCAAAAAAACAAAAACCAGAGCTAATCTAAGGGTTTCAGCTTTGATAGTAATTACACCCAGTTCTTCATAAACTAATTTTAATTTAATGGGAAACATTTAACAAGATTTCTCCTGTCATCCCTAATTAAAATTTGTTATTGTCATAATGTTAGAAATAAGAAATAGGACATGAAGTGTTTTTCACTTTAACATTAGTCTACAGAAGGGGTAAACAAATATACTGAGACAAGAAATATTATTTTACACCTCTTTGCCTCAAAGGTGTGTTGCAAAAGTGCTTAATTTTCAGTTTTGGGTTGTTGGTTTTCTTACTGTTCTCCTGGAATTTGTGATTCAGGGAGGATGTTTAAGAAAAAAGTGTTTTGCAGCAGCAGTTTGCATCCCTTTTGGCAGTGTTGGGGCCAAAAACATTCCCCAAAATTAAAATGGGGGAGGGTCTTGCTGGAGTATCCTGGGGGACATCCACAGCCCCAATGCATGCAACATACACGGGCTCCACTTTATCAGATGAGGTCTAGATAATGCTTTTAAATATATTCAGTAGAACATGGATAAAAGCACATAACATATGTTTATGCACATTTGCTAAAAGACTGTTGTTGCTGCTGCTACATTGCTTTGAATATTATTACTACTTTGATATTATATATTTACAGATAGAACTTTTCAAAAAGGATGTCGAATCAGTACAGGAGGAGCTGAAAAATGTTTCATCAACTGATACATCACAAATCAGCTTATATGAATATTTTCATATTTCTCCAATCAAGGTATGTACATGTCATAAAAATAATGTTTGCATATGTAAATACATACAGCCAAGAAACAAAAAGGAAGATGGGACTGTTTATTCCAGGTATGTGAAATCTCACTCTTCACCAAGTAACAGATGTATATAAAAATATTTTGACCTGGAAAAAGCCCAGTACCGAGAGCAGTGTGGCAGTGTGTTTTTTAACAAGTGTAGTACAGAGGCATGTCAGGGGTTCTATACAGGTGCTGTATGGCTGTAGCCTACTTGTCAAAAAACACAAATCTTTTCACCAGAGCTGTTTCCATGCTAGTGTTAATCAAGTGTGCTCTCCAAACATGAATTCATGTCTGTTCCAAAATACATGTGTATACTCTTTATATGGCAGTAATGGTCCAAATTGGTCCAAGTAAGTGGCAATCAAGCAGAACCATTTCTATAGTTTGTTAAATGTAACACAATCTTTAGTAATGGTTCTACTTGATTGCCATGTACTTTCCATTACTCATTTCTCATAACTCTCTTTTCTAGTTGTATTATTTGTTCAGCGAAAGGGGGAGAAAGTAGTATAAGTTGCATTGCTTTTACCAATGTGTTAACATTAGTCATTTGGGCACAGGCTGGTAATAGAGTAAATGATTAATTAGGATTGCATACTGCAGAACAGCACAAAAGTCTGGTGCTTTAAGTCCAAACAAGTTAGCAGCAGAGAAATACAGTGTGGCAAAATGTGGTGAACTTTTGGGACATTACCTAGAGCATCTGTATTTTTGTAAATATGAGATGTAAATATTCTTGTCAGGTTTGTTGTGTTTTATGGCAACCCTAACGCAACCCTATCACAGGATTTTCTTGATAAGGTTTCTTCAGAAGGGCTTGCCCTTGCAAGGGACCGAGAGAGTGGGGATTCAAATCCTGGCCTCCAGACTCATGGTCCAACACTCAGATACATCATGCTGGCTCTCAGGTTTATTTGATTTTAAAATAAGTTAATATGCTTTAAAAAGAGTTAAAGTAACTGAACAATTACTACCACAGCAGTAAAAGTACTATTATGCTATTTAAGCTACACGGAGGTCCTCCATCTTTCCAATTTTATTTCCTTTCAGTTACATTTAAGTTTTTCACTCAGCACTGGGGGAGAAGATATCAACAGGGAAGAAAGACGTAAGGATCTGATTCCAGTTCAGTCTTTAAATCTCCTGTTAAAGAGTATTGGAGCAACACTTACAGATGTGCAGGATGTTGTACTTAAGTATGTACAATGTATTGATTGAGTTTATTTTACTTTAGAATAATACTTGCAGTTTATTTTTATATTGCCTTTATTTATTTGATTTACTTATTGTAGGTTGGCATTCTTTGAGCTCAACTACCACTTTTATACTACACAGCAACTGCAGTGGGCAGTTATTATGCATTATTCAAAGCAGGTTAGTATACATTTGTTGTTGCTGTCATGTGCCTTCTAGTGATTCCCAAATTAAGGTGACCCTCAGACTACCATAGAATTTTCTTGGCAAGATTTCTTCAGAGGGGGTTTGCCATTGCTTTCATCTAAGGCTGAGAGAGCGCGACTTGGCCAAGGTTAGCCACAGGGTTCTTTGTGGTCTCTGTGACTCACAGAAATAGGTTCACTGGCATCACTAGGGCTGGTGTCCCCCAGTGCAGTAACTCATGGTATCACTCCATGGACCTTCTCCTGTACCAGACCATACAGAATCCTTAGTAATGTATGTTAATACTAACAACAAAAATTTGACAAATTCAGGAAGTCATTGTTGTCCTATACCTAAAGCAGTTACCACCTGCTGAGTAAACCACACCAAATTTTTCAAGATACCAACTGTAACACCACCACCACTTCATCAGATGCTGAGTAGGGACCGCTGTGTGAGGTGACCAGGCATGCGGGTACTTACAGCTCCTCACCATCCACCATAGATGATCCTTTTGTTCCCTCCCTCCCTTCTTTCCTTCCTACAGTGCACCATAACAGGAAGTTCTTCACCAGCTGGGTTCTAGGACCACAGAGTTTCATTTTGCCTTGCACTTTTGTTAATTCTAAACACTCTACAGGCAGATGTAAAGGTAGCTAAAAAGGACCAAGGTCTTTACTGCAGATTTCAGTTGGAACACTACCATATGCAGGAAACAAACACAGAGTTTTAGTTGTTGGTATATCGATAAAATAAACAAGTGTCTATGATTATAACTAACTACAGGGATATTTTTATTTAAAAAAAGAATAATTTTCCACCAAAATACTGTTCAAAAAATTTGTAGACAGTTATTTTAATGTCACTCCCTCTGATGGTGTCAGCTGGTGCAATACGCACCCCCTTCACCCCCTAGTGATGACACTGAATGGGTTATGTGTGCCTGTGCAGTGCATCATTTGGAACCTTCTATAACTCTTATGTAAGCATTTCAGTGGTAGCCCACCTACTTCCCAAGCACCTAGCCAGATTGCCTCCTGCCTAATTTAGTTCCTTTCATTTGTAGCATCATTGGGGACAGTTTCTGGAGCATTTTCTGATGGATTGTTTTTGGTATTGGCCTACAACTGGTTTTCTAATTTCTCTTTCTTTTGCGTTTGTCATTCGGCTCTTCTTTGATTGGATTAGGGACTTTAGACTGTTTGGCAACTCTGTTGTCTTTTGATTTGGCTTGATCATCGTTGACTTGTTAGGCTATCCTTGCATTCAAGGCTATGGCCTCCTCTGCATCCTTCAATAAGTGTGTGACTTGCAGAGGTAAAATCCCAGAAAGGGATATTCATTTGAAGTGTCTCCACTGCTTGGGTGAGGGCCATAACGTGGATGCTTGCTCGCATTTTAGAGCATTCACCCCGTAAGACTGCTGTAATCGTGCAACAAGTCTGAAGGCTCTCCTTTGGGATAAGGCCCTGTACATGGATTCTCAGATCCTTACGTACAGCATCGGTTGAGTTTTCCTCTTCAAGTTTTTCACATATACTGCTTGCTTCTTCAATAACAATATCATGTTCATCTGTTCAAGTAATGCTGAAATGGTCTCTCTTCAAGGCAGGTGTTTGCCCAGCAAAGTCTAGGAAGACCATGGAGAGGATTTATTCTGAATTTTTCTCTAAGTCTCAATGACCATCCACCCTGGGAATGTCCCTTTAGATGCTGATGGAATCCCAACAAACCAGGCAAAGGCAGTACAAGAAAAAGAAGTCAAAGGATGTAAATTGTTCAATGAAGAACTCCTAGGTGGTGCTGAAAACCTGGCCAGAGCAATCCTCTTTCCTAGGGACAGTGAGATTTGGGTGATCAGCCTAGGCAACAAGAGCCCTCAATTGCTCTCTTCAAGTGTGATCCCATCCAGTACTGGCTGACATAACTACAATTCTGGGTTCGGGTTTCCTATAGCAAGTACCTCCGTCTTATCTGGATTCACTTGAGTCGGTTTTTTCTTATCCCCAAGTGGGTGAAATTCTGTGAATATCTTCACTCTGAAGGACTTTCTGTATTGGAGGCAACAGTTACTCGGATCCTGGAATTCTTAGTCACACTGTCAAAAAAAGGCCTGTCTCTTGTCTATTAAATGCTTCATGACACCTGTTTCTTGAAAGTTCCAGGACGTCAGAAAATCTTTGTGCTTCCTAGACCCTTTAGTTAAGACATTATTGAAAGGGTATAGAAATCTACACCCACTTGTAACTCGACCTACTGCCCAGTGAAGCTTAGAGCTTGTTCTATCTCAGCTTTCAAGGAAGCCATTTGAGCCCATGACCTCTTGCTATCTTAGGTTACTTACCTGGAAAACTGCATTCCTGGTAGCAGTCACAACAACCAGGAGATCAGGTGAGCTTTGTACTTTGAGAGAGGATCAGCCTTACCTCCATTTCTGTAAGGACAAGGTGTTCCTTAGACTGGACATTTCCTTTCTACCAAAGGTTGTTTTAGCCTTTCATCTGAACCAAGACATTGTACTCCCAACATTCCCACAGAACTCTACAACTGATCTGGAACATTCTCTCCACTTTTTGAATGTGAGTCAAGCTGTAGCCTTTTATGTTCATCGGACAACTTCCTTTCAACAATCTCAGAGGTTTTTGGTTTTGGTTCATCAAAAAGAGACTTCCTGCCTCATCTCAGTGTTTTTCCAAACGAATGGCAGCCATCATCCATGTGGCCCATGAATGAATGGGAAAGTCACCTCCTGTCCAATAACTCAACCTGGTAGCAGCTTTAGCAGCTTTCTTGAGAGGTGTCCCTCTACATGACATTTGTAGAGCCACTTCCATTTTCTTCTCCCACTCTAGAATGGACATGAGATCCCAGACAGGTGCTGCTGTTGGTAGGGCTATGCTCTTCTGTGTGCATGGTACTCTCTCCTCCTGTGGTTAGTAGCTTGCGAGTCTTCCATTTTTGTGAATGTAACAGAGAGGCACTTACTGAGGGAACTGCCCTAGATATAGACTCCAGAAGATGTAGTAAAGTGGGGGTGGGGCAGGGGAGTAGCTCTTCAAACGGGAAAATCAGAGGAGGGGAGAGGAAGAAAAGAGAAAGGAAGTTTTCTGGAAGGATGGCTGTGGGATGTTGAGGAGAAGATGCCAACAGTCTTGACACAGCCTCTAGATTTATCTTGTAATGGGACAAGCATAAAGCAGCTTTCAAAGTTAGTAAGTAAGTAAAACAACTATTTAGGAAATGAAACAGGCAAGAAGCTGCAAATCATGGCCTTTGTTTAGATGCTAGCACCATCTAGCAGTCTCTTTATGTTACAGCAGCCCAAGGTTAAATGTTTAGTTTAATTTTTGAGAAAACTTTAGAGTTATGATCAGCCAGAGTTCAGGCAGGTCGTGTTCCTCAAAACTTCAAAGGACTGTTCTGAAAAGAAGAGAGGGGTTTGTTTGTTTTTTGGGTCGTTTCCATTTTTGCATCAATACTGATATTCTGTTCAATTCTGTAAGCCATGGAAGGTGGGGCTATCAATATCTCTCTCCCTATGGAAGCAGTGAAGCTGCTACAGTGAGTCACAGAGACTATGAAGGAGGAGGAAAGGCTGCTTATCTATAACTGTAGTTCTTTGAGTAATTATCTGTTAACTCATAATATCCTGTCCATCTTGCCTTTATCATGTCCTGCCTCTCCTTAGATCCTTGACTGATACCCAGGAAAGTTAGGTTTTAGATAGGAAGCCTGCTGGCTAGACACGCAGGGAGTGGGAAGGATTGTTGTCAAAGCGTTTACAGAAGGGTTCTAGAAGGTTCCAAATGACGGGTACAGATAACCCGTTTGTGTGAGCTCACAGATGTCTACTTGTTGAACTACTGTTTCAGGTAAGCAACCCATCCTTTCCGTGGCTGAGCAGGGATTTGAACCCTGGCCTCCCGCAGTCCAGGTCCAGCACAGAAACCACAACACAGCACTAGCTGTTTAGTATAAAATACTATGAATTAACAACCTAATTTATGATTAGACACAAGATGTATTAATTTGCCCTACATTGTAAAGTTGGAACAAATGGAGTAGAACAAAACTAAATTATATAGATTCCAGCATTATAGTGTCCCTTTATGTATATAAACATCTCACATAACTCATTCATATGTTTATTGTTTGGTCTTAATACACAGCTGTAGCTACTGAAAGAGATGTCAAATTCTGTTTATCAGTATTATAGATTATGCTATATTCATCTTTTTAAAAGATTGTACTGTGCCTGGAATTGCTTGGCTGAGCATGCTAGTTCCAGGCTGTGTTGACTATTAAAGTTTATTTTGATATGAAAGAACATAATGACATATTAAATAAAGAACATAATAAGGAACACTAGTGGTTCACACTACTGATCTGTCAAGTTGAACATTCTCTTGATATAGTGACCAACAACATGCCTGTGAGAATTTCACAAGAAGAACCTGAGCATAGTAGGAGTGCAACAGCAGTCATGGTTCTGATCATATTCATCTCACCATTATTTGCAACCGAATCAACCAACTGTCTTCAGATGTATAATTTCAGGTCTCTTCATCTTCAAAATATACATCTCAACAAAACAAGTACTCCTCTGGTTGAATCGATAAATTAGTTCTTGTTGGTGTGTTGAAAGCTGTTGCCCTTCAGAACCAAGTCTCATTTTGGCAACAGATTAGCTCACTTCTGCTATTCTTGGACAGATAGTGTAACAGATTTGTGAGTTCTCAACATCATTCATTGCAGCTCTATGTCTGAGTTTGAGACTGCTACCTACAGGAATCCTGTGTTCCATGGCTCTGTTGCCAGAACTCAAAGAAGTCCAGGTTCTTCTTGAGAATAATATAGAGTGCACCTCTCCTTCCAGAATTACAGTAGTTTCTTCAGTTATTTTATAGTTTTGGGGAAAAAAGATGATTGAATTCTTTAGACCTCAGAGATCTGAATGGACTTGTAGATATTTTGCAAGTTCAGGATGATAATTCTATCTACCATTCTTCTGTTATCAAGGAGGAAACTAGTTCACCAAAATTTATCTAAAAGATGCATTCTCTCATAATACAGTCCATCCTTCTTATCACTACCTTATCACTACCAGTCTTTCCAGTTCAGGGCTCAGCCTTTATGTTTGGCTATTTCACACACATACACAGTGAATTGATAAAATGCACGGTGGCTGTCACTGAACACTTGAGATGTCTTAGTATCATAGTCTTCCCTTACTTGGATAACTAGCTCCTAGTCACACATTTAAAACTCAAAATGTACAGGGTCATTCATATTACCCCTGGCTACTTTCCTTCTTGTATCTAATCATCAAACACAAGAATTTCTATTTACTTAACACAATCCTTTCTGTTTTTAATTACAGTGGTACCCCGGGATACGAATGCGCCGGGTTACGAATTTTTCGGGATACGAAAAAATCCCATAGGGATTTATTGCTTCGGCTTACGAAGGTTTCTTCGGGTTACGAAAAAACCGCGGCGCTATTTTCCGCCACCGGAGGGCAGCAGAGAGCTATTTTTCCATTAGCGCCTATGGGAATTCGGCTTACGAAGGTATTTCGGGTTACGAAATTAACCGCGGAACGAATTAATTTCGTAACCCGGGGTACCACTGTAATTGCTTCAGTGAGGCCCAGCTTCACTTCATTTATGGGAAGGCATTCCTTCCAGTTACCAGCAAACATAATTGTGCCTCTGCTAATCAGCATATGCTTGTGGACAGAAACATTTCATCCCATCAAGGCCAGATGTTATCTGGCTTGATGTCAGCAATGGCATTTGTAACTGTGGACTTGACTTGAAATAAGAACTCATTTACACTAATTATTTACACAATTAGATGCACAGAAAGGCAGCAATTTCAGCCAAAACTGAAATGGCCCAAGACTCTCCTGTTGTAGACTGGTGTCAACATTCTGCTTGTAGAGATGCAGTTCTGCATTGCTCATTTGTCGATAATGCTTATTACAGATGACTCTCTGTTCAGTAGGGCAGTTTATGTGAATGACCTTTCCTTCTGGGGCATCTGGACATCACAGGAACGATGTCTGCATAGCAATGCCTGTGAGCTCTTAAACATCTTAAACACAGTGTAAACTTTCAGACCAGTCCCTACATTCCAAGCAATTCAGATAGCTACAGCAAACTCAACTGTAGTTTTTAATGTTGATATGGGAGGTTCTTTTGGCTAGGCTTAATTTTTTCCCTGCTAGCTCAAAAAGCAGAGATATGACATTTTTTTCCATTAATTTCTGTCCTAGGAGGATGCACATCTCATTTGATTCTCTGCCTTATTTACAGGATAGATACAAATTTATTTACTTGGAGCATTGTTTCTTCTTCGTGGTCTCTGCGAATCATACAAATGGGTTTCACTGCGCCTGCGCAGTGCTGCTCGGAACCTACTGGAATCACTGGGCAAAGTTTACTTTGCAACATATAGAAACTTTTTGGCGGTAACTCCGCCCACCCGTTATAAGGCCCCTGCCTTCCCTCTCTTTTCCCCAGTTCCTTTTTTCCGCCGCACTAGCTGCTTGAAGGAACTTCGCTCACTTTACTAGCTCTTTGGAATCATTTCAATCACGACCTTGGACCGTTTTTGACCACTCTTTGTCTCCCGCCCCTGGTAACTTCGGACTTTCGGACTGTTGACCTCGCTTTGAATTCTCCTCTGGCTTTGACAACTTCAGAAATGCCTGCACCTTTCAAGAAGTGCGACGTCTGCGGGGGCAAGGTGCCCGTCCAGGACCCGCACTCCTCCTGCCTATTGTGCCTCGGCAAGGACCATGATGCCAAGGCTTGCCCGCTTTGCAAGTCCCTCTCGGCGCAAGCCCGGAAAAACCGTGAGTCCCGGCTCACTTCGGCCATCGCCCTGGGCAAGGTACAGGAGGGAGGCCACCGCTTGTCATCCGTCCCGCCTTCCGCGCCGCCCGCTTCATCCTCCAGGGCCAGCGTGTCCAGCGTGGTGTCTGTCCCGGCCGGGACAGTGGCTCCCACCACCTCTGATGTGGCCCGTGGCTCGAAACCGCCCAGCGCCACCGACGAACCCTCCAAGCGCCCCCATAAGTCATCAGGGACTGAGGGTCTCGAGCCGAAACCAAAATCTGAGAGGAAACAGGACGGCTCGCACGCGAGGGAACGGACTGAGGCAGAGGTCCGGCTCGCTTCGCCTTTATCCTCCAAGACGTCCAAGTCATCCCGACACGCCTCCAAGCCGAGGGAGCCGGCTTCGTCTTCGGGAGTGACGGCCGACAGGGCTAGGTCTCCAAAGCCCTCCTCGTCGGGAGCCGCCGCTGTCCTCTTGGACCTCCTGGAGAACCCCTTCTTCCCGCCGGAAGAGACCCCGAGATCGGGAAAGAAGAGACACCACAAGGAGGCTGACCGGGACCCTGCGCCCAAAAAGTCCAAATGGCCAAAGGAACACGCCAGGTCGGACTTGCCCTCCAAGGCAAGAGACAAGAAGCGCTCCCCTTCGAAGAAGGCCCGTGCCCCTGCAGTTCTTCCCGGTCCGGAGCCCGCTCCTGAGGTACAACCGTCCCGGTTCCGGACACACTGGCTCAACCCACCATGGACTTCGTCCACGAGGTGGAAGGCGCCACCTCCTCTTCCCCTCCTGGGGAACTGCCCCCACTGTTTCCCCACTCCGAGGATGAGGAAGACGGAGACGAGGTCCGTAGACACGAAGCCCCGGACCTGTTCTTCGACTCCGAGATGGGCCGGTATTTCATGTCCGTCCTGAGGGATGTGGCCTTCAAGGAGTTCACCAGGCTCAACCCTCGCCCTGCTGACCCGCGGGAGGGCACGTCTGCCCGGTCGATCCCGAGTGTCTCGGTTATGGAGAAGCCTCCATCGTCACCCCGCCGGCGCTCTCAGTCCTCGACAAGCCCCATCCCGGTTCGTCCGAGATCCCAGGTCAGGGTTCCGGACATACCTCTCACCTCTGACACGGACTCTGAGGACGAGCCTCTGCCTCCATCCGACGTCCTCTCGGACGACGACAACCTCTCGGCGTCTGCTTCCCCGCAGAGGATGCACCACCCGGAACCTTCTTCCCCATCGGATGACGTGCGCTCTTTCAGTGAGCACGTCGTGAAGATGGCCAGGGCTCTTGACATCGAGCACTCCTTCCCGGAGGACGATGCCCGCGACCCGGTGGAGCGTCGAGTGCACGGACGGGTGCCCACACCACCTTGCATTCCCCTGCTTCCGTCCTTGGAGACCATAGTCCGGAGGTCCTGGGACTCCCCGGCCTCCCTGTCTGGCTCGTCCCGCAAGGTTGAATCCCTCTACAGGGTCGCCCCGGCAAGCTGCACCTGGTTGGCCGACCACCCCAAGCCGAACTCGGCAATTGTCGAAGGAGCCCAGCACAGCTTCGTCCCGAAGCAAGCGACCTCCTCCGTCAACCGGGAGGCTAAGAAAGTGGATGGCCTGGCCAAGAAGGTCTACTCGGCAGCGGCGTTTGCGGTGAAGGCCATCAACTATAACGCCTGCATGGGGGCCTACATACAGACTCTTATGGAGCGGATCTCCCCCCTCATACCAGACATTCCGGATGACATCCAGAGACAGCTGGTCGAGGTCAGGGACGAGGCCCACTCCATTGGGAGTTGGCTCATCACCGCCTCCAGGAACATGGCTGACTGTGCGGGGAGGGCCATGTCGGCATCGATGGCGCTCCAACGACACGCCTGGTTGAGGGCCTCGGACCTTAACCCTAGCGTCAAGGCGGCCATCAAAGACATGCTGCTTGACGGGACCGGACTTTTCCATGCCGAAACCAACGACCGCCTGAACAGGAAGTTCAGGATGAAAGCAGCGGCGAAGAAGCATGGGATGTCCTCCGCATCCGTCTCGCCATTCCAGAAGCGGCAGCGCCCGTGGCAGCCACAAGGTCAGTCACAGGGGACCTTCTCCCAGGATCGGCAGTCTCAGCAGCAGGGCTCCCAGACACGTCGCTACCCCTCGCAGTCTTCCTCCTCCTCTGGCCGTCGCAACTTCCCACCTCGGTACCGTAAGTCCCGCCGGCAGGACACCGACCAGGGGAAAAAGAGAGCCTGAAGAGACGCAGCGTGCTTCGTCTCCCTTTCGCCCCTCTTCTTTTTGGACATTTTGAGGCCCTTTGTTAACACCTGGGCCTCGATAACATCGGACTCGTGGGTTCTCAACATCATCCGTAGGGGATATGCCCTCGAGTTCCAAGAGCTCCCTCCGACCGGAGCATTCATGTCCACTCTCCCCTCGGACACCCTTCTCGACGAAGTGCACACCTTGCTTGAAAAGGGGGCAATCTCCCCTTTGCCGCCCGAGCAACGTTTTAGGGCCTTTTTCTCCAGGTACTTCACGGTACCGAAGGCCGACGGGGGCATCAGGCCCATCCTGGACTTAAGACAATTGAATTTGTTCCTTGAGTACCGTCGCTTCCGAATGGTAACCTTGGCTTCCATTCTGCCTCTGCTTCATCAGGGCCTGTGGTTCGCGACCGTCGACCTGAAGGACGGCTACTTCCACATCGGGATCCGGGAGTCCCACCGAAGATTCCTCGCCTTCGCCGTCGGCTCCGCCTCATACCACTACAACGTGCTCCCTTTCGGTTTGGCCACGGCACCGAGAGTCTTCACGAAGTGCATGGCACCGGTGGTGGCATACGTTCATCGGAAGGGCTTCATGGTCTTCCCGTACCTGGACGACTGGCTGTTTGCCGCCGAATCCCAACAAGAACTATAGGAGGCAGTCTCGTTCACCTTGCACCTCTTGGACTCCCTCGGGCTGGTCATCAACTGAGAAGAGTCCCACTTCACACCGACCAGACAGGTCAAGTTCATCGGGGCCATCCTCGACTCCGAAAGATGCTCCGCCTTTCTCCCTCCAGACCGTTTCCAGGCTTTGACGGTGTCGCTCAGGCCCTGCATCTCCCACAGAAGGGTGAGGGCCAGGGATGTCCAAGTTGCCCTGGGCCACATGGCATCAACGACGTTTGTCACACCTTGGTCAAGACTTCGCCTTCGACCTCTGCAGTCCTGCTTCCTCTCGGTCTTCTCCCCGATGGAGGACCCCTCGTCCAAGTGGCTCACGGTACCGAGACCTGTAGCTGCTTCCCTAAGATGGTGGTTGGACTGCCGCAACGTGTGCACCGGGATGCCTTTCCATCAGCCCCAGTCGCAACTGACTCTCACAACCGATGCATCCCTGGAGGGATGGGGCGCCCACCTGCTCGACTTGGTTGTCAAGGACAGGTGGTCCACCGAGGACAAGCTCCTCCACATCAACGCTCTGGAGATGCTGGCAGTGGAAAAGGCACTGAGGGCTTTCGAGTTCGCTGTCGCAGACAAGGTTGTCCTCCTGAGGACGGACAACACCACCGTGATGTATTACATCAACAAGCAAGGAGGCACCAGATCCAGGACCCTGCTCGACCTTACTCTCCGCATCTGGGACTGGTGCATCCAGAGACGTGTCCTCCTTCAGGCGATTCATCTTCTCGGAGAGGACAACGAGTTGGCAGATCGCCTCAGCAGATCTCCGTCGGTGTGCCACGAGTGGAGGCTCCATCCCGAGACGGTCAGCGACGTCTTCGATCGGTGGGGAACTCCCCACATCGACCTCTTCGCGACCAGGTGGAACAGCCACTGTCCCCAGTTCTGCTCCAGGAGGCGAATGGACGGATCCCTTGGAGACGCGTTTGCCTTCCTCTGGATGGGAGAGCTCCTCTACGCCTTCCCTCCTTTCCCTCTCATCATCAGGGTGGTGTCCAAGATGACAACGGACCGGTCGCACGCGATCCTGATCACCCCGTGGTGGCCGAGACAGCCCTCGTTCGCATCCCTTCTCCACCTCTCCAGGAGATGCTTTCTCCGCCTCGACCCTCGTCCGGACCTGCTGTTGATCCAGGACGGACGGATTCTCCACCCGGACATCGGGAGCCTGCCGCTGGTAGCCTGGAGGATACTGCCCTGACTGCCCTACCGGAGGCGGTGAGGACGGTGATCCTGGCTGCGAGGAAACCTTCCACCCAGCGGTCATATGCCCTGAAATGGAGGAGGTTTAGCGTCTTCCTTGATCGAAAGGGCTTGTTTCCTGCTCAGGTGTCCACTCCAGTGGTGCTGGAATTTTTGATGGCACAGCCCCTCATCCATCAAGTGCTATTTGTCTGCCATTTGTGCCAAGTACCAATTCAGGGGGAGGGCTTCCTTTTTCAAGGACCCCTTGGTGAAGGGGTTCCTTAAGGGATGTGCCAACCTGAATCCTCCTGTGTCTGTACCGGCGCCGGCTTGGAGCCTGGAGGCAGTACTGTCCGCCCTCCAATCCAAGCCCTTTGAACCGATGGCCACAGCGGACTTGAGACTATTGACTTGGAAAACCGCTTTTCTTGTGGCCATCACCTCTGCCCGCCGTGCGGGCGAACTCTGTGCCTTACGGAGGGACCAACCCTTCCTGAGGTTTCACAAGGACAAGGTGGTCCTCCGGACAGACATTACTTTCTTGCCTAAGGTGGTGTCTGCCTTCCATATGTGTCAGGACATTGTGTTGCCTACTCTCGCATCCAACCCAACTTCGGATGCGGAGCGAAGCCTGCACTCTCTCGATGTCAGGAGAGCTCTGGCTTTCTATTTGGACAGAAATGCTGCCTCTAGCCGCTCCGAAAGACTTTTCCAATGCTACTCGGAGCCGAAGAAAGAGTTGCCTGTATCTGCGCAGAGGTTCTCCAAATGGGTGGCCGGTACCATCCACCTCTGCTATGAACTGTTGAGCAAATCTCTCCCTGGCAGGGTTCGGTCCCATTCTACAAGGGCAATGTCAGCATCCTCGGCATTCCTGTCAGGGATTCCCTTGGAGGAAGTCTGCAAGGCTGCTGTCTGGTCCCAACCTCTGACTTTTATTAAGCATTATAGGTTGGACACCAGAGCCATCCGAGACGCAGCTTTCGGGAGGGCTGCGTTGGTTTCAGGATTGCATTGATTGTGTTACTGATTGTTTGTGTTTTTAGCATTATGCACATAATGCCACTGGTTTACATTCTGTTGAATGTTGATTTGCACAATTCAATGGGACTGGTCTTGCACGACCCCTGTTCCCTTCTCAGGTTTTGCAATGTGATTGCTATGTTTGGTCTGTGCATGAACAAAAAGACTGACTCCTTTTATGGTTCAAGGTGTTTATTATTGTTATAAATATACCTTTGGTTTACCATAGCTTTGGTCTCAGGACACTCCCTCTGCCGCATACCTAAGCTTGTCAGTCTAAACCCATTTGTATGATTCGCAGAGACCACGAAGAAGAAGGACAGGTTGCTTACCTGTAACAGTATTTCTTCGAGTGGTCATCTGGGAATACATACAAATCACACCCGTCCGTCCCCTCAGTGTCCTGCTCTCATTGGCTCTTCCATCGCCTGCTTGGCGGAAAAATTGCGGAACTGGGGAAAAGAGCGGGAAGGCAGGGGCCTTATAACGGGTGGGCGGAGTTACCACCCAAAAGTTTCTATATGTTGCAAAGTAAACTTTGCCCAGTGATTCCAGTAGGTTCCGAGCAGCACTGCGCAGGTGCAGTAAAACCCATTTGTATGTATTCGCAGATGACCACTCGAAGAAATACTGTTACAGGTAAGCAACCTGTCCTTCTCAACCTTTGGTCCTCTAGATGTTTTGGAATTCAGTTCTCAGAATCTGTCATCATTGACCATTATGGCAGAGGCTTTTGGGAGTTCTGGGAACCTCTGCCCTAAAATCTGGAGGAAATAATTTACTAATTCTCCATCTTTGTTGTCCCCCACTTTGAGCTTTCCTCCCAACTTAAAAAATCTACCTATTTTCTATTTCTTTTCACCCTCTCATCTTGATTACAATGACATTATCAGATAAACATCCAGGAACAAAACCTGCAGAAACGAGAAAACATGTAAGAATTTTACACCACATGTATAAGCCTTCTCCTTTTTGCAAAACTGAAAATGATCTCTGTGCATTATGAATCACATGGTAAATCCGAAAAGGTGACCAAAAAGGACAAGATCACCAATGTCTTGTAGAAGCCATACCAGATGGACCTTCAGCCAAGCATAGACCTCCTTCTTCCTTTCAAACAGCCAAATGGCAACAACTGCATTCAAAATTTTACTCCTTGTATTCCTTTTACTTATCAAGACGTCTGCTCAGTATGCAGCATGATTGTATTTAGATGAAGGCACTTCAAACTCAGACCACCAGGTGGTGGTAGAATGTAACATACACTCATCCCTCCATATTTGCTAGGGTTAGGGGCACAAGATATGGAAAAAACACAAATAACAAAAACACCATGTTTTTCCTGGGAGGACACCTCTTTAGGAATCTCTAGGTCCTCCAGTGCAACTCTGGCCAACATCCAGCAGACACTGACCATAGAACTGCACTGGAGGAACTACAAATGCCTAGTAGAGTATTTTCTCTAGGAATCTCTAGGTCTTTCAGTGCAACTTTTAGTTAAAGTTGACCATAGACTTGCACTGGAGGACCTAGATATTTCTAGAGAGAACATATTAATCAAATCAGTGAACAATCAAGTGCACAAACATCAAAGCCGCAAATATGGAGGGATGAATGTATAATCTTTCATGAGTCACCTGGAAAGGAATGTATCCAAAACCTGGCCCACATTATAGCTTAGACTTCTAATGAAAGAGCCACATTCCAGTCAAGGCCATCATATGGTTAGTTCATTTCTAGCCTGGATGCTGGTTCCACACCAAGAGAGAAAAACGAACTGGCACCTACGCTATAGGTTTCTTTTGTTGGAATGTAAAATGTCTCCTAACATCACTTCTACATGCAGTCGGTGGCTGTTTTCTCCATTATTTAACTTATCACACATTTCACACTTGATTTTTATATTCAGTAGCCCCAAAATACTGAGAACTTGAGGCTTCCCCCTCCTCCATTCATACGTAATTTGGGTGTCAAATTTTAAATTTGCTGCTGTAAGTCTGTCAGTGTTTTAGGCTGGGAAGTCACATGATCCTTGCCTTTTGAACTAATAGAAGTAAAGTCAAACCTGGAGATCCTCTGGACAACAAGAGATGTGAGAACCAGTGTTGTTTTATATTCAGAATAACATGCTGCACTGACCTCATTTCCCAGTACACAAGAGTGGGGAACCTTTGGGTCTCCTGAGATTTTCAGTTATAATTCCCACATTTCATTTCTGTGGGCCATATTTTATGAGGCTAATAGCAGTTGAAGGGCAAAATCTTCAGAGATCTATCTCTGTTGTAACAGGTTCCTGAAGACAATAGAGGTTTGTGTTGAAGAGAGAGAAATCTCATTCTTTAAAACAAGTGAACCTCAGAGAGGTTAATGCTAGATCAAACTACTTAGCTCAGATTTTCACAGTTTTGAGAGAATGTGGATGAAGTTTTTAAAAAAACCCTCAACTAGATTAATCTTTCTGGGACAACAAGATGTGTTACCAGTGATCACCTTTATGGATAAGGCGGCACAGTTACTTCAAAACAAAAGCAAAAAAGAAATCCAAGTTTTGCTGTTACTTAAAGCAGCAACAGGCTAGCTATCCTTAGTAGCTTGGCAGGATTTCCTTTGAATCTGGGACATCATACCCCATTGTAGTGACACCACATGAAGATGTAACATTGTTTCCAGTGTCATTCTTGTGGAGGGGGAGATTACTGTCTCCATTGACTCAGTGACAATTTACTCTCCATATGAAGACAGAATAAAGCTTCCCCCCCCCCCTGTTAAGGAGAAAAACTGTCAGCCACATCCTTTATACAATGTGAAATGATCACAATTTCTAAGAATCTTACTATCACCAGGTGCCAGTATTAAATGCACACAGACACCAGTTTATAGGAGAACAGAAAGGAAGAGATTTCAGCATGGCTTTTATCTAGCTTGCTTTGTTTCAGTAAAAAGTAATTTGTCCATTTTTTGCAGTACAGAAATAAAAAATGTAAGGGTGTTGATACTCTTTTTTCATAACTAGCAAAAATGTTAACTATATTTCTTCTCAGCTCTACTTGAGAGCATACCTAAAATACATTTCATGACACATCTTTTACATTCCCCTGATGCAGGTTTTGTATGGGCATCATACCAGCATCAGTATTAATTGAAAAAGTACAATATGTGAACAAGTAGTTCTTTTTAAATGGTTCAATGTATATTCACTATTTTATATTGCCCAAAAATATTTCCAAATCATAGTTTCAGGCAGTTGATATCTATGAATTCTTATGCCATGTTTTGCATTGTTCTTGTGATCTCTCATGTTATTTTCAAATGCATTTAAAACCTTAGCTGTGTGGACAGATTTATAGAGATTGCATGTTACTTTTTAAAAATACACGTATCACATCATATGTTTGTTTTAAAATTATTTTCATTTTAGGCTATAAAGCAAATGTATGTTCTTATTCTTGGACTGGATGTTTTGGGCAATCCATTTGGATTCATACGAGATTTGTCAGAAGGGGTTGAGGCATTCTTCTATGAACCTTACCAGGTGAGTGTGCAATCTAGTTTTTAGTCAGTCCACTGTAAGAGTTATTGTAGCTGCATGTGAATAATTACTAGAGAATGCATGGTTCTTCCTTGTCATCTCTGTATGTCACACAATTCCTTTTTAGGTCTTATGCCTGCATTGATCCATCCGTTGAATATTCAAGAGCTAAATAGCATTTGGTGGAAACTCTGCCCCTTTGGGCACCAACATAGCACCAAGAGCTACTCTCCTTCAGTTCCTTTTTGTCTCTCATGCTGTTTACCTTATATCACTCCAATGTTGAATAGCCCTTTGTTTTTTACCCTCCCTTCTCTGTGTTCTTTCCTTCTTATTTCAATAGACTCTGCTCCCTCGCCCACCCTGGCTTTCCTGACTCTGTCAGTGCTCACTACTCTCCGTTTTGTATGGCTTCAAAGGCTCTATTCAAGAGCTGTGTCTTTTGTGGGGGAACAATTGCAGAGGTCTTCAATACAAAAACGGATGAGGCCATGGATGTCCTCTTTACAGCCAAAAAAGAAAAAAGAGTTTGGGGCAACCCATGCACCCTTTATGCCAGACCAGGCCTTATTGGAATAAGTCTAATCCATCATCCTATGCCAGATCTCAGTCCCCTCTCAGACAGTCATGCCAGTCATCACAATCAGCAGGACCTCCCCGCTTCTCCTGGCACTCCCAACACCAGCCATCCGCCAGTCAAAAAATTGCACTCTGGTGCCAAACAGCTCTTTGGATTTTATCCCACAGAGGCACATGGAGGCAAATCCTGTGCAGAAACGGGATTTTAAAATTCGCTAAACACCCACAAATGTGGGTTGTTTTTCAGATGCATTGGTGGAAAGAGAAATAACATGAAAATAATCCAAATGGAAAGCCAACAAAAAACGACCCTTTCTACTTTTGGAATTTCCCAAAAATAAAAAGGAGCGGGTTTTGTCAGTTTTCCATTCAGCTTATTTTTGCATTATTTCTCTTTCACGCAAACATTGTCTGAAAAACAACCCTAATTTGCAGGTTTTTTTCTACTTTCTATTCGGGTTAACCCTGAACACCATGTGGAAAACAACCTACAAAAGTGGGTTTTCACTTTAAATCTAGCTTCTGCATGGATTTCTCCTGTGTGATAAACTCCTTTGACTTATTCCTCCCCCTGCCTTTTCTGCCTGTGTCTTTGCACCGGTGTCTTAGAATCTATTATCCTCTGGGCCTTTTCAGTCACCTTGCCATGATGCAGCAAATCTGCTGGGACTCCTTGGCATTTACCACCATCCATCTATGCTACATGATTGAGTTTGCTCACCTACCTACCATCACTACATTTCTCCTTCACAGATCCTCCTGTCATAGATTGCAATGCTGCTTAAAAAAGCTTCCCTACCATGCAAGCTGAGGCAGGTTCTTCTCCCATTATTTCACCATACTAAAGGGGGACAATTTGCTGAAGCCTATCATGGATATCAAAGGGGTAAACCGTTGCATCCAACCGAAGAGATTTTGAGTGATCATGCTGTCTCCTATTCTTCCCCTTACAGGTTGCTTACTTGTAGCTAGTTCTTCAAGTGGTCATCTGTGCCATCACACAAATGCTCCCTCCTCCCCTCTCTTTCTGCAGGTCAGGTCTACTCACAATGGACGTCGAAACAGAGAACTAGTAGTTCTTGGCACTATTTATGTTGGCATCTGAAAGGGCAGGTTCCTACCAAAAGGTACTCTGCTCTGGAACATTCCATGGATGGAACATGGAAGATCCAATAGTGTGAGGGCACAGATGACCACTTGAAGATCTACAGTTACAAGTAAGCAACCTGTCCCTCTCTCCACATGATATTCTGCCCAAAGTGCAGAAAGCTATTTATTTATTCATAGCTACTGAGTTTTCCTTAATCACTTACTGAGGGGAAGAATTGGTGGAGAGTGTTTATATTGGAATTTCAGTGAGTTTCTCCTTCCTCACGTAAATGTAACTAGGTTTCAGATCCAGTTGACAGAAATTTTAACATATTGCATCAGTTCTTTGCAAGTAACCTAGTTCAACATGGCTGAAGAGTTTAGCCACCTGCTGAAAGATACTCTGTTTTGATGTATTTTCAGGACAGACCTCTCATCTGATACGTATTTTATGGGAAGTGGCAATTTACTCTAGCTCTTGGAGGGAATAGCCCATTCTGGACATTAACAGACTAGAATTCTTACCTGTCTTTTCCATTTTCATTTCTGGTTTCTCCCATGGCTTATTTGCTCCATTATCCTGTTCTGTTACAATTCTTTGGTTTTCCAAACTAAGAAAAGAAATTTACTAGAAAGGAAGTTTACAGGTAAATTAAGATTTCCCTTTCATCTAATCATTGAAAACTTAGAAAGGAAAAGTTAAGTAGTGTATATACTTGTGTATAAGTCAACCTCATGTATAAGTTGAGAGAAGGTTTTAGAATCAAACTAATGGATTTTGATAAAACCCGTAGATAAATCGAGGGTAAAACTTAGGGGGCTATGACAAAGGATGGAAAGAGGAAACACCACTTCTGTCCTTTCTTTTCTTTCTCTGGACCTCTCCCAACCACCTAACGCTACTTCTCAGGTGCTGGAGAAGAGGTTTTAACATTGGATTGAGTAGGGAAGGAAGTGGAGCTAAATGGGGTGTTTCTTTGATGACAAGAGAAGGCTTTTAAATCGGACTGAGAAGGGAAAGAAATAGAGCTAAAAGGAGTGTTTATTTGATGGGGAGAGAAGGCTTTCAGGGCGGTCTGGGAACATCTTTACGTACACACACAAAAACTCCTGTTTCAGGCACAAAGAGTGAGGCATCAGGAGGTGCTTGTTTCAGGACTTTTCTAATCAGCATTGACCCATATATAAGTCAGTCCAGGATTTTAGGGTCAATTTGGGGGCATCAGTTTCTCGACTTAGTCAAGTATAAATTGTAGGTATGTAGTATGGTTCCCCCCCCCCCTTCCTACTTGTCATCTATGCTTGGCGTGCTCTTCTCTCTTTCCATTAGAAAGCAGATTGTTTTTCTGAAAGAAATGAATTGACAATTTATGCTGCTATCAGTGAGACTTTCCCCCCATATTTTGCTGTTCTCCTTTCTTCTCTTCTCTCCAGGGAGCTATCCAAGGTCCAGAAGAGTTTGTTGAGGGTATGGCACTAGGACTTAAAGCCTTAGTTGGTGGTGCTGTTGGTAAGCAGGGATTTTAATTAAGCATTGATAAATGTTGTAAAGTAATTTTGCCTTTAATATGTAAATATCTGACTATTTCCCATAAAACCTTTTATGATAATAGGTGGATTAGCTGGTGCTGCATCAAGAATAACTGGTGCTATGGCTAAAGGAGTGGCAGCCATAACTATGGATGAAGATTATCAACAGAAGCGACGAGAGGCCATGAATAAGCAACCTAGTGGTCTTAAAGAGGGTATCACTCGTGGAGGAAAAGGCTTAGTATCTGTAAGAAATGCAATGCATAAGATTTGAATTTTTTTGAATTGCATTCAGAATACTCAGTCTGGGCAGATAACAGCTACTGCAGTTTCTATTTGTGTTTTTGTTTACTTTCATTTATAAATGTAAATTTAAAGTAACGTTATAAATTCTGATGAGGATTTCAAGTGGCATAATATATAGACATACGAAAGTCTTAATCTTAATTATCTTTAAATGCTTTTCTTTCTTATAGGGTTTTGTCAGTGGAATAACAGGAATAGTAACAAAGCCAATAAGAGGTGTGTTTCATCTACACTGAACTTTTACTATGTTATTTAACCATAAAACTGCTATTTGCTAAGAGATGCAAACGTGGCATATGCCATATATACTTGACTATAAGTTGAGAAATTTATGCCCAAAAAACCTGAGTGAACTTATACACAGGGACAGCCAGGCTGAGGAGGAGGGGAAAGGGCATGCATCCACCCCTCAAGCCTCCTCTGCAGTCCGGCTGTCTCCTATGGAGACAGACTAGCTGAGGAGAAGGAAGGGTTGGCATTTGCCCTTCAAGCCTCTCTTTCCCGGTCCAGCTGCCTCCTGAAGGGATAGCCAGGCTGAGGAGGAAGGGTGAGCACTTGCCACTCAATCCCCCTCCCCCAAAATTGATTACCCAATGCTTCTGGAGGTTTATCTTTTAAATATGATTAGTTTGCTAAATAAAGATATTGAAAATAAATACTGGAAACTGTTGTTGTACATGATAATGGCAGCTAGATTATCATACACAAAAAGATGGAAAGAAGCAGATAGCCCAGCAAAGGATGATTGGTTAATTAAATTATACGAGATGGCAGAGATGGATATTGTGACTAACTGGTTAAAGGACAAACCTAGTAAGCCATCTAAAATTTATTGGAGGGTAATCCTCCCTGTGTAGGAAAGAAGCAATTATATATTTTGAAGACTAGAAGTGATAAAGATAAAATATTGAAAAGATAAGGATAATTGTAATGAGCCTTAGTGGTATGTAATGGCATTATAGGAACAGATTAAATGCAGTCTGAAGAAAGGGTTTGCAGCTGATATGATTGTGACTAAATAAGAGAATATATAGGATTATAAAGAAAATTGAAAAAATAATAGTATACAGATAAATTTAGTCATATAAAGTTCTAAAGAAAGTTTACATTATAAAGAATGGAAAGATTAAGTGATGATGTAAGGGTAACGCATGAGAAAAGTTTTAAGAAAGGAGAGAATAAGTAAGAAAAAGCTTAGAGTTTAAATAATCTTGTTAATTGAGACTAGGAAGAGAGTTTGATGTGCAAGGAAAGTTTGACATTGTCTTTTGTATTATTTTGTTTTTATTTCTTATGGTTGTTATAGTCATCGTGTTTGTTTATATGTAATCATTTGAAGGGTATTTTATTTTTGAATGTCTGGGGTGTTTATTATAAAGTTGTGTATATTCTAAACATTAAAAATAAGTTTTAAGATAGAAGTTAGAAACAAAGAAGAGGGCTAACCCATTTACCTACTCAAAGAAGAAGAGAAAGAAGAGAAAGAAAGACTATGTAAGTTAGAGAAAGGAGGAGTAAATACAGAAGGTCCTAGGAAACAGAAGGGATAGATTGTGAAAATAGAAATTAGTAGTAAGAAGGAGGGATTAACAGAAGAGGGAAGAAGAGAGGTTGCATAGAGGCGAACAGAGAGGTTACAGAATGATGGGGAAATGAGAATGAATGAAATAGGGTAGGTAATGAAGGCAAAAGAAGGAAACATTACCTTAAATTGTTTGAGAGTACACCCAATATGTGTGAAATGTAGTAATTATGACTAGTAATGTAATAGCACAAATACAGTAACTAAAGCTTGGATGAATACATGAGAGACATCTTATGATGGATTAAATGTCATAAATGATAGTGAATTTTGTGTTTCATGAAAATATAAGAATATTGGAATTGTGTAAATGAATGATGCAATGTAATAAACACCAGGTTTGGTTGTATGTTGTATGTTTTTTAATGCAATAAAAGTTATTTTTTAATATTAAAAATATTAAAAGAAAAACCTTCCTCCGCAGTCTGACTGTCTTCTGTGGACAAAGCCAGGCTGAGGAAGAAGGGAAAGAGCGGGCACTTGCCCCTCAAGCCTCTTTTCCAACCCGGCTGTCTTCCTAGGTTTTACAGGTCATGTCAGAATCAATAATTTTGGCTTTCAAATCTGACCTTGACTTGTAGATAAGGTCGACTTATACTCAAGTACAGTGCTCCCTCATCTTACATGGGGGATCCATTCTGGATACACATGCACCCCGTGTAAGGCAAATTCTGCAAATGATCAAGCCCCTCATTCACCATATTAGGGCTTGCCGTCCACATGACCATGTATGGTGAGCCCTCATACGGCATGGGCACGCTGTATATATGGTGCATTTTGTAAGGAGGAGAGACTACAGTTTAGAAGAAAAGCTCACACTCATAAAATATTTATCATAATCCCTGTTGCTACTATGTAAAATTTCATCTGTAAAATAGTATCCATAAGACTGGAGACCAGTGTGGGAATCGTGGGTCCCACAAGATGGTGGATTGCAATTCCCTTTATCCCTAGCCAACATAGTTGTCCATAAGAAATGCTGGAAGTTGCAAAGCTAGCAACATCTGGATGGTCGCATGATGTCCACTCTTGTTCTGGAGTAGAAGCCAAAAATACTGTCTTCAAATAATTTGTTTCAGACACTCTTGGGGAAAGTGTGAGTTTCTTTCATTAGATGTGTGTCACCACCCAAAGTCTCTTTACAGTTTGAAAAACTTTATAACATAACTTTCAATTCAGTTAACTATAATATATTTTGAGAATTATCTGGCTGTCTGACAACATTTGATGTGATGTGATTTGTTTGATATTTGATGTTTTTAATCTGTTTTTCCTTTCTATATGGTAATTTTATCTATTCCTCTTTTAATTGTTATTATCTTAGAATGTATGCCTTGGGCAGGCTTTTATTTACTCCTAATTTTACCGACTTTGTACAGCGATGTGTATAATTACAGCGCTATAGAAATAAAGTTTAATAATAATAATAATAAGAAGAAGAATTATATTTATTATTTTGAATTGAATGCTGTTTTTAAATTTACTACTTTTTCTCCCCAGGAGCACAGAAAGAAGGAGCAGCAGGCTTCTTCAAAGGAATTGGAAAAGGTTTAGTAGGAGCAGTGGCAAGACCCACTGGAGGAATAATAGATATGGCAAGCAGCACTTTTCAAGGAATTAAAAGGCAAGAATGCATTGATTGCCAATCATCCCATAGTAAAACACTAAATTCTGTTTCTCTATCTTTAATCACATAAGTGGACGTTTTTATTGCTGATGCCAAATCTGTTCTCTTTGTAATACTATAAAGCACCACTCATATAATCTTGGTTGGAATAAGTAAAATTACTATGAGAAGTTGCAAAGCCTGTTGTGTTCTATTCTCTGCCAATTTGTTTTTTACATTTGCTCATTGACTTTCGTTTAAAATTGCAGAATAAAATTGTAAGTGCTGATAACACAGATAATTCAAATGAAATAGAATCAACTTATTTGTTTATTTTTTTAATCAACATTTGCATACTATATCATGATGATTACACTATAGCATACATTAAATTTCATTGTATAAAGCAACATAAAATACTTTATCTGCACATAAAATACTCATTAACATGCTAGATGGATAGACTCAATTAAGGAGGCTGCAGGTCCAAATTTATAGGACCTAAGCAGAGCAGCGGAGGGGCTTGGAGATATCTCATTTACAGGGTCACCATGACTCTGGATCAGCTCAAGGATAGTTAACAACAACAGCAACAACAACAACAGACATTTGACAACAGAAAATAATTCTAAAGATTTATGACTTACTTTTCATATTTAATTCTATTTTAGAAAGCTCAGATTCAATCAAAACTTTTAAATATTCATCCTGTTCCTGTACAATATGAAAATCTTTAACTTTTATTTTCAGAGCTACACATGCTTCTAACGATGTCGTGAGTCTGCGTCCTCCCCGCTTCTTTAGTGATGATGGAGTTATTCGACCATACCGATTAAGAGACGGTGCAGGAAGTCAAATGTTACAGGTGAAGAAAGTAAATCATGAAGATGTGATATGAAATTTTACGCAGTCTACCATATATATAGTACAGAAACACACAGGAAAATTATCAGTCGGTTACTTAACAGATGTTTATTTTATTTTTATTTTTATTTTTTAGATTTAAGAATTCCTTCACTTTTAGCATTCAGGAGTATTTTAATATTTAGTAAATGGGAACCACTTTTTAATGTTGCATTACTCAGATTTCCTTCATAATCTTCCTATTAGTTCTCCAGCTAAAAAGGTTAGGGGTGTGTGTAATTATTTATTGATTTTAAGTTTCAAAAAATTCAATAGAGATTCATTATATTAAATTCTTATCACATTTGCTGCTGTTACTAGGGAATGATTTATTTCTCTAGTACAACCTTTTCTTGCAACTCTGCATATGTCCCTGTGCCTGTGGATTCCTTTCTTCTGTTTCCTTTCATACATTGATATTTAACTGACCAGGCTCATTTCATTTTGAAAAATTCTTTAAAAGTTTTCTTTAATCCTCTTTTGGAGTTTTTTAAAGTAGAGTGCTCTGTTTTGAAATGATACTAGGAGATAGCTTTTGAATGCTTAAGGTGAGATATTTAAATTTTGTTTTTAATTGTTTCTTAAAAGCAAAAAAAAATTAGAAATGGACACACACAAAAAACTTTTTTTAGTGTGGTTAAAAAGCAACAACAAAACTTCTACTAAAACGTTGTATAAAGCCTTAGCTAAACAATGAACCCAGGTGCTTTAGTAAGAAGAGAAAGAGAATGATAAGTGACCTTGAAGAGAAGTGCCTTCCTGTCAAATCATTTTTTTTAAAAAAGAATCCTCAGGGGTTTTTTAAATTTCAAATGCTCTTTGTATTTTAGGCATTTTCATTTATTTTAAGTGCATTTATCCTATATGCTGCAAAATGCATGCTCTTTGAATATTAGATAGTGGCTACTATTGCTTGTTCTACTGATGACTAGAATCTATCTGAACCTACTGTAAGAAAGAAAAATTCCAGGAGAGTTTATTCTGTTTCTACCTGAGGATGCATTACATTAACCACCATTTTGTGATTTATATTAACTTGTTTTACCTGTTGAGTATCTCATTAGTACAGTATATACTCATGAGTATGAGGCAGGAAAGAAATCTTCTATAACATCAGAATGTATTGTTGCCATTTTCCCAGTTTGTTCGATAAGTTGGAAGTGACATTTTAACAGTATACTTTACACCTGGAGAAAGTGCTACTGGGGCATGATCCAACAGTGGGTGTCCTTTGGGAAAACTGCATTCCATTGAAATCAGGAGAGGCAATCTCTGGAGCTCCTTGTGCACCCCTAAATATTTCTCTTTAGAGCTGGTATCATCTCCATAGATGGTTTTTGGAAGGTGTTGAAGTCTGGAAGTGGGGAGGGAAGGGCAAAGAAATAAATATGCAAGCTTCCCTCCTGCAGAACATTGAATTTGGAGTCATACTTGGTTCCCTTCCCTTCATGACAAATGGTCAGTCCTGGGAGATGGTCCTATTCTGTAGGCTTGAGCATTCAAGAGATATACAATCATCTGTTAATCTCATGCTGGAGAATCTGCAACCAGAGTGGATTTGTCACATGCTGAGATGGACTCCACCATCTTTTTCTCTCGAAAAGAGATGCATTTTAGAGGCAGTAAGATTCACAACTCATACATTTGAAACACATTCCTATTCTTAAGCTTACTGCAAGATCACAGAAAACCTGATTAAAGTACAAAGCATTTAGTCAAAAGAGTATCAGAAAAAGAGGTATGAGTCACAGGTGTATTCTCAAATCCAATGAACTTTATTTTTTTTAAAGAAAGCTATATTTTCAATATATATGCATCATTTTCCAGGGGGGAAATCATATTTTTACAGTCTCAATTTGAGGTCATAAGAAATTGTCATGCACTTAAATAGACACGCTTGTTGGTTATTTATGAATTTTTGTTTTGGCATGGTACTGTGTTATTGGTACCATAATTCAGAATTCCTGGTTAATGCAGAAACTGAAGTTCAGAGTTGCGCTGTTCCAAGTGACTTAGCTGTACGCTGGAAAGAAATAAACATCATTCTAGACAGATCAGAACACAGCTATATGAATCAGATTCTCTCTCTCTCTCTCTCTCTCTCTTTATAGGTTTTCTATTTTATACACTAGACCTAAGTCTAAAAACTAAAAATAGAAATAGCTTTTATTCAGTATAGCCATGGTCCACTTCTGCCTGTTCTTTGTATGTTTTATAATATGAATGCATTTGTCTTTTTAATCAGTTTCGTGATTTTTCATATATTTATAAAACAAATAAGCTTGGATTTTATTTTGCTATATGATGTAATACAGCATTAACATTGGAAGAATCATAACTTCTATCTACTCATAGTTACATCTCATCTTTCATTTTCATTTTTTACATTTTTAAAAACTGACTGACTAAACTTTCTAGCTTCATCTAACACTTCTGCTTCTTTCTTCTTTTACCATGCTTTCAGAAAAGACAGGCCTACAGAAAATGGACTATGTGTCATTTTAGTGATAGTGATGATGATGACAGTTAGGATAATACATGCTTTCTATGTTGAATGTTGCTGCTTCTTTGAGTATGATGACCACAGAAAAGCACAAATTCCAGTAACTGTTTTAACTTTTTGTCTTAAATGTAGGTTTGTGATTTTTAAAATATGCACTAATTAAGTATGAGCATAAATGTGAAAAAATGTGTTGTTTAAACAGAATATGTTTAAGCTTTATTAAGAAGTTTTAAATAGACCATGCATGTGTGACAGTGGCCTTTTCAGTTACAACTCCATATAATTGTTCTTACATAGCATATTTTCTATTTGAATTACTATTTTAATTTTGTGCATTAAATTTAAACAGTTTGTGCTTTTTTAAACAAAATGCTTTTTAGAAGTGAATAAGTGTTCGTTGTTGTCCTGTAGACTGTTTTTATTGTTGTTTTAGATTCTTTTTAGGTATTGAAAATATTGTCTGAAAATTTTGTATTAACAATAAATGAATCTGTATAAGAAAAGATTGATCTGTTCTGTTCGAACTCCCACATCATTCATTAATCTTCTATTTCTGACTCCTAAATTTGTCATATAAAAGCTTGCTCTTTCAAAACTGTTTATTTGTAAAGACACATTTATATTATACATCTTTTCTTTCTCAGAAACATACTTTTTGAGATGGTTTTCTTTTACATTTTTATTCAAATATATTGTGATATGTAAAGCAAAATATAAACCTTATTATTCTAACCCCATGTTTCAACAGAAACCCTAATGTTGATATGACATGGGTGTGTGTGTGAGGATTGTGGCTTTTCCAGTTTATGCATGCTGATGCAAACTTGGTAAGCACACCTGTGAAGGAGGTGCTTGGCAGACTTGGATTCAAGGCAGCCAATAATGGTTCAGAGACACTGTGAAGGGGGTAGCAAGGGATCAGAAAGTTTACAAAGCAGGAGGGTGTGTCTGAGAGAATATTACTACTTTATTGGTCGAAAAAAGCTTAGTGGAAGGCTATATGACAATGTTTAGGCCAGTGTGATTAGATATATCAGGCACTGATGTTCTACGGATTGCCATTCTAACTGTATATTTGGTGTGCTAGAACATCATGAGGTCTCCTTCCTATACAATCTCTTGCAGAGAAGTACAGATTAAATTGGAATGAGTATTTGCTTCTACAGTCATACACAGTTTTGAAATATTACTCTGATGAACACAAAGGAAAGGAGAAGTTGGAGTTAGGTATGCATTCTTTTGGAGGACTAGACCCTTTAGTTTCATTATCCCAGAACTGAATATTGATCCTAGCTAATGAAATTTTGAAAGAGAAGCATCTGGGTATTTCTTCTTAAAGTTGGCTATTAGGATGGTATAAAATAGCTTGCATAGGAGAAAGGTGAATCCAGAAATACTGTTTTGAAGAGTAAGGAAACTATGAGACAAGCAGATTGATTGAAAAGATTAGAAAGTCCCAGGCTTTGTTATTATTCTTCCTGATTTTATCATGGAGATCCATATACATTTTGTTAATCTCAGAATATTTTTGTCAGCTCCCAGCATCATCAGAGCAGAGTTCCCTTTTTTGAACTGGAGTTCTCCAGTACAACATAAATTAATTTCATGTAATATAGTTCTTATAGGTTCCTTTCAATTTTAGCCTTGTTAAACTCATTCTCTCCTACATCAACATAAATTTGAAAGCAAGTTATAAGAGTGACATTACATAAGCAGTTGTCCTTATTTAATTTCAAGGTGGTTTAGATTTTCTGAATTTCCAAAACTAAAAGCAATTCCAGAGGGAGTTGGTGATTATAACTAGATGATAATTTATCTGGTGGCAAAGGCATTAAAAAACAGGAGGGTCCATCCAGAGAGATCTTCTGTTTAAAAAAATTGTGAAGCATTGCTACAAGAGTCCCTGTCAGATGTTCTGATATAGCAGCAACCAGTTGTTTTATTTCTGTGTCAGTTGTTCACAATCTCATTCCTCAACTTTCTTTGCTGGGTTGGCTAAAGAAATTTTCCTGACAGAGGCAGATCAACAAATGGCACATGGACCCCACACTTGTGTTCCAATTAAGGTACCTAGTACCAAAGGTGGGTTCAGTTGTTTGGAGGCTAAAGTGGAAAGAAAGGGAGTCATATACACCTCTTTCAGCTCATTGTAGGAAATATGGAATATATATGTAATAAATAAAAATGATAGAATCTGATGAATATCATTCTTCCTCCATGACAGTAAAAATAACAATAATAAATAGCCATTTTTCTGCCTCTCTATTATTCAGATATCAGCCACTTGAAGGGACTTCTCAACTTTGCAGAAAGATAAAAGTGGCCTAACTGAGAAGTGAAGTTGCTGGTTGTCTTGAGAGTGAATGCTTGGCACTACTAATTAAAATAATGCTGTCATGGAGCTCTTGCTCTTCTGCTTTGGAAAAGGGAGTATGTTTTTTATTGTTAGAATTAAGTCAACCATTTCCTCATTTGTTTGAAGAAGACAGCAGACAAGCTGACAAAAGACCATTGTACAACAAATGAAAGCTGGAAGCTTAGTGGGGTGACACTGAGTAAATTAAGAGGAAAAAATGGAAAACATGAAAGCGAATGCTGAGAAAGCTTGGTTGAAAACAATGTAGTCTTCTAGGTAATAGTTGAAATTGCTAAATTTGGAAATTAATGGTAGGAGAACACATAAAGCACTTCATTGCAAAGGAATCTTAATCAGTACCATGGACTTCAAGTAACTTGAAGTACCAACTGTAACACATACTGTATATACTTGTGTGTGAGTTAAGAAATTTAGGTTAAAAAAATGACCCCAAAAAAACTGGGTTGGTTTATACGTGATTAATATGGTACTTTGTCCCAAGCCTCTCCCCATCTAAGGGACTGGAGATATCATCAATCTTCAAGTTAAAAACCTTCTCATACTTCTCTGCAAGGGACATCCCGGTTGGGGAGAGGCTGGAAAGGATGATCGATCACTCTGCAGCCTCTCCTCAGCCGGGCTGCCTCCATGGGAGAAAGCCCAGCTGGGGCAGGCTGGGAAGGGCAATGGTCTGTCTCACAGCCTCTCCCCAGACAGGCTGCTTCCTTAAATCTATCCCTCGAGGTATCCATAGGTCATATAAAAATCCACAATTTTGGCCCCAAAAGTTGACTTTGACTTATACATGTGGTTGACTTATAGTTGAGCATATACGGTAGCTTCATTTTTTGACATGTGTGTTTTATGTTGGAAGTATGAGAAGGTTTTTAACCTGAAGATTGATGATATCTCCAGTTAAAAAGATGGGGCTGCTTTGCAATTAAAGGTTGGTCTGGGAGGTATCCAACTCAAATTTCATCATAGTATGTACTCATATAGCCAAGTCACTATTTCTCAGCCCCCAGCCCTTCCACATTTCAAGCCTCCTATCAGTTTACGGTGACCTCATAAATTTCATATGGTTTTCTCAGGCAAAGAATACTTAAGAGGTGATTTTGCCAGTTCCTTCCTCTGAAATATAGCCTCTAGCACCTGGTATTCTCTGGCAGTCTCCCTTCAAAGTAGTAACCAGGGCTGACCCTACTTAGCTTCCAAGATCACATGGAGTCTAGTATAGTGGAAGAGAAACTGGAATGTAATCCAGATAAAAGGAAGGTAATGTGGGTAAATTTGGTGATCTCATTCTGAATAGCACTTTCCTTTATTTGAAAGACCCAAGTTCACAGGTTCAAGAGTATTCAGAGCTCAGCAGAGACAATCGTTATTATGAATGGCTTGTATCAGCGTAAATTCGTATGTACCATACTTGCATCTAGTCAAGACTGTTGTAATACACACTACTTAATGTCCCCTTTTCTTGACACAGGACCCAAGGTAGCTTATAATTAACTTCAAAACCAAGTATACCTATATTTAAAACATAAAATAAGTGGTAGTATTAAAAACACGAATGTAAAACAGTTTTAAAAACATTTAAAACAAAGTAAAAACATTACAATACAGCACACACCACTAAAAACATTTTCTTCTACAACGAACAGACAAAAACCTGTATAAATAATAAGGTCTTTGACTATTGGCAGAAAAAGAGCTGAGATATTTTTATATCAGGTTCTCTGGTGATCAGTTTGCTTCTGGGACAGATTTAAACTGGTGGTTACCTTTCTACAGATGGAGATGAAGTCTCCACCTATTTTTCTCAACTCCATTCTAGTGATAACTATCACTTGTCCCAGAACAGGGACTTCCAGTTCCGCAGCAATCCTGCTACCGAGATCCTTGTTTCCTCGTTGCAAATAGAGGTGGCAAAACAGCAGTCTTCTTTGAGACTATGAGGGGGCAAGAAGGAACTTGTTTCCACAATCTTAGCCATCTGTATGGGGATCACTGTTTCTCCACTCCTAGTATTGGCAGGAAAACAACACCTTCCAGGCAGGTGGATGAATGAAGTAAACTTTCACCACACACCATCACCCCAGTAATAGGAAGTTCCTGTTGGACTGAGAGCTGTTGGTCCTTGGTTTTAGAATTAGTGCATGCCATTGCGTTTAGCTTACATTGTTGTTGTCTTTGACTTGTGTTGCCTTTACTGATGCTAGGTTTTTATACTGTTTTTATTATTCTCCTTCAGTCATTCCTACCAGCTCATTTTTGGGTTCCCCTCCTCATTATATATATATATATATTGCACTTTTCCTGCCATACTTCCTAAGGTATTTACATGTGTATTTGTTACCCCTGCTGAGTGAGACCCTCATATCTGAACTAAACTGTTTTGGACCAAGGCTGCACTTTAACTGCCATGGCTCAATGCTATGGAATTCTGGGATTTGTAGTTTTGTAACATTTAGCCTTCTCTGTCAGAGAGCTTTGGTGCTACAATAACTACACATCCCAGGATTCCATAGCATTGAATTATTGCAGTTAAAGCTATGTCAAACTGCATTATTTCTGCAGAGCATGTGCAGCCTAAGTTATTTGAAGGAATCTTGCACTTGGAATAGCCCAACCTGGCTTTGAGGTCAGCTTCAGGCCTTGCTTATGGACCCACCAAGAAATATTAGATTGGTGGACAGTATAGATAGGGACTTTTCAGTAGTTACCCTTCATTTATGGACCTCCCTCTGTAGCAGGCATAGCTTTTTATGAGCTAGAGCAGACAGACCAGGAAAGCATAGGCTATTCAGACACCCATCCCTGCGCAGACTCAGGGATCTGGGACCAGTGTGCCTTACCTTAAAGGCCAGTGACCTGTCAGAGAAGCCCCCCAGTTGCTGCACCTAACACAGAAATGGGGCACCTGGCTGTACCCATGTGGCCAGGCACCCCATTTCTTTGTCAAATACAGTGACTGTGGGGCTTCTCAGATGGATTGCCAGCCGTTAAGGTAAGTAGCACCAGTGGGGGTATAAACAGCCTGCTTTTGTAGCAGAGTTTCAAGGAAACGGCACAAAACCAGGTCTTTTTTCCCCCTGGGGTAAAGGCAATTTACCCTGGGATCAGGCCAGAACCTCCAGATCTGTCTAAATAGGCAGGATCAGGTCAAATCCTGCCATGGATGTCTAGCCTGCATTGTCTAAACTAAATGTGAGGCCAGGGGAAGCAGGGCCACTTGGTCCATGCTGCAGACAAACCCTATGATGCTTTTTTGTTTTAGTTGGGCTCCAAATACTTTTTATGATTGTTTTCAACTGCCTTTGAGAGTTATTTTAATGCTCTGTATTTCCACAATATTCTATTGATTCTGGGATTGATTTTTAAATGTATTTTTGCTGTTCTCTGCTGATGTTATTGAACTTTTTTGCCACATTACTATTAGAATACTTCTAGTTTTTATGTAACATGCTATGTTTGGGGTTTTTAGTACACTGTGAAACAGCTTGCAAAAGATAACCATACAAGGTGGTCTATAAAAAACATTCAGCAAAGCTAAATTCTCTGTACGTGTGTGTGTGTGTATCACATGCATTCACCTGTGTGTGTCTATGCATATATGGACATGCATTCACACATATGTATATAAGCATCACATATTTAATGGAATTTTTATGTTAACCTTCACAATATAATACATTCATTCAGTACCTACAGTTTATTATGTATTATTTTTAGAATCTATGCTATATAAATGGCAGTGGAAATTAACATTTTTATAAATTTAATTTCTCATTTTGCAGTTACTGAAATTAACCTAATGATTAAATGTAACCTATTCACCCAAATTATATGCACATTGTTTTTAAAATCCTTCTCCACATCATCTGCTTTGTGCTGTAATTCAGAATCTAAATCTAAAATGAACATTCTTCATGTTTAAGGAGAAATGTGCAAATATTTTAGCCACCATCGTCAATTTTATGTAGAATGTAAGCACATCACTGATACTGACTTTTTATTACTGTAGAGTATTGGCCTTTAATCCCAGACTGATTCATCCCTTTGATCTCTGATTGTGTGATTTAAAGATTGATTGACTTATTGACTGAATTGATTGATGTAATGATTGTTTGAGGGAGAGAGATGAATGTGTATGAGAGAGAAAAGAGAGAGATGTTGGTAACATTTTAACATTTAACATTTAAATTTCTCCTTTGGCTTTTAAAGGAGGTTTTATGTAAAGTGAGAAGACTTGTTCAGCATACTTTCCTCCCAGAACTTTTAGATGAAGAAGGGTTCCTCCCTATTTAATTACAATAGGGCTGCAACCTATTTTATTTGTCCTTAATTGTTGATTACTGTAATGAACTAATTATCCTATCAGTTACCCACCACCCTTTACTATGTGTCTCAACAATTGTTCAGCCTGACAAAACTCCCTAATAAGCATAGACACTGAGAATTGAAAAGGCCATTCCAACACATTAATTATTTGTCAAAGTCACAAAAAATAATTCCTGAAAGAATTCATGCCGAAATGGTATTTGCTTTTTGAAAAAGCTGCATCTGTCTAAACTTCTAGCAACCTGAAAAATTTTCAAGGCTTTACAGTTCTCAGAGCAGGCCAGTATTATGCCCACATTCTTTTAGAAGTAAGGCCTCTTTAGTCAATATATACCAAGAAGTGTAATTGTCATATGAAGTGGTGTGATATGTATTTTAAAAAATGGTTTTAACTTGTGTGATTAAAAATCTGTCAGTTTTATACCACTGTAGTGTAAAATTAGTCGAGTGAGTTTATATTGCTTAGTCATAGCAGATAGGAAATGTATTCAATTTTTTGAGATCTTATAAATGCAGTGGTACCTTGGTATCCATTAAGGTTTGGTTCCTGGACCCCCTGTAGATACCAAAATCCAATTATGCTCAAAGCCCATTATATACAGTAGCATAGTGAAATGATGTCACTGATATAAAATAGCAAAATCAAGGCTTGCTTTTGGAAATTTATATCATTTTGGGGTATTTTCAAGCTGTTCATGGTTAAATCTGTGGATGAAGAATCCATAGATATGATGGGCAGAAAGGAATAACTATATTATTATTCTGAAGAAGAAGAGCCCTCCCTCCAGTCCATCTGCCTTGGTCCAGGCCTCAGAGGGAGAGAAGAATGCTGGACCTGATCCTTTCCCCCCTCACCATTCCCTTCTCCTTTTGTGTCGTGTCTTTGAGATTGTAAGCCTGAGGGCAAAGAACCGTCTATTATCCCCTCTGTTGTAAGCCGCCCGGATTCCCAGTGATTGGGCGGCATATAAATAATAATAATAATTATTATTATTATTATTATTACTTCTATATTTTCTTCAAAAATTTCTGTATTCTAGGGAATTCTATATAACTTTCTTTTTCTTTTAGAATATTGAAAATGGAAGATTTGCAAAACTGAGATACTTTGCGCATGCAATGGTTAATAATACAGATTTGCTAATGGTAACCAGAAGGTAAGGTTTCCTTTTTTTCCTGGTAAATTCATACAAAGTGCATTCCTTACTTTAATTTAATTGTAGGGCTACCATAGAAAATAATTAGATTTGAATTTGGAAACCTAATTGGGTCTTGTCTTTCCTTTTTTTTTTTTTTAAACTAATATTACTAGATAAGAAACTAGAAGCGCGAGAACTTGAGAGGTTTAAACACCACCTAGGAAGTTTTTACAGATTAGACAAATATTATTTAGATCGTAACTGTTATTTGTTAATTTTTGTTTTTGTTTCTGTCGCTATATGTTAATGTATATAGGTATAAATGTGTGTTATTGTTCTGTTTTATTTGTTTTTTTAAATGTTCAATAAAATAAAGAAGAACATTCAGATTTCAACAGATAACATGTCTGTAAAATCGTACAGCTGCAAACAAGGTGATTCAAGATCAGTTCTGCTGATCAAGGAGACACATCGACTTCTCTGTTGGGTAGAGAAAACATCAAAGTCTATCATAGCTGTGTATTTGAAATGCTTGCTGAATGTGAAATTACTTGAACAAGCACAATATTCAACAGGGAGAATCGTCTGTAAATAAGGAAGTTTTTCAAAATTTAGACAACTACTACAGTCCATTTCAAGTGGATTTATTTGCCACTGGAATGAATTTCAAGTTAAAACAACATTTTTCACTAGAAGGAAGCAGAAATGCAGAGAAGCACAATGTTTTCAGATTTTTGCAGGCTGGGGTTGAGAAAAGTTTAAAACCTAATGCTTTAAAAAGACAGGCAGTAGCACTAGCCACAGTAATAGAACCAGATGGTTGTGCCTTATCTGCACATCTTCATGTTAAAGGGTTTTTAGCTTTTTAATCATGTTTTTAAAATAATATTGTTATTTAATTCCTTTTTAACTTTTGTAAAATAATACTTTAACTCAATCCTTTTTAAGTTATTGTAAGCCACCTTGAATCTCATTTTAAGAGAAAGGTGGGCTATAAATTAAATAAATAAATAATACTCTTCTAATTTATAGGTTTATAATAGGTTTATAATAGCTGTTTGTAGGCATAAGGGTCAAGGGTACATGGAGATTCTACACCAACCCTCCCTTATTTAGTCACATAAAGGGAGAGGCATCTGAAATATGGAAGTGTCGCTGAGTGAAGTGACTCGAATTCCATGATGTATTGATGAGCAGTTTAATAATGAACTAAACTAAACCAAAACTATATTGTCACTGCAAGTACTTCTTTTTTTAAAAAAAAAGTTTCCCAATATATTTCCCCCAAAATTACCTGTATACAAACTGTTCTTTTTTGTGTGTGTTGTTTTTTTAAATCCAGTAAAGAAAATCCCATGATAGGTTCATCTTATTTCAAGGCCTACAACAACAAAATAGGAAGTAGTTTTTCTAAGCTGACTGATTTAAAATAATCACAATATGTACAGTGACGAACACAAGATTAAGTGCAGTAGTGCTCTTGGACAAAGACTGGTATGATATCCATAGGTAGAGAGAATGTCAACGTAAGTGATCTAGAGGCCATTTAAAAATATGTGTGTGTGCACACAAACACCAATATTTCTGCATGTATTATTTTAATACTTCCTTTTGCATTCTTGTTTAGTGGCATATTGTTTGTGACAAGAGGTACATTTGGACAATTAACATGTGAATGGCAGTACACATATGATGAATTTACCAAGGAGCCATTCATTGTTGATGGACGGAGGTTGCGCATTGAAGCAAAGGTATGATTCTCGGTGCTTGAAGTGTAATAAAACAAAGGCTAATGCACATTTTGTGTACTGTAAATATATCCCAGCATAGTTACACTGGATTTCACAGCTTTACAACCCAGTGTCATGGCCTGGAACGTGCCCTTTGTATAATGGATGATTGGCTCCTCACCCATTGAGGCTTTATCCACACTGCAGAAATAATTTGGTTTGACACCACTTTAACTTGCCATAACTCAATGCTATAGAAGTATGGGAATTGTAGTTTGTTGTGGCACCAGAGCTCTCTGATAGAGAAAGCTAAATGTCTCATAAAAACTACAATTCCCAGAATTCCATAGCATGGAATGGCAGTTAAAGTGGTATCAAATAGCATTATTTCTGCAGTGTGGATTCAGCCAAAGGCAAAAGAAAGGGTTTTGTGCTTGAGAAATGATTGGCTGCATTAGGAGACTCCACTTACATAACCTCTGGGAAAATGCAACAAGTTAACAACTATTTTTATAATATAGTGGTCTAGCAGGACTTTGTCCATTATGTCAGCTTTAGAAAGTAATACTTTCAGTGAATTTTTAAAAGACCATTTAAATCCTAATCTTATATGGAAACTTATTTTTCTTCTTTTACTGGTTTACTGTACTATTTCTATAACCATCAAATTTATCAAGCCAGTAGAGCACCACCTATGATTCCGCCTCCCCCCCCCCCCAAATACCGTAGTTTACTGAATAAATACGGAGGAAATACACACAGATCAAGTACATGTGAAATTTCATTGTAAAATCAAAGGTTGGATTTTTACCTTTACTGCCGCAGCACTTTCTTTCCCTTCTTTAGCCCTACTCTACTAATGTCACTTCCTTGTATTTTGTCACAGAAAATTAGCCTTTGGGAGGGTACCCTTATTTTCTGTAAGGCAGCACTTTTTATTCAATCTTGGAACAGTAGTGTCTGGTGTTACTGGTGTTAATCATAATTCCTGTATATAGTGATAGCAACAGTTGTGACATAAACAACTAGCAAACTTAAACTTAAATCATTAAATTACAGTATCATACACCCAGCCTAAATTTATTTACATATACATAATTTCATGTGGTTAAAGTGAAAATTTGGTAAGATGTCATGTTTTTAAAGAAAATGTAAGAACAATTTTAACAATTTTTAAAAACTTAATTAAAAATTATTTTAAAAATGTAGGGCCTCCCCTTTCTCCTTCCACTGAGCCTCATCCTAATCACACCATCTATTCTGCTGAGCTCCAGCATTTTAAAGAGATGCAGGCTAACCCCACAACCCATTTCTGCCAAAAGGTACTGTATATGTTTGGGAAGCAGTAGTGTCTCTCTCTCTCGCTCACACACACACACCCACACACACTATTAGGGTGTCACCTTGTGCATTATGTACTCCTCGCACCCCCTAGAGATGCCCCTGCCTTGGAGTAGTGAAGGATGTGAAGTAACAAAGAAGGAAGCGATTCCATTGCCTTTCTTTCCATAACTGTACACCAGTCTCAAGTTCTCCATTCTCATGTGCCATTATATTCTGGTGTCTCATGGAAGAAATAGCTTTTATACGGTCAATTATATAAAATAAATATTTTTATTAAAATTTCTGTACAGCTATATTTTTCACCATTTTGAAACTCTCAGTTTTACATAGCATTTCTTTCTAAATTATTGTTTTCAAAAAGAAAATTTGTCTGTTTCTTTTTGTGCAGTTCCCACCCTCATCCAAACATACACACTTTTTATAAAGCGTGTTGAGGAGGAGGCAGCATGAATGAGAGTTTTTAGAAGGATTGGGGTTTTTGAACGAGGGAGGTAGAGAATTCCTACCACTGCAGCAACCTTCCCACCATAAAACAAAATTATGCAAGCATAAGGGACTAATATTAACTACGCATATAGTTTTGGTAGGTGCTCTGACTTTTTTGTTTTTACTTTGTAGGAACGAGTAAAATCTGTGTTCCATGCCAAAGAGTTTGGGAAAATAATTAATTTTAAAACACCATCTGATGCCAAGGTAAATATTGCAAATGTATTATTGAAGTGCTATACGTTTATAACCTGAAATTTCCCTAGAAATAATATGCAAACACAATCTTAATCCAGAGTCATCTGTTCTTGCTAATGTGTGCACATTGAACAAGCAGCCATTCCCTGTTTGTTTAGCATATAAACAATATCTAGGCTTCCATAGTGGTTTGTAGAGATACCTCTTCCGGTGAAAACTCCTTGAGAATGATAATAATAGGTGTCAAGGAACTGCAGCCAAATAGGACAGTTAGAGTAATGACTAAATACAGTGCAAGGAACAACTTCCAAACTTTTAAACCGAATTGCCTATGTAAAAGCATAATCATTTAGGAACACTGAAATGTCAATGCTGGACTGGTAAATTCTCTGGAATATCATGTCCATATGACATATTCCGTAATCCATATTCTCAGAAATGTCAGCTCATTTAAGAGTCTGGCAGTAGCCCTACCTGTGTCATTGTTGAGATATGAAACAACATCCTAGGTTGTGGAGAAGTAGCATAATAGTTCAGCAGGCAGAGCTGAGCTACATCTCCCATCTACACCCTGCCCATTTTCACTGCTTTGGCTACCCAAAGCAACTAGTTTCTTGCTGGTAAGAGAATGAGGAAGCAACAGAAAGTCCAGCTATTTTCCTATAGCTGAATGCACAGTGACAAGCATATTTAGGAGCCTTTGAAGGACCCCAAAGTTACTGAAGATTATGTCATTTCAGAGAAAAAGTGGGTTTCGGTAAAGACCTCCAACCTCAATGATGACCAAAAAAAGAGTGGGGGTTAGAGCTGTGGATGTAATTAACCATTGTAACTTTGTAAAAGGAAGCCAACCAGGGACTGTCATTTAGTATAATGGTATGCTGTCTTGTCTAGTGATGATTGCACTATTGTTATTTAAATGTGTGATTTTAGTGAAATACATTTTCTTTTGAATTTTCAGTGGATTCTCTCTAAGCTGGAAGAAGCAAGGGAGAACCAAACAAACTTATGACCTTTGGCGTAAGGTTTACAAGATGGACAAAATGAAGACTGCAGAACTCAAACTACTTTACACTTGATCACAGCTTGGCATGTTGCATTGTTGGCATATGAAGGGAAATGAGACTGTGATTATTCACACAAATTGATTTTGATTGAAACATCTCCATTGGTCAGTGCTGGCCAAACTGCTCTGTCAGTGAGAATCTGCCAAATTGTGGGTTACTGGATGTAAACTTTATAAATAATACAGAATTATTTAAATCAGGAGTTTAAAATTAAATATTTTTTCTGTTGATTCTATCACATATTCTGCAAAAGATTTAAAGCCTAGAGCAGTCTTAGGACAGATGAATTTTAATTTAGTGTGTTATAAAATGATGCATCACCTACTAATATTCACTTAAATTCAGTTTAATTGTTCAGGGAAAGACTGATTTAACCAGCACTGCTCTTATATTATATGAATGACTTGCTGACCAGTTTATTCAAAAAAAGCCTTTTTATTTACTAATATGTGTAAATCATGAGGTTACCTAGTTTTTTATACAAATAAACAGTTTCTGGTACTGTAATATCATTTTTAACTTTCACTTTTTTATACAATACAAAATTAAACAAAATATTCTGGTGCCTCATGATGAGATGTACAAAAAATATGAATTTATTGAAATTATAACTTGAGTATGGATGTGCCTTGGCAATTTGCTTTGAATGGCATGGTCTTTACTTTTAACACTAACTTGAAGTAAATTCACAAAAACCTTGTACAGCAGATGCACTGAAACAGTATTCGGTGTTTTTTGACCTCAATAATACAGTCGCCCCGTCCACATTTGCAGATTTGACTATTTGCAGATTACTGTATTTCTACTACCTCCTCTGCTGCCCAATATACACCCATGGTCCTCCAGCATGATTCTATGGTTCACTTCCAGTGGTGGACCTACAAAAGCCTAGGGAGAACTGTTCTGTAAACATTGATAGGTTCTCCATTGCGATTCAGCACTGGAAGACCTAGAAATGCCTATAGTAGTTCTCTCATGTAAAATAATTAGGGGCCTATATTCATGGTTTTCTACTTTCACGGGAATCCTGTGCCCCAACCCCCCGGACAGTTGAGGGCTGACTGTATCTTGTGCAAACCTTTTTTTAAATTCCATCGCCATACTGCATGCTTCATTCTCTAATTAAAGGAATTAAAAGAATAATAATTTGGAGAACTTCTATTAACGTTTGTCTTACCATTTAAATTCAAAACAGTTGATAACATTTTTCCATGCAAAACTTTAGAATCAAGTAACAGCTCAATGGTGGAAGGTTACATAATTATTATTATTAGTAGTAGTATTTTGGTAAGGCTATGCAATAATGTGTACACATGGGTATCTGGAGAAATTATTTCATGAAAGAGAAAAGGAATGCAAATGTTGAAGTGTATTACATAAGTGAAACGTGAATAGTTTGATGCATGTAGTTAATGTCTGCTGCCAGAATATTCTTTTCAAACTGCTGTTTGGAAGATTGTGGTGAAGGAGATTAGGCCTTGCTGATGGTGCTTAAGTTACCCAATCTGTAGCTTTGTTGTAAAAGCTAAATAAAGTAAATGTCATGCCAAATAAAGTAAACGGCATTTCAAATTGTATGTATTTATATAAACTCATGCTTGCTCCATTATGTAACTACCTGAGGTGGTTACAATAACACATTGCATTTTATTCCTTGATATGCCAAAATGTAAATTAAGTCAACAATTCCCAGAAATGCCAAAGTATTAATTGTATGGTCTCTCTCAAAAATATGAAAGCTATCCTTATTCATTGATTTAACTGACACTGTCATCAGATTTGAGCATATATACATTTACATTTACAGCTGTAGCATTAGTTACAGGCAACATATATTGCAACTTCTAAGTGTGTACAATAAATATTTCAGTGGCTCTTATACTGTTTAAACCCATCTTCCTTTAATTTTGATTCTGTTATTATATTTATCTGTATCTCTGATGCATTTTAGTTCTTCAGTTCTTCAAGAGATGGCCTGGCAAAAGGATTCTAAAGGGGATTCTACACCATTTTGACAATGTCATTTGACATGAGGCCTTCCTAGTTTTGTCACTAGAACAAAATAACACCATCAAATTGCAAAGACTAGCACACACACAAAGTTTCTTTGTAAAGGCACTCGTCATTTTACACCTAATGTATTTAATTGAATGTCACTAAACCGAAAATAAAACTAAAAAGTAAAATGGAAAATAAACAAGCACATTAGACTGCTTTTACTCTTTAGTGACCTTTTTTCTAAAGATGCCTTTAGGCTTCAGTCCATAGGCTGCCAAACAGAAACTTTCTATAGGCACTGGAGCTGGAGACAATCTAAAATGCAGACATGTATATGATCTTATCAGTTGTCTTTTATGGGTTCCAGTCACAGTGGATGGGAGTTTTATTTCAATTTAATTAATCTGAAAGTCCCAAATTGTAAACCTCTTGGCAATTAGCTATAATGCTATGTTTGAAACAATGTGGCCAGTTACATATCAAAGATAATGAATTTAGAACATGTTCTTGGAAGACAAGAGTAACCTTTGCAGTAAAAATGTAAAGTACTAATTTTAATAAATCTTTTTTTTAATTCATACCCAAACAAGTAATCTATTTTATAAAGCATTTAATATAAAAATGTTGTAGCAAGACATCTTTGGTTTAAATACATAATTCAAATACAACAAACTTTGGGTGGGTCAGACTTATATAAGGAAAGGTTTTTCTTCAATCATGTAAAACACAAAAATTAAATAAAAAGTAGAGTCGCCCCTCCATTTTCGCGGACCTGGGATCTGAATCCCTCACTTCTGCAAGAGCAGCAAATGGTGAGGGGAAATGGAGGGAGCGCCACCATTCAAGCCAATGGGGCTTGAATATTGGCGGTTTTTGTTTTCACAGGGGGTTCCAGAACAGATCTCCTGTGAAAATGGAGGGTTGACTGTATATAGAGTAAAAACTCTAATCATCTGTGGAGTTCATTTCTGTTCAATGAAATATTTCCGTAGTCAGCAAAGACACAAGTGCTGAAAATGCTGAGAGAGAGCCATCTTTTGTAAGTGTTAAGTACAAAGTATATTGGCCAGTGAATGTAAATGAGCAGATAGAGCAACAGCTCCCTTTTGCCTATGCCAGGTTGAACTCCTTCAGATTCAAATGTAGGATAGTGTCTTTCACAGCAGCAAAGACAAATCGAATGTTCTCTGTGTCAGTGGCACATGTAAAATGGGAATAGATCACTTTCTCTTTGTCCGGATTCTGTTCCTGGTATAAATTCAGAATGAACTCTTTAGCAGCATTGACATCTTGCTTGGGACCTGTTTGGAAGCAAAACAACGACTTTAAAAGACAATCCTTGCTATCTTACTTTCTCCATTACTTGCTTTGTGTTTTTGCATATGCAGTTACTTAGAGCCAGCATGGTGTAATGGTTTGACTATGACTCTGGAGACCCGGATACAAATCCCCACTCAGCCATGGAAAACCACTGGGGGGCCTTGGGCAAGTCACATTCTCTGAGCCTCAGAGGAGGGCAAAGCCAGCAACCTCCCTCTGAATAAATCTTGCCAAGAAAATCCCATGATAAGGTCGTCATTGGGGCACAATGAGTCAGAAATTACTTGAAAGCACACAGCAATACAGTACTTATATTCAGGCAACCATATTCAGATTGGCTACTGCAGGGAAATGTTAACATCTTGAAAATTTGCTGTAGCGATTCATTTACTGGATTCAAAAATCTGACATCAAGTGCTGCTGCAATTGAGATGATATGCATTGATTGTTCCGTCTGTACAGTGTCACCAGCTGTGTCCTGATAAGGTAACTAAGGTAGCTGACATATTGAGCATCAGAGTAATGATGATATACGCCAGGGCAGGGAACATGTAGCCCTCCAAATGACATTGGAGTTTAGCCCCCATGCTCATTCACAATTGAGTACAATTGCTAGGACTGATGGGAGTTGGGGTCGAACAAAACTGAAGTACTAACTATTCCCACCCACCTCCCCTTGATGTAAGTGAACTGAATAAAGTGAACTGCATAAAGTCCAAATGCATCTGAAGAAGTAGACTTAAGTCTATGAAAGCTCATACTACCAACTTTTTTCTTTAGTTAGTCTCAAAGGTATTACATGTGCTCTACATACTGATTCTACAGACTAACACAGCTATATCTTTGAATAAAGCAGATTTGCATTCTGCATTCATAACTTGACCGAGAGAAACACTTGAAAAGACCATTTACCTGTGAACTGTGGAAAATAGGTAGCTAAATGAGAATACATAATCTTCTCTTCTAAAAGATCTTTTTTATTTAGAAATAAAATGACTGATGAATTCAAAAACCAAGGGTATGTGATGATTGTTTTAAATAAGGCCTTGCTTTCTTCCAAACGGTTCTGCAAAAAAAAAAAAGTGATACAGTAAAAAATGCTTTGCTACAGTACTGTTTAGTGTTGAAATTAAGCGTATTTTATACCCAAATCCCATTATATTCTTGAGACATTCAGACTACCTATTACCCCGATTCCCAAACTGGTTTAAAAGTGGTAAATTCCCACGGTTTTGAACACCTGGATTGAAGTTTTGCACACCCAATCCAGGGCAAATCTCCCTTAGCCTAAGTTTTCTGAAAGCAGGGTAGTCCCTGTTTCTTTTAGAAAAACCCAGTGCAAGCTAATGTGAACTTGACCCCGTCATGATTGGGTTGAGTTCAGGGGGAGGGAGAAAGGTCAGAGGGTGGGCAGTGGGTGGGAGGAACACTTTGCAAGCGGCTTTTTAAAAAAAATGCTTACAGTTTATGCAAATGAAACATGCTCTCCGTTTAAACAGATTTTCTGCCTGACTGCCTCCTTCGCCCCCTGACAGACAAGCCCTTTCCTTCCTTCCTTCCTTCCTTCCTTCCTTCCTTCCTTCCTTCCTTCCTTCCTTCCCTTGAAGAGCCCCAAGCAACCCCAGGGAGCATGTTTTGGGTTAACCCTGGGCATAGATCCCAGGTAGCACATTTTGGGGTTAATCCTGGGCATAGAGCTGGAAGGAGGACCTAAATGGAGGTCATTTTGGAATTCCTTTTAGTCATAAAACTGGAATGGAAGACCTCTGGTTTCCCTACCCTCATAGAAAGGCTTTGTTTTTGTTGTTAATTTCACAATTTGACAGAATATGTTAACATTGCCTCTACATTTTTTTAAAAGGTGAGGAAACACTCATGCTGTTGACGCTGGATTTTATTTTATTTTTAAAGAGACTAATGGCACTATTTTTTGAAAGGCACTACAGGCAAAGGTGCCCCAATGGCCAAGGCTCCCCGTGTCTGTCTCTTTTCTTATGTGCCAAATTGACAGAATATGTGAACGTTGCCACCAGATTCTTTTTTAAAAGGGGGGGAGCACCCATGCTATTGGCTCATGTCTGCATGACACGTCACCAATGACGAGAGCGGAAGTGATTTAGAAATAATTTGATTGACAACAAGGAGGTGCCATTTTAAAGCGCTACTTTTTGAAATGTGAACATCAGCGGGGCGGATGGCACTGAGGGGTTTCGATCGGGATAAAGGTAGTAGGAATTTCTTTCCAGAGAGATTCGGTACCGGTTTAGCAAATCCAGACTGCATCTACCCAGGGCAAATGAGCTATTGGGAATTGAACCTCTATCTAGTTTTTTACCCAGACAAGTGCTTCAAGTTTAATCATTAATCCTGGACAACACATTAGCTAGATTTAAATCAGTGCAACTACCCGCGGTCTAGGCTAATCTCACCAACCATTGGTCCAGGAAGAACCTCACATCCCATTATGCTCTCAAACTGAAAAAAAGAAAAGGTCTTAACTTACCCTAGGAGAGAGTAACATGACAAAATTATCTCTCTTTTCTAACACAATTTTTTAAAATGCATAAATATAAAGGCTGGAGTGATTTAGAGATTTCATTTTGCTTCGTCCGACCATAAACTGTATGGACTATCTTATTAGAATGGAATGGATGCTGTATAAGAATGATTTTATATGGCTGCATAGGTTTCTTAGTCTCACAAGTATAAGCATCAGATCATTTCTATGTGAAGTATAATAAAGCAGTTCCATATCAGCTGAGTGCCAAACTTCCATCCATACAGTCTTCTCTCACTCTCCATTCTGCTACAGAATTAGTTAACCTTTGACCCTCCATATATTTTAACCTAGTGCATCCAACCCAATATCCTCAGTGGCAAGAGACTACATAATTCTAATCCTAAACATCTGGAAGGCCAATGCCTTCCCTTCCTTCCTCTACATTTTTGAAATTACTTCTATATGCTTTCTCAGAAACCATGCTTCCCTGCAGACATGCCTTAAATTGATATAGACAATATAATTTACAACAATAAAACATGTTTGTCTGAAATAAACTGGAAAATTATTTTTGTTTTACCTCATTGTCAGATTCTGCCAAGACTTGGTCATACTCGCTCAGGGCAACTAAGAATATAATGGAGGTAACACTTTCAAAACAGTGAATCCACTTCCTTCTTTCTGATCTCTGTCCACCAACATCGACCATCCTGTAAACAGAAAGTTAAGTAATTAAGTGAAAACAATTTCCAGGGCATCTTTCAGACACATGATATCTGTCTTCTTTACTATGAAGAATATCTGATAGCAGGAGCACCTGTTGGTCCCCTGCCACAGGGACAGCAAATCTACACTTGGTTTTATTCTGTTCCTTCCCCAGCTGCTCTAAGATATATAGGCACCCTCCCAGTGCAAGTCCCTTCTGAGTGTAGCACCAGTAGAGCTTCCTAACAACTCACAGCAGCTACAGAAAGAGCAGCTGCAAAATCTATGAGTGCATGTCTAGATTTGCTAGCCGTATTAGGTATTAGAATCATAGAATCATAGAGTTGGAAGAGACCGCAAGGGCCATCCAGTCCAACCCCCTGCCATGCAGGAAATCTAAATCAAAGCATCCCCAACAGATGGCCATCTAGCCTCTGTTTGAAGACCTCCAAGGAAGGAGACTCCACTACACTCCAAGGAAGTGTGTTCCACTGTTGAACAGCCCTTACTGTTAGGAAGTTCCTCCTAATGTTGAGGTGGAATCTCTTTTCCTGCAGCTTGCATCCATTGCTCCGGGTCCTAGTTTCTGGAGCAGCAGAAAACAAGCTTGCTCCCTCCTCAATATGACATCCCTTCAAATATTTAAACAGGGCTATCATATCACCTCTTAACCTTCTTTTCTCCAGGCTAATCATCCCCAGCTCCCTAAGGCGTTCCTCATAAGGCATGGTTTCTGGACCCTTCACTATTTTAGTCACCCTCCTTTGGACACGCTCCAGTTTCTCAATGTCGTTTTTGAGTTGTGGTGCCCAGAACTGGACACAATATTCCAGGTGGGGCCTGACCAGAGCAGAATATAGTGGCACTATGACTTCCCTTGATCTAGACACTATACTTCTATTGATGCAGCCTAAAATTGCATTGGCCTTGTTAGCGGCCGCATCACACTGTTGACTCATGTTCAACTTGTGGTCTACTTGGACTCCTAGATCCCTTTCACATGTAGTCTCCTTAAGCCAGGTGTCCCCCATCCTATATCTGTGCATTTCATTTACATTTCTCCCGGTTGAAGTTCATTTTGTTAGCTGTGGCCCAGCTTTCTAGTCTATTCAGGTCATTTTGAATTTTGATCCTGTCCTCTGGAGTATTAGCTATTCCTCCTAATTTGGTGTCATCTGCAAATTTGATATGAGTACTTCATGCCATATATAGAATCACAGTGCCCATATGCTGCCAGGTTTACATCCAGCTACATGCATATTTTGTTATGTACCTTCATCTTGACTTACAATGACCCTATTTAAAGGGCTTTCTTGGCAAAATTTATTCACAGGAGATTTGCCATTCCCATTGCCATTGCCTTGTTCTGAGGCTGAATGAACATGACTTGCTCAAGGTCACCCAATGGGTTTCTAAGCTGAGTAGGGGATTCAAAGCCTGGTCTCCATAAGTCCTACTCCAGCACTCAAACCACTATACCATGCTGGCTCTTCACATGCTTGTTAGCAAAAGAAACATGTTTCCTGTGAGCAATAACCCAATTTTTCCTTGCAGTTTTTTTAGCACATTTCCATGCACTACTACAGCTAGTGGTGAAAATGGGCCTCTTCACTGATGAAATAATGTTTAAATGCCCATTTTATTTTGGTATTAAGTAACGCTAGGTTAAATCCACTTGCATTGATGATGGGAGGGGGAATACTCACTTTGAAGAACTACTGTTGTCTAAATTTCCATAAAGATCAAAAAGTGTGTTTAAAGACTATAGACACCTTTAGCAGAAATATGACTGGAGTTTTATGGATTAATTCTATATGCCATTAAACTATATAATAGGTACATACAAAGAATGGAAAGAATGGCTGTACCAGTAAATTGTTCAAGAGAAAAGCATATTACAGTCAAAGTGTACCAATAATTACCCATGCCAAATATACAAAAGTCAATGGGTAGAACTGAAACAGAAGCAGAGCAGGCATAGCCTAACATAGCAGAGAATATGGAAGACTGGAGAAAATAATAGCGTTCCCTATTACCCACAGTTTCAGGTATCCACAGATGTTTTGAATCATAACCCCCATGTAATATGGGGGTGGTGGTTATACTGCAACTAAGTAAGAGTTATACTGTTGTATCTAGTAATTCAGTATCATTGCTCTATGCAAAGTAGCTAGATAAATAACTAAACTTACCTAAAAATAACACTTTCCAGCTCAAAAGGATATTCTATAATTCCAGTGGTGGGTACTCTCACTCTGAGAACATCTTGCTCAGATGGCAAAAATGATGGCATGGCAATACGGTCTAAATCTGATAGGTAACTGCAGAGCCAAACATACATTTGTAAGGCAGATGCAATCAAAAAGCATTATGTAACCATAAATGAGTTTAAGATAGATTTAAACCAGACTATGTTCACTACAAAAGTAATCCATAAATCAAATTGATAGATAGCATAGCATGAAAAAGAAACACAATCATGATCTAGAAAATCAAGATATTCTGGGTGTGGATGTGACAATGTTGAGTTCTGATTTCACTGCATTTCTACAAAACTCATCTAAATACCAACCTCTTCCTGTTCATACCAGATTTTCTGATATGAAACACTGGTTTGTCTTCCCTTGTGGAAATTGTATGCAGTTTCTGTAATCTATACAATTGTACTTTTCAGGATATGCACATTTTTATAGATAAGACATTGTTTTATGGCTTGTAATAAAAGGCTGTTATATATATTTCCTCCATCAACTAATATGTGTATGTGCATTTTTCAATTCTATGCATTTCATATATTTGCAGTATTGAAATATGTATATGACTTTGCCCATGCAAACCATACCAACATTGCAAATGTGAAGATTTCTGAGGTAAGGAACAATGAATGTCAAGATATTAATTACCTTACTTGTTACTTGTCTTACTAATTAATTCTCTTATTAATTGTGAATCTTGACATTTTCAAAATTGATAATTTCAACAAATTCTGAAAGCACCAATAGGGCTTTTCTAACCTTAGTCTTAGGCTTCAAAACCTGAGTTTTGGGGAGAACTAGAATTCCACCTAGCACAGTTTGGATCTATATACCTAAACTGACCTTTGGCTAACTAGGAGCACCTCTGTTTTGTGTGAATTTAATTTTGATTTATTCTTCCTCATCCATTAATGATATTCAGCTGGTTTAGAGCTAGAACAGCTTTTGATATATTAGGAGTAAGAACAGCTGCTTTGAAATTCCATAATTATGAAAGGCAAAATAAAAAAAACAAAATTGGGCTCTTTCCCCGTACCCTTGCAATGTGATGCAGATGAAAACGGTTGCATGAGGAACCCTTTTATAATAACATGAAGTTTGGCAAAAGTGTACATACTATTTAGCCGAATCTGACAACTGGTATTCTCTCCGTCTATCATAGCATTCTTGGATTCCGGAGTCCTTCCACAACCTCTTTATTGCTTCCACGTGTTTGATTTCTAGTGTTGTTACTTTGTCTGCGTCCACTTTTTCAATCATCTGGCCATCCTCCTGGGTCAGGGTGGAGGGGGACAGTTGTACATTTTCAATTTAGTCAGCATGAAACTGCAAAATCCGACTACAACAGGCAAACAACAAAGAGTAACCAGCAGCACCCAAGTACCAGCTGCACCCTTCTCTATCTCTCATGTAGGGACAAGGATAATGTTACACCAAAAACAGACTGAGCAAACAGCTGTATGCTCAAGTCAATATATGATCAAATCAACTGGGGGGGGGAAACAACTACACTCGTCCCTCCACATTCACTGGGGTTAGAGACACAGGACGCCTGTGAATGTGGAAAAAACTGCAAATAACAAAAACACTATGTTTTTACCTGAGAGAACACCTCTCTAGGAATCTCTAGGTCCTCCAGTGCTGTGGCCAACATCTGCCAACCACTGATCACAGAACTGGGCTGGAGGAGCTATAAATGCCGAGTGGAGTGTTCTCTCTAGGAATCCCTCAGTGGGACTTTTGGTTAAAGTTGACCATAGACTTGCAGTGGAGGACTTAGATATTCATAGAGAGAACATAATAAAATCCATGAATAATCAAAAGTCAAAGCCACAAATGTGGAGGGAAGAGCATATTAATAAAATCCAGGAACAATCAAATCCGCAAAAGTCAAAGCCGCAAACATGGGGGGACAAGTCTATTCCATTTTTTCTGTGTTGCATGGTCAGCGTTCACACTTTATTTTTCTTCTTGAAGACAGAATAAATCTCTTTAGTCATGCTGTACATAGCTCTACATAACCTCAATAGCAAGCCTTTGACAATTACAGGCTCATTTTTGACATACGGGCTTTACAGAAGTTTTCTGGGAGGAAATGTAAAGATGCCCACATAATGTTTCCCTCCCAGGAAACATTATGTGGGCATCTTTACATTTCCCCTCAGAAGTGTTCTAAGTTTCTGCTAGATACTACAGAACAGGCAAAGAACAGCTCATTATTTGGCTAAGGCAAAGCTGACAAGAGCTGTGCAAAGGCCACCACAGTCAACTGCAAGTAACACTGCAAGTTTCCACTGTTGATCAAGAAGCCTCTGCCTGACGTTTCTGCCCCATCCTGCCAATGATCTCCAGTGCAACAGGCAGAAAAAGGACCCATCACAAATCCCTTTCGTGCCAGAGACAGCTCACACAAGGGGTTGCACAACATAAAGCTGTGTCTCAAATGACAGGAAAATGAACCCCCATCAACCCACTGCTTACTGATAACTGAGTTTGGTGGGCTTTCACTTGTTTAGGGGCTATGTAGGTATCATGAATAGGTAGCAGTTATGAATGCATAACTGTACATTCATAACTGCCCAACAGGATTCTGGCCCATAAAAGTACTTCTCACAAGGGCTGCATCTACACTGCAGCATTAATGCACTTTGACCCTGCTTTAATTACCATGGTCAATGCTATAGAAATCTAGGATTTGTAGTTTTGTGAGTTATTTAGCCTTCTCTGATAGAGCTCAGGTGTCACTAGAAACTACAAATCCCAGAAGTGGTGTAATTCTGAATGTAGCAGTAGCCTAAGAATACAGACACTTGTTCAAAATGATGGAAATGTCATTAGGTTTAGCCCCATACTTCATATGCCAGACAAAAAATGCTGGCATATGAAGGAACCCAAACAGGCCAGGATTTGCACCTGCACTGTCCTGGCTCTCTTGCTCTTTTCCTATTAATTGGAATGTCATTCTCAGGAGCAAAAGGATGAGTCAATGGCAGCAGATGAAAGCATTCATTACCATTGTTAAGTAACACAATTCTGCATTATCCACATCAAATATGTTTCCTATGAAAATTAAGCCAGATTGACCGGCATGTGATGTTTCCTATTACTGTGCCTGTATTTATTTCCAGGAAAGCAGGGGAAGCAGAGAAACGGAGGGAGGGAGCCTGGATTTCTGTTCTTCAAATCCACAGTACTCCATTCCCCATCATGAAGCATGATTTCAGCAAATCATGGTTTCACTGCAGATTATACAGAACAATTCATACACAGCCTTTCTTCATTCAATACAAACAGGCTTTGTAAGGCTTTTGACTACCTGTGATCACAGTAAGAAATGTTTACCTTATAACAGAGCAGGGACAAGCAACTCATAAGCCTCAAAATGTTGTTGGATTGCAGCTTCTATCAGTCTTAGTGAGCACAGCCAATGGTGACGGGTCACGGGAGTTGCAATCCAACATCATCTGCTTTAGAGGCGATACAGACACAAAGACAATAACTTTGCTATTACAGTACTCCCAGGTGCACAAACATATGATATGCAGTAAGATCAAATACGCAGGACTATAATTGTGGTATTTGGTGGTTTATGTTAGGTAAGATTCCAGGTTGTCCCTCAGCATTTAGCATTAGCCCTTACAAATGCTTTATACAGAACAGAACAAGACGAATGGGCCTTGACATAAAATGAACAGTGAATTGAGATAACGGTGGAAGCAATCACCTAAACCTCACTCTTGCCTCTGGAAAAAAATGTCAGAATTCTCTGTTTAAAAAGTCAAATAAGGTTGTCATAGCAACTAAGTACTGCCATTTTGTATGGGTCCGTGCTGCACTGAACATTTCGCCTCATAATGAATGCACAGTAGCTGAGACATACCAGAACGGTTGCTTGAAATGCAACATTTCCATCCCAAGTAGCTATAGTTGTTTGGAGCCATGAGATACACCTGAATTGAACCTATTACATCTCAGCAACAGCGGAAGTGACCATTTAGGCCTGGGGGGTATCTATACACTTAGGGGGCAGGTGAGGAACTGGTTGGCCATGGGGCCTTCCATCCTTCCCCTGTGAAATAAATGGCAAGGGATGTACAAAAGCTATCCTGCCCTGTCCTCTAAACACTTATGCTGATGAAATACTGAGCTTCCTCATTATTTGCTGCCTTAGGAGTCAATGAATGTGGTACTACAGGATTGATGATTTCTGGCTTTTTCTAATGTTTTGTTAATGTTAGCCAGTTCTGTCCCCACCTCCCTTTTATTGTCATTGTCTGACCAAGTCATTTCTGACTTATGGCAACCCTAAGGAGCGCCTATCGTAGGATCTTCTGGGGCTGAGAGTGTACAATTTGCTCAAGATCACCCAATGGGTTTCCATGACCAAGTGGGGAATTGAATCCTGGTCTCCAGAGTCATAGTCCGACGCTCAAACCACACTGGCAATCCTCCACCTTCCAGATTGTATCCTGAATGGTTGGAGCCACAATACATTCTCCACTCTTGGTTTTTCATATTCTTTCCCCTTCTACCATCTCTTCTCCTAGCTACACTTCTCATTTTCTGTCCCCTTCCCCTCAACTCTGTCTTAGCACATCTTTCCCCTCTAACCCATTGCTCAGAAAAACAATACTATGATTGGCATATGTCAGAGGCTCGGCATTTTAAAGTGTAAGTCTTTATAAACCCAATAGGGTTTGTGTCTGTGAGCTGACAAAGGCTGCTGGTGGTGCAGTTATACCATGCAAAGTACAGCAGCACACACAGTTTGTATTTTAATAACTCTTTAAGTGTAATTTATCATCATATGTAGAAGCCATAAAAAAATCTGCCATCCACTCCTGTTCTAAAGTACCAAGGTATGAGACCGCAGGTGCATCTATACTGTGAAATAGTGTAGCTTGACACTCTTTAACTACCATGGCTGCATCCTACAGAATCCTTGGATCAGGCACCAACACTCTTTCGCAGAGAAGACTAAAGGCCTTGTAAAGTTACAAATCCCAAGATTCCATTGGATGGAGCTACAGCACTTAAAGTAGATGCACCTCACATAGCAGTCAGTCCAGAGATGCTTAAAGAAAGAGAGTCTGGAAATTCAAACAAACATGAACATATTTTTACTTTGATTCTTTCTAAATGAAAGAACAGACAAAGGCGGGATACAGACCGCCGCTTTGCGGCGCTCCCCCGCCGCCGCCATTTGCTCCGTGCGGGAGCCGCAGCAGCCAAACCGCGCGACTCCCGCGCAGAGCAAAAAAGAAGCTCCATTTCAGAGCTTCTTTCTGCGGCGCATCTATGACGTCGCGAGGCGCCGTAGGCGCATTCGCGACGTCATAAGCGCCGCGACACGTCTGGACGCTATGCGTCCAGTACGTAAAGATGGCGGCGCCCATGTGGAAGGGGCGCCGCCATCTTGTATGTACTGTATACGTACTAGGGTTAGGGGGGTGCGGAAGCACCGCCCCTTCCTAACCTTAGTACGTATACAGTACGTACTATATGGCGGTGTGTATCCCGCCATAGGTACTGTTTTTCTAAATAGTCCCAGGAAACCTAAGCTGACATAATAAACAGAGCTACACTAGAAAATGGACTAATTATTGTGAAAAGGACTGGCAGAACACTGACCACTTGAAATTATATCTTGTCAAACAAGTATTCAAATTAAGCAATGATGAAAGTAGCCTCAGAAGGTTTTTTTTTATCCAAAATCAGTTGCTTAATTTGTTTTTTTAGACTGTATCGTGTGGGTTGAAAGAAACCACTCCATTTTGATTCCTTAGTTAAATATACTGATTCAAGGCACATTTCCAAGTTCAGTTTCAACCAGCTAGATGTACTGGAGACATTTATACATTTGGAAGCAGTTTGTCAAGTGATCATAAAATCTTTGGGTTAGCTTATTAACAGACATATTTATGTACAGATTAAGGTTGTTGGATCCAGACAAATTTATGAAATATGCTATCCCATGTTAGTAGCATATCATTTTATTCACACATCCCAAATCCAAACCCACTGCAAAATAATCTGGACCACAGTTCCTCAAATCTGGGGATTCTGGGAGTTGAAATCCAAAAATATTCTCCAAGTTATGCCCCCAGTTCAAAATTTCCTGAGAGAATATTGACCACTTGAAGGTTTAATTATTTTGTACTTCCATGCATCCTCACTAAATTGGTTGTGATTGTTTTCCTTCTTTTTCTCCTTTTTAAAATTGTGTTTTCTTAATGTAACCACAGTCCGTGTGGTTTAAATTCCTTAAATTTCGAAACTATATTCACCCCATGTTCACAGTACTGAAAGGCTTTTATTTAAAAAGAAATGTATTTTTAAATCATAAATTCAAAACTAATTTCTTACATTCTTGCAGATATACAAAGACCTTTTCTTTTTCTTAAAATCCTCCTTTCAGCATCTTCAGATTATAAAGATAAACCTCTATTAGCCTCAAAATCACAGTGGGAATCACGTGGATCTCAAGGTACGATTAAATTGCAATTCCCAGCAGATTCCCCTAGCCAACCTAAAGGTGAAGAAAACTTGGTGCTGCAATTCAGCAACATCTGGAGGACTGCACAGTTCCCAGCTGTGCTTCAAATGCTTATATGATATCTACATCAAAAAGTATCTCTATGGGCAACATTTATAAAGATAATAGACATCTGAAAGCAGTCACAGTCTGGATTTCATTCAAAGGCCTGGTGTCATTCCTGCAGTAAAATGGAACCCCACTTTCTGAGACTGACACCTGAGAAAATTAGGCCGGGGCAGAGCTTTGAGAGTTAATTTTAAATGTAATTAACACATTTAAGAGCCACATTGGCTCTTAATTCTTGAGTCACACTCACTAGGGGTGCACCTACACTGTAGAAATAGTCCAGTTTGATACCACTTTAAGTGCTTTAGTTCCATCCTATAGAATCCTGGCATTTGTAGTTTTACAAGATCTTTAGCCTGCTCTGCCAAAAAGTGCTGGTGCCTCACAAAACTACATTCTGCAGGAGGCAGCTATGACAGTTAAAGTGGTGTTATTGTTTCTACCGTGTAGATGAAAGGATCTGAAACACTCTACTGTGGCGTGCCTTCATTTACAGCATATTTGTTTGTGGCTTTGCTGGATCAGGTGAACACAAACAGTAAAGATTAAACAATCAAAGAACAATCTGTAGAAGTATAATTTATTACATCTAGTCACAACTGGCAACTCATATTTGCATAGCCATTATAGGAGGTATCTAGAATTCCTCAATTTCTCTTGAGACTCCATCCAGCCACAATACTTTGGAAACAAATGTCAAACACAGATGTGCATTTTCTGTTGTTTTGGGCACCAACATAATGCCTCCACAAAAAAACACACAGTATACTACCGTGGAAAAACAACTTTAAGTAAACAACTGGTATCATTCACCTGCTGCAATTTGAGCCCACTAAGTAGATGTTTTTCTGGATGCTTTAAGAATGATTGTGGAATTATCTGCCATCTTAAAGGGGTTGTGGAATATTTCACTCAAAGTGCATTACTGCCATCATAGCAATTTTCATTCACGTTGTATTATCCCTCATAAAAATCAGTATTTCCCTGTGCCTTGTATTATTGTATGATTTTCATCTCTTTTTGCTGCTCTTCTTTGTATTGTCCCCACCTGCACATCCTAATGTATCTTAACTGCAATCCTATTCTTTCTTGTTGTTCTTTGCTGTTGTGTGCCTTTCACTCATTTCCGACTTATGGCAACCCTAAGGTGAACCCATTCCAGGATTTTCTTTGCAAGATTTGTTCAGAGGTCTTTGCCTTCTTCTGAGGCTGAGAGAGTGAGGCTTGCCCAAGGTCACCAGGTGGGCTTCTGTAGCTGAGTGGAGATTTGAACCCTGGTCTCCAAAGTACAGCCAGCATGGCATAATGCTTTGAGTGTTAGGCTGTGATTCTGGAGACCAGAGTTTGATTCCCAGCTCAGTCAATAAAACCCACTGGGTGACCTTGGGCAAGTCACATGCTCTCAGCCTCAGTTGAAGGCAATGACAAACCTCCTCTGAACAACTCTTGCCAAGAAAACCCCATGATAGGTTCCCCTTTGTGTCACCCTAAGTTGGAAACAACTTGAAGGCATGAACAACAACAATGCCAGAGTTCAATGCTCAAAATGCTACACAATGCTAGCTCTGCAATCTTCCAGAAATAAAACCCATTAAACTTAATGATTCTTTCTTCTGAGCAAAAAATGTATGGAATTGTTTTGCTGAATGTGCTCTTCTATTACTGCAAATAAAATATTTCCACTGGACTGTCTTTAAAAAAGAAGCATTCTGTAACAGAGCTGATATAGGTGTTTTAAAATTAATTCAGGGAAACAAAAAGGTATAATCATATCTCAAGAGAACTAGGTTTGCCGAGGAGACTCCAAAAAGCAAAGTGCTTGCATCTGGATTAGTCATATGAACTTCCTTACTTACTAATCAGGATTTGAAAAGATGTTTAGGATGTCTCCAAGCTCTTTTTAATCAGGGCTTACACCAGTGACTTGGACTGATAGGAGTAGAAATACTGATGATAAAAAAGGAAGGAAAGAAGCACACACCTATTTCTCTACCTACTTTGTATCTCTTAGCCAAACCCCAGTATACCCAGATTCCTAAAAATCCAACATCTTCCCATAAACTCATTCTTTTGTGAGTTTTAACTCTATTTGTTTTGCTGTCCTATTATTGGCAGGTTACAAACCGCCGGGTTGCAGCGGTCTCCTGCTACCGCTGCTTGCAGCGTCCGGGAGCCACAGCGGCCAAACCGCGGGACTCCCAGACGCTCCGAGGAAGGAGCACAGAAATCTCGCTCCTTCCTGGACCCCGGAAGTGGCGCCGCAAAGTGCAAGGTGCGCTTTTGCGGCGTCACTTCCGCTGCAACACGTCTGGACGCTATGCGTCCAAGATGTCAAAAAGGCAGTGGCCGTGTGGAACAGCTGCCGCCGTTTTGTACGCGCAGAACACGTACTAGGGTTAGGGGGTGCGGAAGCGCCGCCCCTTCCTAACCCTAGTACGTGCTCTGCGTGTACTTTCTGGTAGTATGTAACCCGCCATTTATTTCCAAAAAGGAATAAATTTCAGTTGAGTGACAGCCGTTTATGCACACGTACCTTGCACTGCTCAGACGAGTATGGTATTTGTAAAGTATCCATAGCTCTGATCATAGCTTGCATAGCAGAATAAATGTTTTGATAAACCAATTTTGTGAAGCCTTTCCGGTCTTCCTCTGTATAGCCTGTTCCGTGAATAATCCTCATCTGCTTAATGAATGTACTTTTCCCACTTTCTCCTGTACCTGTAAGAAAACACAGCAAGACAGCAATTGAGCCTCCTCAAAACGATACAAGAGTATTAGCTGGACAGCAGTTCCAGGAAGAAAAGGAGAGGAGAGTGAGGTTTAACAAATTCTCTCTGAGATATGAAAATCAGCTGATGCACACATTACAGCCTTTCTCAACCATTTTACCCTGGAGGACCCCTTGAAATTGTTTTCAACCCTCAAGAATCCTGCCCATAAACTTTATTGTATCCACAGCTCAAAGGATGTGGGGGGGGGGGGTTCAGTCACAATCTTTTGGGGTACTTGGAGTGACTTCTTGCAGAAACCTAGGATTCCAAGGAACCCTGGTTGAGAAACCCTGCATTAGATCATTAAAAGTATGGTAAGCATGATATAGAAGTAAATTAATATACACAAGAGCCTAAAAGCAGAGCCGCCATGTAAATAGTATCACAACTAAAATAACATGCATGTAAAGTGTATAAAACATTTTGTGATTTTGGTGATAAATACAATTTTTGGTCCACACAAGCTTCCTGGGAATTGATTGAAAGGGCCCTTAAATGCTGTACGGTTTATGGTGTATTCTGCTGGTTTTTATTTTTTGTCTTTTAATTGCCCTTTTACTTCTCTTTGTGTAACTGTTCTTAATTGTATGTCTTTTCAATTTTGTAGAAACAGGCACAGTATTGAGGAAAGGACAGGATGTCAATGGTAATAAAAAGTATACAGTACAGTATTGGGTGAATGACAGACCTTCAGTGCTGGAATGCAATAAAGCTTGAGGTGGGAAAGAACTGAATTCAACTCTTGATCAATGGTTCCCAAACTTTGGTCTTCCATATGTTTTGTACTTTGATTCCCAGAATTCCTGGCTGTTGGTCAACCTGACAGGGACTTCTGGGAACTGAAGTCCAAAACACCTTGAGGGCCCAAGTCTGGGAACCACTGCTCTAGATGATCCCACTTGTAGCTGAGTGTGTTTACATACAAGAGGCAAGGTAAACAACAGCTGCCTCCAGAATCACTTACTGAGCCTGCATGAAGACCAAAACAGAAGGAAAAGGGAAAAACAAATGAGCCTCTCTCACCCCATCCACCCCCCATGACTGAAATGCATACATATGTTAGGCCTCCAAAATGGAAATCATAAGAAAAAATGGAGGTTGGGGAAAGTAAAAAATCATCCCATAATTGATTTTGGAATACTCTTTTAAGCGGTCTCTAGAAGTGTTTTTGTTTACTTATGCAAGGCTTACTCAACCTGGTGGTTTCACTTCATGTGTGCATAATGTTACGTTTTCAATAAAAGGGCTGCTGAAACATGTTGAACTACTTTTCTTTTTTGTGGTGTCAGAACCTATCTCGTTCTTTCTGCATTGTTTTTACCTCTGTTTGCAAAATTTCTGTTAAAGAAGTAATGCCCAGGAATTTACCTGCTTGATTAACTGATATACCTGTACAGGTACCTGTACTTGTAAAAAAAGGCAGCAATAGCGATAGCACTTTACACTTCTATGCATCTTCATAGTGAACTAAGCACATGCTAAGCAGTTTGCAATGTGCAAGCCAATTGCTCCCAACAAGATGGATACTAATTTTACTGACCTACAAAAGGATGGAAGTCAACCTGGAGCCCTGTAGGACTGAACTCACAACCTTGGGGCTAGAGTACCAGCATTTAACCACTGCACCACCAGGGCTCCCAAAAGAAATGTCTTCTATTAATCCCCCCAAAGACCTGGAGAAACAAGCACATTTGGGGTGGGGAGAATCCCAAAATACTTTATCTGCTAGACAACACTGCAAAGTAATCTCTACAGAAAAGGTGCCTCTACTGACAAGACCCATGATTATATCATGTTTTAAAGTGTTGAACTTACCCTATATACTTGTCTATAAGTCTAAAAATTTATGCCCAAAAATTGATCCCCAAATCCCAGATCGACATATTTACAGGTCACTATGGAAATGTGATAGCAGTGCTTTCAGATTTCCCCATGCCTTGCTGAGAGGAGTTTAGCAAGCCAAACAGAAAGAGTCCTGGGCGGCTGATTGATATCGCTGTGTGTTTAAGAGTGCTCTCCCGCCCGCACATCTGGCTGTAATGATGAACAAAAGGCTCAATGAGATTCTCTCTTGCCATATGCACACATACACACACTGAAGGAGCCTCTAAGTTTTACCCTCGACCTATTCACAGGTCATGGCAAAATCCATAATTTTGGCACCAATACCTTCCCTCGACTTATACATGAGGTCGACTCATAGTTGAGTATATTACTGGTACTTTTGAACATGACAGTGTTTTTAAAAATGATTCCTGCACAAGTAATTATAACCTAATCAGAAAACACACTGGAATTGTATATTTTACAATGTGAGCAGTGATTGCCAGTACTGTGCAGTAGTTCCTTAACTTTAGAAGGAAGCAAAGATACACTGTAAGTGGCTTGGGGAAAACAATTTGGAATAAAAATCCAAGATGAAAAACCATATTCAGCTGCAGTTCTAACATCAGATGAAGAATATTATGATGGGTGCAGAATTCAGATCTCTAAGATTTTCACTTTAATTTTTCTTTTAAGGTTTCATTGCCTCATGATTGTGAAATACTTGCTCAAGAGAAATCCTCAGAACTAGAATTATGCACAATCTCAATAACTACTAAAGTTATGAAAATGGGAGAAATTATGCACAAATGCTCCAAGGGGCACAGTTTATTAAGGTTGTACAACTGAATTTTGATAACAAAAAGTAATTCCAGCTATTTTCTACCAAAAACCATGCATTTTTTTAAAAAAGCATTTCCAAAATTCAGGACTTATTCTGTGCAAAGTTAGCACAGGGTTGTTTTGTACAGAAAACTGCAAGAAACAGCATTTTTGTAGATAAAATAATATTTCTACACAGAACTATTATTTTATGTGCTGAAAACGACATTTTCAGTGTAGAAAATGCTGTAATTGACGATTAGGTCAATGCAAAATTCACATATGGTTGATTTGCATAGGAAAAAAAACATTTTCCCAAGCTGCAAAGATTGTATTTAATCCAGGATTCTTCTCACAAGGTTTGTTGACAGTCAAAACAACATACTTTTGAACCATTTTTTTTATTATTTCGTCAAATATCCTTTCTACCTTTATTCAAGTGGATTTACCAGCACTGAAAATCCAATGAAGGATTCATATTGTCAGCACTGAAAATCATTGAAGGATACAGTCAAGGAAGTCCTATTATACTCCTTCCTTCCTGTCCAGGATTATCCAAGGTTTAGCTGGGCCTTCCAGATTTGGTCCAGCTTTAGGTTTGCTAAAATTTACCATCTTCTTCAGTCACAAAGGAGAAGTAAAATTTAAGACCCATGACTGCTATTTGGGCCCTGTTTTAGGTATGTTCAAGTGAAGGATAATCTATCACCTGCTAGGGATGTCTATCCCACATGGAATGGCTTTCAGAGTTAGGATGTTCCTTGTTATATTTAGATGAAATCTACTTCCCTCCATTGTCCACCAACTGGTTCTAGTTCTAGAAACACTGCCAAGCTCTGGTATAAGGTGGCTTCTGGATAGATTATAGTACTTGGGTTTAGCTATCCATTCATTAAACAAAGGCTCCCATCCTACTGTATTTCTCACCCTCATCACCTACTGTGTATGCAGTGTTGCCAACAAGCCTCGAAGATATTCCCCACAATGTTTTGCCAAAATCCAAAATCCCCAGAATTCCCCAATACTTACCAGAATATTCAATCAAAATCCTAGGAAATACATTAATTAAATTCCCCAGATTCCAAGGAATTCCCCGGAAATTGGTAACGCTGTGTGTATGATATGTGTGTATGCAAACTTGTGTGTGTGCATGTGTCTGCATTTCCCAACTCAAAAAATTCTTTTAAAAGATTATCTGCCTTAAAAAGCCAAAAATTAACATTTTCTCTATACTACCACTAGAGGTCATAAAATACTTCTGAGCAAGATTGTAAAAGACTACAGCTGCTTGAATGACATCTTATATACTGTATGCATCTTTGATACAGTTTACAACTGTTCAGAGTTTTCTAAAATTGAATGCTGTAATAAATTCTACACAACACTTCAAGCATGAAACAACTGATTTGATGTTTTTCCTCTAACTGAGACAAACCAAAAGGATTCTGATCAATTTCCCGAAATGAAATTCAAATCATGATAGGCCTCAATATGACAATAACATTCCCTTATCCAAGAAGCAGGAGAGTCTGCAAGTCAGTTACACAAAATAATAAAAATACTGAGAAATATATCAAAAAAGAGTGCTGTAAAAAGAAAAGAACATGAGGAATCAGTGAAATACCAGGAGAGAAAGATACAAAGCATGTCATCTAATTAGCTTTCCAGGGAGACTAGCTCCACTGTGCATCTCCCTGCCTTCACTACAAATCGGATTAAACTAGAGGAAGAAATAAGAAGCAGTGCCTCTTCTGCAATACTTCTGTGTTGCAAACTAGCCATTAAGAAGAGTAGCTCAAATTATTTTCCTCAAATTAATTCACATTGCTTCCTACAAGATTTCCTCTAGAGATATGGGGGAGAGGTATTATGTATATATCGAGGTATTTTAATCTTTGTATGCCGATTTGATTGTCTCCACAAAAAGCAGGATAAGAATAAAAGTTTTATTTGTTATTATTATATGTCCTTCAACAATCAAACTTGCAACTTAGGCCCATGTTCACCTTCAACTGATCAACCACAAAACAAAAGTATGATCAATGCAAGGTGAGAAAAAAAACATGTATTATGACAAACAGATTTCTTTCAACATTTGAATATGTACTTTTTTAAAAGAGCTAAACATACCGCACAGTTCAAAATTCATGGGGTCTGAATTAAGCTGAGAGGTGATTTGAAGGCGCGAACACACATTAAGAGGTTAGTTCCATCACATTCCTCTTCTCCCTAAGCTGCTTCCATTCCAGATGGTTCTCAAAAGAGCAACTATTTAACTCTAAAAGCTGATTCTTTAATTTTATTTCTTCTTCCTTTTTCATCGCTTTTCATCCTCTTTCTGTTGTGTGGTTTAGATTGTTAATTTATTTATTTTTACATGAAGTAGATGAGTGTGGTAAAAATGGTTTGTATGAAATAAAAATAAACTATTCTTGATACAGTAAAAATATTTCTGTATAAAGATATTTACTATATAAATGTGCCTTAAAAATTCAGGGAGACTGGCTAGAGGGGAAGGCTGGGGAAAATGACTTGGAGTATTATGAAAAATGGAAGCTGAAAGTTAATTGGAAGGAAAGCTAGAGAGGTTGCAACAAAGGTCAAGCAGCAAATAACAATCAGCACCTGAAGACCAGATGGGAATTGTCAAATAATTTAACCACAGCTTACAAAACACTGGTAATACTATTATAGTATATATGACGAATGAGCCTAGGCTTATATAAACTGTGCAGACTTAAGATCAGTTGTATGCAAAATGAACCCCCCACATACACTGCCCAGTCACAGAAAATAGAAAACTACTGAAATATTAAATTATTTGTGCTGATAGCATTTAAATTCTACACTACATGTCATTAAACAAACATTAATTTACTTAGAACTGGGGGGGGGGGTCTTTCTTTTTGGTATTATGACTCCCAGCTTGTCAGTGTCTCAGGGATTTTGTAATTTTGGTTTTGTAAACTGAAAATGCAACTCTTCCAAGATCCAAATAAGGGGCTTGACAGACCACCCCAAAGGGGCGGCAGGATGCCACTAGTTTCCTAACCAGATTGCGGTCATCGCAACCTCACCCTGATCCGGCCCCCAGCCCTGATCCGGCCTTTCGAGGGTGCAAAAAGGAGCTGCAAAAAGCGGCTCCTTTTTGCACCCTTGAAAGGGCACCATAGCCACAGCAGCACAGCTATATGGTGCTCCTTCTGTGCTGCGTCATATAGACACAGCAACGGGGGAGCATCATGATGCCACGCGCTGTGTGGAGCGTGCACGGTGTCATGGTGCCCTGGGGACAGAGCCGGGGCATATGTAATCTGGGCATGACACTCCGACTCTGCCCCCAGGCCGGTCTTTCAGGCCAGTCTGCACAGGGCCCAAGAGTTCATCTACACTGCAGAAATGATGCAGTTTGACACCACTTTAACTGCCATGGATCCATCCTACAGAATCCTGGGATTTGTACTTTTGAGAGAAGTACAAATCTCTTTGGCAGAAAAGGCTAAAGACTTTCTAAAACTACAAATCCCGCAATTCCAAAGGATGGAGCTACAGTACTTAAAGTAGTATCAAACAGCATTAATTTTATGGTGTAGATGTGCTCTGAGACTTTAAGTGGAATACTGTCGTTCTGAACAATAATATTCAAAGATATATGCAGAAATGAGTAATAAAGCTCTGGTATCTCTCCTCCCCTCTAAAACCAACAGTTTCTGGAAGAGGTGGTTGAAGAATCGGAAAGCTTAATTCTGTTCATGCCTGAAGTTTCTTTCCGAAATCATGTTCAAGCTGCTGTTCCTTTCTGCCCAGTCCACTCCAGGTAGTACAAACAGAACTGAAAGGAAAATTTCAGCTTTGCAAACATACAGAAGAAAAAGGGCTTTGGGTGGATAATTTGCAGCTGAGGGGGTGGCAGGCAGAAAAAGGCTTAGAACTGACCCAGCCCTTTTGCTGTCTGTCATCAGACCCTCCTGAGCTTGTTTGTTCTGAACAAAGAGAAAATAAAGAGGAAACAGTCTTGGGTTATATATATATATATATATACTCTCCCCCATGAAGTTCCAAATATAATTTGAAAATAAAACAAAGATTTACATAAGTGAGAGAATATGTATGTGTGTGTCTATCCATGGGTGCATGTACTGAAAAAAAACGGTTCAGTTAAAGAGAATCCTAATGTTTTTAATCCTATTATTTCCAATTAGAGTAAGCCTACTGAATTAATGGGATCTGGATAAATCTTCTTACCATTCAACAGTGCTATGCTAGTTGAGACTACAAGCAGTATTCAGGCTAGTGTTTCCACATCTAGCTTTCATAAATTATGGTAAATGTTGATAAGGATTTTGCTTGCGTAGCTGCCACTTAAAAGCAAATGAAGATCAAACATGATGTTGTGTAGGAATTGTACAATTATGGGTTTCCCAAATTTTGTTTTATTGAATATCACCTTCATCTCCCCCATTGTGCTGGGTACAAGACATTGTGAGCAGGAATGTTTTCTCCTCCACCTCTTCTCTTATGTTTCTATAAGGTGCAAGGAGGCTTAGAGACATTCCTAGTAAGAGTCCGCACTTCAAAATTTAATCCCACATCAGTGATGTCAGTAAAGAATATGATAGAGTTGGAAAAGGTACAGAAAAGAGAAACCAAAATGTTTGGCAGAGGGGTCCAAATTAGAAGACGCTTACATCACTTGGGGCTATTTGGTCTTACAAAATGGGCAAGCAAGACACAACAGAGGTGGAGAAAATTGTCCATGGTATGGAAACAGCAGGTGCATAGAAGCTTTTTCTCTTTATCTCATAATACATAATACAGTATTCTCTCTGACCACTGAAGCTGAAGGAAGATTTAAGACAGATAAAATATTTACTCACACAGCACATACTACATATACTATACAATAAGTCAACCTCATGTATAAGTTGAGGGCAGGTTTTGGAGAGAAAACTGTGGAATTTGGCATGACTCGTGGATACGCTGAGGATAAAACTTTGGGCTCAGCATGGTCCTGCTTTGCTGCCCATCTGCTCACATTCAGTTGTCTGCAGCTGGCCACATCTCTTCACAGAAGGTAGAGAGCAGAACAAGGAGACAAGTGGGCTAGCAGCAAACAACTGGCAGTGGGTGGACAGGTGGCAAAGGAGCCTTGAGGGGTGAGCTTTTGCCCCCTTCCCTCCTCTGCTGCCCAGTACTCTCCTTGGGAGAAAGCCTGGCATCAGAGGAGCCTTGAGGGGTGAGCATTCACCTCCTCTTCCTCCTCCTCCACCCAGCTCTCTCCTCAGGAAAATGCCAAGTGGTGAAGGAGCCTTGAGGGGTGAGCATTTACCCCTCTTACTACTCCACTGCCCAGCCTTTTCCTTGGGAAAAAGCCCAACGGCAGAGGCACCTCGAGAGCATTCATCCCTTTTCCTGCTCTGCTACCCAGCTTTTTCCTCGGGAGAAAACCCCGTGGTGGAGGATTTTGCCATATTGACCCTTCTATAAGTCGACACATATTTTTGGGGCAATTTTTGGTGTAATTTTTTCTACTTATACACAAGTATATATCATAATTAAACTATGTAACTCACTGTCCCAAGATACAATGAAGGCCTGCTCAAATTTGAAGAGCTTCAAAAGGAGACAGGAGGCATTAATGGAAGATGGAGTTATTGCCAGCTCATGATGGTTATATGTTTCCTTTAGTACCAGAGGCAGTATTCTGTATTATCACTTGCTGGGCAACTTGAGAGTAAAGGCACAGTTGCACCCATGTTCTGCTGGCAGGCTTTCCACAAGCATCTGGTCAGCTATTGTGTAAACAAATTCCTGACTAGATGGGTTTTTAGTCTGACTCTGTGGGGTTCTCTTTGTGTTCTTAATGAAGGCTAGATGATACATAGCAGAGCACAGAATTCATCAGCTCCCTCCCATCCACCTCATGGGGAAAACCTGGCACCAAAAATGTCAGTTCTCTCCTTTGCACCTTTTTCATGTAGAAAAATATTAGTGTCACTGAAAAACTGATAAACAATTTAAGTGAAGATTTGGGAAATCTAACAAAAGCACACCTAGAGATTGTATCAAGCACTACATTTATGCTTAGAGGGATTTTTAAAAACCAGCTGCTCTTCTTGTTACCAAGGAAACATAACTGTAGCTCCCTCTTCGCTCCTGAATATTTTTTAAAATATATATATATTTCAGGAAAAGCACCCATTACGGCCAGAATGGGTAAAGCTGAAGCAGTCATAAGGCTCCTTTTCACTTACAATAGGCAAGATCTGGAAGAAAGCAAAACAGTTCTCCTTAATGACCTGAAACAATTATGTGAGGGTATCAAAATAGTCCTTACTGCAAAGGGTCTGTGAGTTACTCTAGAGAATATTATATTTTCTTATTTGAGGATAATGTACCAGCAGAAAATTCTGAAGCATTAAGGCAAGCATGTCTTTTTTTTAAAAAAAGAATATTTTGTTGATGTTTTAATCTGGCTCAGATAAAAGCCTAAATCACAAGAGCCTTTTCAAGTACTTGAGATCACTGAGAAATCTTCTCTAGCTTCACTTCTTACCACCACCATTCATCAGTTGTCCTTATCTAGTTTCAAATGGCAGGACTTCCCATCTGGCTAGTACAGGATTAAAAAGGCTCTCAGGTTACACAATAGTTCCCTACAGCTTGTCTCAGATATAACCCATCATGTCATGGTTGGTGACAGGATGCAACCCTTCCCTTCAGTTTCTACATTACCTGCTCATCTACCCCTCCATTCCCTCATTCTCTCTTTGACCGCTATGCATGCAAGGAACCTTGTCAGTTTCACCAATGCTCCTTCCCCCAACAATGGCTTAGATATGCACCAACACTGTTTCACACATTGTTGTCTTGGAGGAAACATTGACCTCTTTCCTACTACACAACTGTAGCACTCTGATACAACTTTAAGTACTGCAGTGGCATCCAATAGGACACTGGGGAATATAGTTGGATGAGGAAGTAGAGCTAATTGCAGAGCAGGTAATTCTAAGTATCCACAAAACTAAAAACCCCAGAATAAGATGGAGCCATGACAGTTAAAGTGGGACCGAAGCGTAATGATTGTATAGATGAAAGAGACCATTGTATCACTTGAAATGGCAAGCGGTGGCAGTGAAGAACTGGTCAAGCAGCAGATGTGCAAAGCTGAGGTGTGTAGGGAGGAAGAATGCTGAACTGTGCCTACTAGTAGAGCCACTCTCATAGAAATAAGAAAGGCTACAAATGTACAAACAGCTATTCTGAAATGTGCATATTGTTTTTGAGGAAGAGAAGAAGGTGTTAGAAGAGGTCTAGAAATATGGTTCATATTGACTCTAGCTGCAAACATTTGACATCAACAACAAAGTAGGAAGGTTGAGGTGCAAATGTAAACTATATTCTCCAACTTCCCAATTTGACTGGAATAGTCCCAATCAATCCTCTGTTGTCCTACTTATTCAGCTGCTTTTAAAATGTCATTGCCTCTCATCACTTTCCACCTTTGTTTTCATCTTAGTTCTGCTGCTGCAAAGTGAGTTCAAAGTACAAAAGTGGTTTGCGCTCAATTAATTCAGCAGAGTGGGCAGGAGTGTCCTTCCCAGCAGACTCAGGCAAACTGCTGCATCCTCTCCTAGCTTGTGTTCTTCCTCATGAATAACTTGTGCCCTATCGAAAAAATTCTGATGTTGCTTGGCTACATATGTCCTAACTTTAACCTGTGAAATGCTGAAAGATATGGCAAACCCACCTTTTGAAATAACAGGAAAGGGCTTAGCACAGTTGGCTGCATATCAGGAAGCATGAAGAAGCATTAAAGTAAGATCTTTCTTTCCAACCTGCAATCTGCCAGTTCATTATTCTTGTTTTTGCTCTGATTAAAACATTTGCTTGAGTACACAGATTCCATGCCACTCTTCTGAGCCAATCTGGCTTTGGCCTAGATAAAACATCCACCTTTGCTTTACAAAAGAGGACATGGTATTGCTGAAAGAGAACACCATGTTTAGGCTGATGTAGAGTGACAGACTGTACTGAAGACAGTACAAAGCATTGGGACAGGTTAGGATGTCCCTAATGGCATGCTGTACAAGGCCAGTTGTTTTGTATGGTTGAAGCAATGGATATTGCTTACAGATGTGACACACTTGGAACATTAAGGCCATAATTTAAAATTTGGATGGTATGGTTTTCTCTGGTATGATAAAGTCAAGGCATATGCAGAATTTAAAAATCACTGTATTGGAAAGACTGCCCTATGAGCTTGGTATAAGTATAAACAGAGACTTTTTCTTAAGATAATATTATCTACTTCATCATAGGAAACTTTTTTTTAAAGAATAGGTGAAAAATTGGAGATTATTGCTTTATGATGATCTTTGGTATTTTGAACAGGAGAGAGAGATCAAGAGAGATTATTTTTAAGGAAGGCAAAGATCTTAAGTGGTTTGCACAACATACAGATTTAAGATAAGAGAAATGCAAATTCAAGGTAAGAGAAATGCAGTCCTAGAGGTTGCAGAAAATGAGTTTTATTTAGAGTTGTATAAAGATGATGACCATGCAGTTAAACAGTGTATAAATGGCTTCTGAAACTAGAGACAGGTGATGAATCTATAAAAGAGTACATGATAAGATGGGCTCAAAATGTTGGGGCATAATCTCCATATGGATGTATGGGGGGAAATGTGGTCTAAAGATATAAAATTGACTTTGTGTAGTGATTTAAAAGAAAACCCATATAAGATGATGTACAGTTGGTATTTAACTCCAAATAAGCAGTGTAAAATGTCTCAGAGTGTTTCAAACCAATGTTGGTGTGTCAAGATAAAGAGAGCTCTTTTGTACATATGTGCTGGATTTGTAAGAAGGCAAAAGGTTACTGGTCTAAGATTTGTATGTTACTCCAAAAAAAATCTAGTTGAAGATTTGCTGAAAGACTGGAAAACATTTATGGACTTTTGAGCAATAAGAAATCTAATCATTTACGTATTAATCTGTGGTTATGATTTTTAGTAATTTTAGTAGGACTATTAACTGGATCAATAAAGGTGGAATTATACTGTCTTTTTCTTTTCATTAGTCAGGATTGGGGGATCATAGTTCTATTGTGAATTCGTTATATGTCTTTTTTCCTCTCTTTGCTCTTTCTGTCTTTTTATTTTCTGAATGTAAATGGCTTTGATTGTAAAATAGATTTTATCAAAAATTAATAAAAATAAATATATAAAAACAATAGCACAAGAATGTCGATCTGGAAGAAACTGGAGATGCCTGAAACTCCCAGTATCTGGTTACCATAATCTTTGGATGGTTTTGGGTATTCCAACATTACAGTGCATATTTTTAGCTCACCGGAAGCTATTTTTCATGTTATTTTCATGCAGGTAAGGCTATATCATTTTATTTATCACCTATATTGACTGAGCAGAGTTAGGTATACAGTATTTACATGCGTACCATGCGCACACAATGTAATTCATTTGCATAAGGAGAAATGAGGTAAATTAGTGACATCCCCTTTATAAAAAGGCTACATCCAATCTGAGTCCTGTTGAAATCAGTAGGACTCACATTATATTGGTGGTGGCAGCTAACAAGTAACCGTATTCCAAGTTGAGGCTAAAATTGAATTTAGCCACCAAAAAAACCCAGCAGGAAGGCAAGTACAGTAGTCCCTCCACATTCACTGGGTTTAGAGGTGAAGGACACCCATTAATGTGGAAAAATCGCAAATAAAAACAACACATTTTTTTCACCTGACAGAACATCTCTCTAGGAATCTCCAGGTCCTCCTGCACAACTCTATGGTCAAAATCTGCCAGAGGTTGGTCACAGAATCATGCTGGAGGACCTATAAATGCCTAGAGAAGTGCACTGGAGGGCCCAGAGATTCCTAGAGAACATATTAATCAAAATCACAAATAGTCAAATCCGAAAAAGTCAAAGCCACAAATGTGGAGGGCCAGCAGTAGACCAAGACAACAATCCAGTCTGAACCTCTTAATTCTCCCTCAATATCAACCATGTAATTATTGCTTCAGCTGCATCTGCACTGCAGAGTTAATACAGTATGATAATGCTTTAACTGCAATGGAGCTCAATCCTATGGAATCCTAGGAGTTGTAGTTTCTTGTGGCACAAGAGTTCTCTGACAGAAAAGATTAAATCTCGCACAAAACTACAAATCTCAGAATTCCGTATCATTGAGCTATGGCAGTTAAAGCAGTGTTAAACTGCATTAATTCTGCAATGCAGATGCAGCCTTAAACATAAGTATTGAGTGATTACACAAAGACCCAAATGAGCAACAGTACTATAGTCGTGACTACTGAATACATAGAATCATAGAACTGGAAGAGACCACAAGGGCCATCCAGTCCAAACTCCTGCCATGCAGGAACTCACAATCAAAGCTCTTCCGACAGATGGCCATCCAAACTCTGTATAAAGACCTCCAAGGAAGGAGACTCCACTACACTCCAAGGGAGTTTGTTCCACTGTTGAACAGTCCTTACTGTCAGGAAGTTCCTCCTAATGTTGAGGTGGAATCTCTTTTCCTGTAACTTGCATCCATTGTTCCATGTTCAAGTCTCTGGAGCAGCAGAAAACAAGCTTTGTTTTCCCATTGTGACATAAGCCAGACCTCACAGAAGTGATCCCCCCCCAGCTCCCATACACTATGATGCCACTTGAATAAAACTTTATATGGGGCTTCTCTTAAGGCATGAATGAAACACAATCTTTACCTAATATATCAAATATTGATATATTGATGTTCAATTGTTATTTTCCTTGCCTCAAGGAATTTAGGCTTTTTGTAAGTTCTAGACACATTCCTTTAGAATTATGTTTAATAAACATTGTTAACAAAACATTAAAAAGCATTATAAGATTATTAACAAAATCAACGGTTCAAATTCTTTTAGCTGTTAACTGTTAACATAGGCTGCTGCCACAGTGCAGAATTAATGTAATTTGACTTCATTTTAACTGTCATGGCTCCATCCTATGTAATCTTGGGATACTGAAGTTTATTGACAGAAAGGCTAAATATCTCACAAAACTACAAATCCCAGAATCCCATAACATTGAGCCATGGCAGTTAAAGCAGTGTAAAACTGCATTAATTCTGCAGTGCTGATATAGCCTACGTTTTTCATGATGTACTGACCAGTTATATAATGCCTGGCTTGGAAATGAATGAAACAAAGAGAGTGTTTGTTTTTTATCCTGATCATTTGGAGGAGTCCTAAGTAAATTTGAGAAAGGAAAGGGCATTATGACAGATAAGAGACTGACAGTCTGCTAATGGCAGTCCCACCTTCAATTTCTCCACCTTCTTCTCATAAAGTTTAAACATTCATATACCTATCTATGCATGTTTAGTCATCCCCAAGCCAGCAATTACTTGGAATGGTGATGGAGGAAAGGCATAACATGGTCATGAACAAGAAGAATAAATATGCCTTTGTTTCTTCCAGCCATACTGCAGACTGAAACCAGAACCTTTTGCAAATAAAGCACATGCTCAGCCAGTGAATCGTAGTACTTCCCCTTAATTCTGCATTAAGGACAGCTCACATGCACAAAGATACGAAACACACACTATCAACTACAATAACCACTACCAGACACTGAGGTTCTTTCCCCAAGTCTTTTAGTATTATTGCTGCTGCTTTTAATCAAAGCACTCACTGGAACATATGGTAAGAAAGAAATCAACAGTTGTTGTGTCACTGTGTGCCTTCAAGCCGTTTCAGATTTATGGTGACTCTAAGATGAACCTATCATGGGGTTTTCTTGGCAAGATTTGTTCAGAAGTGGTTTGCTTCTCCTGAGACTGAAAGCATGTGTCTTGTCCAAGGTCACCTAGTGGGTTTCATGGCCAAGCTGGGAATCAAACACTGATTTTCAGTCATTGTTTAACACTCATAGAATCATAGAATTGGAAGAAGCCACAAGGGCCATCCATTCCAACCCCCTGCCATGCAGGAACTCTCAGTCAAAGCATCCCCAACAGATCAAGCCTCTGTTTAAAGACCTCCAGGGAGGGAGACTCCACTACACTCTGAGGGAGTTTGTTCCACTGTCAAACAGCCCTTACTGTCAGGATGTTCCTCCTAATGTTGAGGTGGAATCTCTTTTCCTGTAGCTTGCATCCATTGTTCCGGGTCCTGTTCTCTGGAGCAGCAGAAAACATCCTTTCTCCCTCCTCAATATGACATCCCTTCAAATATTTAAACAGGGCTATCATATCCCCTCTTAACCTTCTCTTCTCCAGACTAAACATCCCCAGCTCCCTAAGCCTTTCCTCATAGGGCATGTTTTCCAGACCCTTCACTATTTTAGTCGCCCTCCTTTGGACACGCTCCAGTTTCTCAATGTTCTTTTTGAATTGTGGTGCCCAGAACTGGACACAATATTCCAGGTGGGGCCTGACCAAAGCAGAATACAGTCGCACTATTACTTCTCTTGATCTAGACACTATATTTTTATGGATGCAGCCTAAAATTGCATTAGCCTTTTTAGCTGCCGCATCACACTATTGACTCATGTTCAACTTGTGGTCTACTTGGACTCCTAGATCCCTTTCACATGTAGACCCCATTCTCACTAGCCCATTTGCTCTGGATAGAACTGGGCAGATCCAGTTGCCCTCATACCGAATCTCCCCGGGTAGAAGTTCTGACTACCCTTTACCTTGATCGATGCAATTTGCCCTGCTAAAGTTCATACTCACCAAAGTACTGGGTTAAGATGGAGCCTCTTCTGTCAATCAAATGATGTCAATGGTGACATCTAATGCTGCTATTAACAGCGCGAGCGCTTCATCCGGCGCTTCGGCTTTTTTAAAATTGTTTTTTACATTTGACAGCTTATGCGCATGGAGCATGTGGCTGGGAGTGGAGCGGCTTGTGGGGCTCCTTTTCCGTCCTCTTCATCCTCCTCCTCCATTACTATTTTTCAGCAGCAGGAATGCTTCATTGGACGCTTCAGATTTTTTTAAATTTTTTTTACAATTTGACAGCTTATGCGCATGCTACATGGGGCTCTTTAAACGGAAGAGGGAACCCCCAATTCATATATGGATATCTGGCTTCCATATATGGACTGGGATTCCCTCTCCCTCCATTTAAATGCTCAGTGTGAATGGGGCTCTTTAAATGAAGGGAGAGGGAACTAAACACATAACCTATTCCTGAATTTCTGTCATCAGTTTTACATTTTAATCATGCGAATGGCCTTTGGCTTAAGCATTAATAAAAATTGATTGATTGATCTATTTATTCCATAACTTATTCAGAGTAAACTAGGATTTTTCTGAAATCTTGTCTTACCATTCTGTACAAATGCGGCCTTCTCTAAGTCTCTTGTGTTTATTAAGGGCAGACAATTTGACTTCTAAATAACATTTTTGCAAAACAGCTAACAGGATGGCCTATTTTTGTTTATGGAAATCAAAACATTTCCCTTTGCCACCAAGGACAACTATGTAGTAGCAAAAGATTTGAAAGATAAAATCATGTCATCATTAATCCAAGCACTAATAATATTTGACAAGGACTTCCTATCTCTCTGTTAGTAATAAATGCTTTCCAGCAACAGGATATGACAATGAAACATTTGCTTACTTAAATAAGTGACTACAAGCAGAATGTTTACAACCTCCTTACAAAGGCTTTCTTGTCTAATTCCTATGGAAATCAAGGAAGAGCAAATTCTTATTTGAGTACTAGAAGGTAACACCAACGCAATCTAAATAAATCATTTCCCCTGTCAGGCAACGAAGAAGATGCTCTCAATCACAAATCACAAAACATGAAAACTGAGTAATACAAAATAAAATAGTCATGACAATCACAAACTAAAAACAACTGTTAAATTTATCCATGCCATGCCTGCAAAAGAAGATTATCCCCCCCCAGATCAACTGCATTCTCCTTTATTTCTCTGCTTTTATGTTCATACCAGAACAACGGCTAAGATAGCAGTGAGATAAAATAACCCAGGATAAAAGGTAAATCACTGTATTTCAACTCTGCTTCACAAAAGTTCTCTCCTATAGGGAAAAAGGAAAGCTTAAAAAATAGCCATATTTTCCTCCATACTAAAACTGATTAATATTTCTGTAGGCTGTATTTTAATTAATGCCCCTTCTTACATTTGCCAAAGAGGAGGTCACTGTCCTAGCTCTATAATAGTGTCAGAGTTTTGATTGTACAGCTGGATGTATCAAGGACATAAAAAGCTGTGTTGATTCAGATGAAACATCTATCTAACTGTGCAGTCTGTTCAGAGAGTACCCAACCAGATACACACAAGCAAGACATGAATACAACACTCTCCCACAAATACTCCCCAGCAACTGATAGACAGAGACATACTGGAGGGAAAATATATTCATCTTGAATAGCTGCCACAAGTAAAGTCATGCTTCACAAGTGTATCTAATCCCACTGTATAGCTATCCAACTACTTTTTGTCATAATGAATTCCACAGCTTAACTATGTGGCATATGAGGGACTTCATTTCATCTGTCCTGGACCTCGTATTGTTCAACATTGGTGGACAACCCAGCATTGCAGTGCTGATAAGATGCCTTCCTACCTACGACATGCATAATTTTATACCTCTATTTTGTCTGCTTTTTCTCAATTTTTCTCTAAACTCAGAGGCCCCACAGTTGTACATCATGGATGGCACCGTGTTTAACATTTACAAGATCTGTAAACCAGATTTACAATCTCATAACTTTCAAGACTCATGTTTACAGTCATCAATTGCCAAATGTGACCCCAAAAACCTACCTCTTAAGCCAAGCAATGCCCCAACTGAAGGGTTTCCATGGTGCTGCAGACTAGGGCACTGGAAAATGACAACTGAACTGTTCTCCCAGCTGCAGGCTGCTTTGAGACAACAGATGAGGCAGGATCTCAAGAGGTCTCTCCAGCTGCCTGTCTCAACACATCCTGTGCTCAGAAAAGCAATGCAGTTAAAGTACAACCCCCATATCCACGGGGGATACTTTCCAAGACTTACTGTGGCAACACAAAACCACACATAATAGCAGATCCTGCTAAGATGAATGACTTCCGCAGGACACTGACCATTGAATCGCACTGAACGACCTATAGATTCCCAGAGAGAACACCTCTCTAGGCATTTCTAGGTCTCCCAGCATGACTCTATGGCCATCTTCTGTTAGAAGTATACCACAGAATTATGTTGGAGGACCTAGAAAATGCTTAGAGATAACATATTTTCAGGCATGGGTAAGTGAAATCATGAGTACCAGTCCTGCAGATATGAGGTCATAGTGTATTTCCAAGCACCCCAATCTGCGGTACCTTGGAAGCCCTTGATATTCAGTATGGCTTGACTTAAGAGATAGGGTTTTTCATGGGTAGCATCAGCTGGTAAACAGGAAGAATATATTTGAGGAGACTCAGGGCCTGAACAGACAGGCCCGAGATAAAGCTGCTTCAGTTCACTTAGGAGGTATGCTGTTTAAATGATGCAAGTGTCCTAAGAGGCCAGAAGCTGCACCAAAGCTGCACTCTAGTCCTTAGGATTGGAGCGTGACTTGGCATGGCTTCTGACCTTTTAGGACTCATGCAGCATTTAAACAGCATACATCCAAAGTGACCCAAAGCAGCTTTATTTTGGCCTGTCTGTTCAGGCTCTCAACCTGTAGTAGGAACTTGATACATTATTTTACTAGAGCACCACATCTACACATCAAAGCCTCTTCAAATCACTGATATTTATACAGTATTTTAAATAACAGGTGCTCTTTTTTGGCAGGGTAGAGAATATCTTTATTTCTGTTTGTCTATGTCTGTCCATTTTATAATATTGATATCTCCTAAAAACTAGATTTAATATTTCCCAGAAGAGCAGTAAAATGTGCAGGTCTGAGGTGGATGAAAAGCAGGAGCAAATAGCTGTACTGTACTGCTAGTTTTATTTAGGTTTTGAGAGCTGAATAGGCGTTAACCTCTCAATACTGGTTTTATCTTTGTTTTACTGCATATAGGAAGGCAGCTACAATGTAGTGTTTTGTATGTTAACTTTTTAACTTTTACATAGACTCTCCAGGAAACTCTGGTTATTGTTCTGTTTAAAAGCATGATCACTGAAAAAATAAATAGGTGTGTGTCTGGGTGATGAACCTGAATAACATCTTAGGTGAGCCGTGGATGGGTTGGTTGCCAAATTGCTTGCATCTAAGCATCAAAAGGTTGCCTTCTGTGAAACTGGTATTTTGTTGTGCTATATGTGGTATTAGTGGCTCAGTCACAGTCTCTACCTCATCCTCAGCTTTAGGACAAGCTACTTGGTTTTTTGCTACTATCCACATCCACAATGGAACTGTTTCATGGTGGTGCCCACCAATGGTACCCAGCATTCCAAATAAGGCTACAAGGCCTGAGAGTATTAGGAACCTTGGTCTATATTAAGTGGCAGAGGCTGCCCACCATTCCAAACAGTGGCATTTCCAGGCATATCTGTATTTGCCAGGACTTAAACCTAATACCTCTTGCTAGCAAAACATATATTGTACTACAAAATAAGGGCCCTTACCAGCCTGCTACAGACTAGGTACACACCAAGCTGTATTACCGAGGAAAGCAGAAACCCAAATGCTTATGTATATACAATTAAACTTCCTATTCTCACTATCCTCTCTCATACACATAAAAACCAAACAAATGAAATGAGGTGGCCTGGTGCATCCTTCCAGTGTCTAAATGTCATGCACTCATTGCTTGTCCACTGCTGTTGCTGCTGTGAGCCTTCAAGTTGTTTCCAACTTATGGCAACTCTAATTCCATCTGCCATTAATAGCAGAACTGTGCTGAAACAGCGTAATATCTGAAGAAGGAACTCATGGAAGATCATACCATTCTCTATTTTACACTAAGGTGATGATAAATGAGCATGAATTAAATACCTGGAGGAGGAGTAAGAGGATAAGCAGAAGCGGTGGCAGCATGAGGAACCCAAGGACTTTACCACAACATTTTTTTTCCTGCAATGATCGCATTAGTGAAGCAAACAGGAACATACTGGTTTGAAAATGTTCAGTATCACACTTCTTTTCAATTTGTTCAATCTTCCTTTCAATCTGTTCTTCTTTGGCAATCCATGATACCTTGCACGCTGGCTCTGTAACCCTGCCTTCCATGTCTTTCAGCACAAACCTGCCTTTGCCGAGCTTGTTTTTACTCCGTTCCTTCAGAAGGATGTTTTTATTTTTGCTGGAATTAGACAACAGCAAAAATTAAAATAAAAAATGTAGAAGACAGTAAAAACAACCTCAGTCTAGTTGCAAATAGCAAGGGAAAGAGGAGGCAAATCACGTCTCCTCATGCCACATGACTGCCGTCAATCATTACTGCCGTGGAAGGGACCTATTGCACCAGGAGGACTAATGGAATAGCCAAAATATTAGTAGCCTATTGACAGGTTTTCCCCATCAATGAAAAGGTGCATTAAAGAAATAAAGGAAATGCAAATCACCAAGAGAATAGACACAATCTCATGTGGTAAGTACTGGCCAAGTTTTAATTCTGATTTTGTGATAAAGTCCCAAGTGAGGGAGGAGGAAAAGCAAAAGATGCAAGAGGCACAACTGTGTGGCAAACAAGGCAACATGAATCCTGTATGTAAACAAAAAAGAAGCACGCTTCATATCCACATCCTTTGGAAAACAGATTGTAGACTACTTACCATCTGTTATACAGTTCTCTGCAAACAAAGCAGATGGGGTTTTGATGAACATTGACTTTAAGGAAATAAAAGTAATTTGGCAGAGGAGTCCTGATCCAGTTACAGTAAGTCATGTTCAAGGAGTGGGACTTGAGGGAGTCATCCCCACCTTTTCTCTGTTCATCTCAAAGTCGACAGAAGCCAAAATGTTTATTTATAGTAATGAAAAAATACAACTTATTTCTGTTTGATTTCTTACAGAAAGTCCCTACAGTGCAGCAACAGACGTAATGTTCTGTATGTGAATAAATAAAGAATAAATAGGAAACTATACATCTTCAAGCACCCAGAGCCATGTGTATCAGAGCATGTTTACTCATGCTCAGCTCTGTTTATTCTTGACAAAACTCACTGGGATTTTTCATAAGGAGTACTCTGGATTTCTGCATATGAACACTAAACATGGGTTTTAAAGGATTTCCCCCCCAGTATGACTCAGAATGTATACAAATGTCTTCAATTCATTACTATCCTGTAGGGGGAAAAAAATCACTACCCTATCATTTTCACAGATTGTATATTTTGTGGTTCCACATTAAAGAACAAGGAACAACTGAAAGTGCAATGTGAAGTACTGTATGGGGGTGACTTGGTCTTGAATGGGCAATTGAGAGCCATTAGCTTTATAAAAGACCTGGTCTTAATAGCGACAATGGCTACAATCCTATTGGCACAGTACATCAAGGTGGCTAAGCCAGACAAGAGGGAAAAGGCTACAAGCACACTGTCTAGGAAGGCACTGGAGAATCAGACTGCTTGTATATGGTAAACAAGACATTTTGTAGGCCTTCCCTTTCTATCACTGTGCAGTCACAGAAGCATTACCATGTACAATGAGATTCTGGCTTAAACATATTAGAACATGCTTGTTGTCTTTGAGATAAAATGTTTTTACCGGTTGCTGTGGGGGGGAAAAAACCAACAGAAGTCTTGAACTGATCTGGTGGTCTTATTCTGTTTATGGAGGGCAGGGATTATATGTCCCTTCCCTCTCTTTTCTCATGTGACCTCAGGTCTCACTGGCCAAAGTCCAACATGCTAAATAACCACTGCACCTCCCTTTGCCAGCTGGCTCACTATTCTATGACTGTCAGCTGATTGGCATTAAAATGTGCATCACACTATGAATTGCTGCTCTTTGGCTTGTATGTATATTCATACATATGTGTGTATCAGCATAGCTGCCTGGACTTTTGGACTCTTCAGGACAGGCATGGCTATGACAATGTTTATAATGAGTACTCACGTTTCAAAATTTACCACTATACAACTGAGCACGTGGAAATAAGCTGATGATATTAAAATATATAGGCTGAGATATGGGATGAGGAGAGGTAGCTTAAAGTTCTGGCCAGGAAGAATTATACATCGGGTCCCTTTTCCTTCCCTTAAAACCCATCTCTCTCCTTTCTCCCCTCCCTGTCCCCAACAAAACCATGAAGTAGCCAGTGAAGAGTAGGGGCAGCCAAGAAACAACTGGCTATGTCAGTATAGCCAGATACACAATGATGAAGGCATCCAACAGTACCTCCAGAGGACCCCTGAGAAACCTCGGAGGAAGCCTTCATCCCTGTGCACCTGGCTACTGAGACATAGCCAATCGCTTCTCTGCTCTCCACTGCCCATTAAATGGCCTTGAGGTACATAGGACAGGTGGGCTTTGATGAGGCTGGGGGTCACTGTGCAAAGGAAGTGGTGCAGAATTCCTTTCTCCGTGAATACAACAAACATACACACAGAAATAGAAGGCAGCAGCCATCGTTTTATCTTGGGAGGCCAAAACAACTTTCTCATCAAATTTAAAGCTCAAAGTAAACCAAACATTACTCTGTAGGGTTAATTGAACTTACAGAATTGGCATCTTATGATGATAGTCAATTATATGGAAGAATAACCGGTTAGTACTGCAAGGTAACATCACTCACTGTCTTCTCAAAGAATGCCTTCCAAGTATAGCTTTTATACACCACAGAGGTCTACATGTTTGGTTCAGGAGTAAAGACTGGTCTGTACAATCATTATACACACTTCTGCAAGTTTGTATAACATGAGTGGACTATCTGACTTTTTATTGCAAGCATGAATTCCTAATGACAGTTCTGTACGTTAATAACAAAATCTCAGTACGTGGTTTCAGGCAAATGATTCAGACCAAAATATCACCATGCTCCCCCTTCCAAACATAGCTTTCAGTGTGTAATTATATTGCCTTATTCATTGATTTTTACAGTCCATGATGTCCACAGTCTTCAAATTGCAACCTACTGTCTCAATTTCTTTCATCTGTTTCTCGTACCTCCTTCCCCTCAAAGAATTGTTAGAAGGAAGAGGACAGCTACTTCACATTGCTTTCTAAATTACCTTAGTAGATAACAACACCCTGTAAATGTTTAGGCCATCTTTCAAGTCTATGATTCTATGAATCCACTGGTTTGTGTTCTAGTCTCTGCAGCAGCAGAAAACAAGCTTGCTCCATCTTCTTTACGGCATCCCTTTTCTCTCAAAAGCTGAGGAAGCTTCTCTTCTTCAGCCATGCTACTAATGGTCTGAATCCTGTTGGTTAATCCCAATTGTAGACCCACTGAATCAGTGGTTGAATGGCGAGCCAGCTTTTACATAAATCCCATTGATTGAATGGGTCTGCTCTAGTTGGGGCTCACAATAGGTTTTAGGCCATTATAAACTGTTGAGTAGGAAAACTGACAATGAGGTTTGTTGTTGTTGTTGTTGTTGTTGTTGTTGTTGTTGTTGTTCTTGTTCTTGTTGCTGTTGTTGTGTGCCTTTAAGTTATTTCCGCCTTATGCCATCCCTCAGCTCAAACACTAACTTTTTTCAGAGCTCTTGGGCTGTTACTTTTCTGAACTACAACTCTTACAATGGCTGGAACTACCTAGGAGTTATGACCTCTTTTCCAAAGCTCTTGCAAAGGAAAACAATTGTCAGTAGTTTGTGTACTACAACATTTCTGATTCCTTCACTAAAGATAATTTTTGCCCCTTCTGGACAGCTGCCATTTAGTTGTGCTAAGACTCTGATGAAGACATTGAAGTTACATTTGACAACTTCATCTGCACTCCATAAAACTTTAAGCCATAATAAAATTGCATTAAGTCTATTTGTTGTTTCTGCTGCAATAAATTAATATGGCTACAGACTACGATTGATTTGAAAATTTTGACTGAATTTTGATTCCAAATCCTTACTGACCCGTACATGTTAAATGTTACACAACATTTGACAATGTGCAATTATAGTTTTTTGTGGATTTTTGGGCGATATGGTCATGTTCTGGGAGAGTTTATTCCTGATGTTTTGCCAGCATCTGTGGCTGGCATCTTCAGAGAACGCTGGCATGGAAGTGAGTGTGGTATATGTACTGTGTTACCCTTGGTTGAGAAGAAGTGATTTATATGTTATTCTATGTGTTGGTCTGTTGTTAAACAGCAAGACCTCAGGATGTCTGTAGTTATTAATGTGCAATTATTTCTTTAACTTTAAACAGGAGCTGCAGAGAAAGAGATCAGCACCCTGTTCTCTGTGATCCTATCATCTTCCTAACTATTTGTCCCAAATTTCTATTAAAGCCATCTCCCGCTTGAAACCGTGTCTTGGTCCAGATGAAGAGCTTGAGGAAGTTCATTTTTGGAGTACAGTTCTCAGATTCCACTAGCCAGCCTGACCACTGGGAGTTCTGGACATTGTAGTCCAAAAAACTCATTTTCCCAAACTTTGGGAAGGGAAATATTTTCATTGGGAAGAGAACATGTTGAGAGTAAAGGATGGAGGCATAAAACTGCTCTTCGCCTTCAGCAAGATAACACTCTTAATCCCCTAGAGAGCTTTTATTTAAAATGTGAAAATCAAGGACAAGATTATACAAGGCCATACATTTTGCTTTCTCATAGAACTGGCTTCCCATCCTGCTGTGGTTGCAAAGTGGGTTCCTCTCAACTGATGTGGCATGGTCCCTCACATAAATTTTGTGGCTTGGCATAGTACAGATGCTGTGGGATTAATGGTGATTATTACTATTACAGACTGAGACTCCCTTATCTAAAGTGTTTGGGAGGACTAGAAGTGGTTTGGATTTTGGATTTTTTAAAGATTTTCCAACAGTTGCATATACATAATGAGATATCTCAGACACGGAAAAATCCAAATCTAAAGATGAAATTAATTCATGTTTTGCATTCACCTCATATAAATAGACTTAAAGTATACGTAATATTTTCAGTAATTTTGTCCATGAAACAAAGTTTGTGTACACTGAGCCATCAGAAAGCAAAAGAGTCACTATCTCAGCCACCCAGGAGGACGATTTTGGATTTTGGAGTACTCTGGATTTTGGAATTCTGGATAATTCCAGAAGTACACCTGTAATTATTACTACACTTTTATCCCAGTCATCTTTCAAGGTGGCACATATGCTTTCTCTTTCCCCTTCCTCTTTTTGTCCTCAGAGCATTACTGCAAGACAGATTAGGCTGAGGAACAGCCCAAGGCCACCCATTGAGTTCCATGTGGAGATTTGGGCCATTTGAACGGCCATACCAGCTCAGCTGCAATCTGGACCTCTCCTAAATGGTCTGGGGAGGTCGGAGCATCTCATGGGAACCCCCCAAGACAGGAAGGAACAACACAGTTGTAGCTCCAACACCACTCGATCTTAGTAGCGCCACTATAAAAGGTGGAAGAGCATTGTAGAAATTATATACCTAAACCATGTCTGCACACCCAAGATCTGACCACATTCCCTTAAGGCATATTTTTGGCTCACTCTGAAGACCAGGGTTTGATCCCAAGCTCACCCATGAAACCCACTGGGTGATCTTGCCACATCTTCTCAGCCTCAGGGGAAGGCAACACCAAACCTCCTCTGAACAAATCTTGCCAAAAAAAAAACAATGATAGGGTTGCCTTAGGGCTGTGCTAAGTTGGAAACAACTTGAAGGCACAGAACCACAGCACTTCACACTTAGATACGGAAAAAAGAGTGAAGATCAGGAGATGGAACAGCAACAATCTAAGATATGCAGACGACACCATAATACTAGCAGAAAACATCAAATACTTGAAATAATTACTAAGGAAAGTGACAAGGCAGGCTTGCTGTTGAATATTAGGAAAACAAAACTAATCACCATGGCGGAGATACAGGCATTCAATATAGATGAAGATGAGATCGAAACAGTTAAAGATTTCCCATACCTTGGATCAATCCTTGATGAGAATGGGGATTGCAACCAAGAAATAAAAAGATTAGGATTGGGATGGGCAGCCATGAAAGGCAGGACCTTAAAGTGCAAAGATATCAGGCAGAGTAACAAAGTGAGGTCAGTCCAAGCCATCGTATTTCCCATCACCATGTATAGATGTGGGAGCTGGGTAGGGAAGACAGCTGATAGACAGAAAATCAGCACATTTGAGATGTGGTGTCGGAGGAGAGTGTTCAGGATACCATGAATGGCCAAAAAGTCAAACAAATAGGTCCTAGAACAGATCAGACCCAAACTCTCCCCGGAAGTCAAGATGAGTAAATTGAGACTGTCATACTTTGGCCTCTTTATGAGGAGGCATGAATCATTGGAAAAGACAATAATGCTAGGTAAGGTAGAAGGCAATAGAAAACGAGGACGACCACATGTGAGATGGCAAGACTTGAGTTTGGAAGACCTGATCAGGACTGTGGATCTTCAGATCTTCTCTGAAGATGCCAGCCACAGGTGCTGGTAAAATGTCAGGAATAAAACTCTTCTAGAACATGGCCACATAGCCTGAAAAACCCACACAAAACTATGGGTGCCAGCCATGAAAGCCTTCAGCTTCAAATAAATAATAATAATAATACAGTAATTCAAAGATGTGTTAATCTGGAAAATCAGTTGGCAAAGGGATCTTGCATCCCCTTTGAGACTGACGGAAAGCAACAAGCTGGCAGCATGAGCTTTCCTGGCTCAAGTAAAATCAGGTCTAGCTGCCAGCTTCTTCCTTTCAGGTAGCCTCGCAAACAAATGTGCCACAAGATCCCTAAGTTTCTGAATGATACCCTGAGTCTGTTTAGCCCTAATTCAGGGGTGCCCACACTGTGCCCTTTCAGAGGTTTTGGACTCCTGCTCCCAGAAGCCTCAGCCATGTTGGCCAATAGCCTGGCATCCTGGGAGCTGACGTCCAAAATCCCTTAAAGAGGAGCACAGTTTGGGGACCACTGCCCTCGATGGATGCAGGAATGGACCACAAACCCAGAGTCAGTGAGGGAGGAGGGCAGCTCTGCAGCATCCCTTCGGAGCAGAAGACACACACACACACCCCTGAAAAGTGTGCAAAAGCCCTCTGCACATGCTCAGAGGCAAGGTCTCCCCCCCAAAAAAGGGGGTGTAGGAGGGAAAGGACTCACCCAGGAGCAGGAGCTTGAGCTCCTTGCGCGCCTCCCTCTTGTCCTGCCGCAGCCGCCTCTCTATTGCCCGGCTGAGGCTCCGGCTGGCTCTCTCCTCGGCCGAGAAGCTGCTGCAGCAGCAGCAGCACCTGAGCCACCACCGGCCCCACCGCGCCCCCATGCTCCAAGGGCCAGCCAGGCAGGCCTCACCTGAAGCAGCAGAAGGAAGGCTGGGATGAACTAGGCAAGGGCCCCGGGGGGGAGCCAAGCTCAGGGCCAACTCCTCCCAGCCCCACCCCACAGAGAGGCCGAGCCAGAGCTTCAGGGATGCTTTTTCTTCTTCTTATTCAAAGATATTAGGCTGCAGGATCAGTCTGTGGAGAGACCTTGTAGCCCAGTGGGACCTCTTGGAGGGATTTGGGGCTTCAGATCCCAGAATCCCAGACTATTGGCCAACATGGCTGAGGATTCTGGGAGCTCAAGTCCAAAATCCCTTAAAGGGCACAGTTTGGGGACTCCATCTAGCCCCTTTGAGCCAGGAAGGAGTTGGCAGCAGGAGCTTTCCTAGGCTCCAGTCTACTTCCTCAGATGCATATAAGCCTATAAGTTATATGCACCTGAGGAAGAAGACTCAAGTCTAGGAAAGCTCTTGCTGCCTTCTTTCTTTCAGTTGCTCTCAAAGGGGTCACTAGATCCCTCTACATATTATTATTAGATGATATTATTATTATTATTATTATTATTATTATTATTATTATTATTATGATGATGATGATGAAAAGAGACAATACTATAATGTTGAGCATATCTCAGGAGAAAGCTCCTGCTGTCAACTTTTCTTTTTCTCTCTCTCAAAGGAGCTACAAAACCTCTTTGCATACTGATTCCACACACCTAGGTCCAAAACACACTGCAGAAATAATCCAGTTTGAGACCTCTTTGACTGTCCTGGCTCAATGCTAAGGACTCCTGGGAATTGTAGTTTGTTGTGGCCCCAGAGCTCTCTGACAGAGAAGGCTAAATGTCTGACAAAAAACTACAGTCCCCCAAATGCCCTAGCATTGAGCAAGTTTGCTCCCTCCTCAGTATTTAAACAGAGCTATCATATCACCTCTTAACCCCTTCTTTTCTCCAGGCTAAACATCCCCAGCTTCCTAGGGTGATGTTAAGTTGTTCCCTTCAAATGGTGAGAGAGAACTCAGCATCCTACTGTCCAGGGTGACCAGATGTCCTATCTACAAAGGAGGACAAGGCCTTGCAAAATGGAGGCCACACAAGGGGAAATGGAGAAAATGCTGGGAATACTCACAGAATGATAAATCCATGCTTCTTAGTCATGCTCCAAAATGGAGAGCATTTTGGAATTCCACCTGGAGAGAAGGTGGAAATGGAGGACATGTCCTGGAAAAGGAGGATGCCCAGTCACCCTATTCATATTATTCTCTCCCTCCCGGAGGTGGTGGTGTTAATTGCCCTCGAGTCAACCTCGACTCATGGCGACCTGAGACATCTCCAAGGGCTGCATCCACACTGCAGAATTAATCCAGTTTGACACCACTTTAAGTGCTGTGACAATGCAGTAACAGTGACCAGATGTTATAACCACAAAGGAGGACAGTACATACAGTATAGTAGATACATTTAGATGAGATGCCCAGCTGTTATGTCCCACTAAAGTCATACCTGCTTGCCATTCCATCTGTTAACCAGCAATTTACCTAACAGAATAAATGGTTTACTTGGGCAGAACACTCAGGTTGCTAAAATGGGTTGGGCAAACTTTGTTGCCCTTTGGGTCAGTGGCCACCTTTTTCCTTATACAAGCCAGCATTCTAGGGCATTAGCCTCACGTTCTTCACAATGTGCTTGTTTTCAGACCCCGAGTTCCAATCTGCACTGCAGAAATAATGCAGTTCGACTCATCTTTAACTGCCATGGCTCAGTGCTATGGAATTGTGGGATTTGTAGTTTTGTGAGATACTTAGCCTCTATCACAGAGTTCTGGTGCCACAGCAACCTACACATCCCGGAATTCCATAGGATGGAGCCATGGCAGGTAAAGTGGTGTCACATTGCATTATTTCTGCAGTGCAGATTAGACCTAAGAAACCTTATATTTGTGGAAGATTATTTCAGGGTCATTCTCACTGGCAGGATGAATCGCTTCATGATTCGCTCCTGCCTCAGTTTGGAAAGCAATTTCAAAAGACCCCTAGTTCTAGATTTTCCTCCCCTTATCCTATGTGATCGGGTTTTTCTTGAGGCGATTGTGGTTCCCACTGGCAGCACCACTTGAAACTCCCCTGTCAATCATCTGACGTAAGCCTAGCGTGGAAATTGGGGGGGGGGGGTTGGAGCTGAGAGAGTGTGTTCTGAGGCTGAGAGAGTGTGAGAATGAGATAGTGTGACAAGGAGGATGGCAATGGAGCAAGGCAAGGCGGGAGGGAGCAGAGAAGAAGGAGGAGATGGAGGCAAGGCTGGGAAGGGAGCTTGGGGGCCGGGGAAGGGACATTGCCAGGCCGGGAAGGGAGAAAAAGAGGAGGAGGATGACTGAAATGGAGGACATGGGACCCAGGGAGGCTTGTGAGGAGGAGGACAGGGCATGTTTTCTTTTCTTTTCTTTCTTTCTTTCTTTCCTTTCCTTTCCTTTTCTTTTTTGTAAATACAATTAAGTGCTTAAGTGACAGAGTGGTTTAGCACCTTTGCAAGTAGCTGCTAAACCATTCTGTTGCTTCATCGCTTAGTTTTATCTATTTGTTTTTTTAAAAAGGAACCAAACATCACACCAATAATGACAAGACAGCAGGGGGGGGGGGGGGATGACATCTCCCCAAAATTGGGGAGGGATGGTAAGCACCGCTCTGCCATTGGTCCCTCTCCTCCAGAATGCTGTGATTCCAATCTGTCATTCCCATTTGCTCAACAAGCTTTGGAATCACATTTTTTCAAAAGAACCTCTTTTTAACTAGTGTCTGGAAAAAAAACCAGTTCTTTTGCCTTTGCCTTGCTTCATCATGACAGATTTGATCACATCGCGACAGGAACCGGTTTCAAATGGGAACTAGGGTCATTTAATTTGCTCTGCAATTCGATTCTTTTTATAGTGGGAATGGGGCCTTCATGTGGCTCTGTACCAATAGTCCCCAAAGTGGCAGTTTGTGCTCTAAAACCCACTGCAGACAATAGCTGCAACTCAGCATCCTTTTTTAAGGTCAGTTTTTTTTTCTTTCCTGGTGTTTGCTACTTTTTCCAGTTTTGCTTTTCTCATTTCCTTTTGTTTTTACCAGTATATTCTTCTCTTGGAACAGAGCTGCCACCACAGGTCTCTGTTGAACAAGACAGACAACCAACCAAGCATAACAGAGCTGAACTTTCGAACTCTCACACTGTTTGGGTGGATGCCATCTTAACTTTAAGGTTATCTAACAGTGTTGAAGGACACAGTCCTTGAACCTCCTGCAAGAAAAGAAAAGCAAACATCATGAAAAGTTTACCTGTGAGAGCTCTGCTTTGCAATATGCAGCTCAATAAAAATAACAATAATAATTTAAATCAAGGGTGGTTAAAGTGCAGCTTGCAAGGATGTCCTTGTGGACCATAGACTCCCAGGACAACCCTTGTTAGAGATGCAAAACCTCTCCTGAAAAGCCACCAAGTGAAAAAGTCATCTTTTAAATAGGTTGAAAGTCCACCCTTGCTCCCAAACACACTGTTTTACATCAAAATATGTCTGTTTTCCTTCCAAAATCAAAGTTAAACCTCTAGTCACTTCTAGTTTGGTTTCACATTGTTTGTTTGTTCTTTTCTAGCAAAAACAAAAAACAGGCCCATGGACTCACAAGTAACACTCCAGTGTTTTGAACCTTTCTGGTAAAAACATATTTAGACAGCATGTCTCACTTCTCAACTCCAGTTCTCTAGACTAATGGACAGATGTGCATGTTTTCTGCAGCACCCAGCACTTTAATGAACAGGGCCAACAGGAGACATCTTGTTGCATGTGGCAAAGGACAAAATAATCCCCCTCCACCTTTCCATATAGGGCCAATTACTGTACCAGCAAGTGAAGTTTATTTGAAAACTAAGGATGAGAGATGTCCAGTGCACATGAGGACACTGGGAGAACCTTTGGGGTTCATGGCAGGCCAAGGGGGTAGCCATTGGGGCAGGGAGATAAAATGAAGGCATTGCCCCTCGAAATGAGAACGCTGACCCACCCAAATATGAAAATTTCTTTCAGCCCTTTATCCCTAGCATTGAAGAGACTGAGGGACTGAAAACTGTTTATATTCAGAACTCTTACATTTGCTCTGTTTGTATTCCCTTGGTAACTTTGCTTGCCCCTTTTCTTTGGAGGCCTAAACTGTATCCTCAGCTGAGGTTTTGAGTTGCTGCAATGCTAGAAACTTGGGGACTGGATGAAAACATAACTGGGAGCCAGAATTCTTATTTGCCCCATCTGTAGCTGCACCAGTGGCATCACTAGCTAGGGTCTTAGCTAGTGGAGGGTGTCAAATGGGAAGGGTGCGTGTCCTGAACCAAGGGAGAGGAGGGCCCAACCAGGAGTCACCCTTCCTCTGGAGTCTTACTCAGTGTGGTCCACACCCCTTGCAACCCCTCCATGACTTCAGTGAGCTGCACCTTCGTAGGATGCCACCATGTACTACATACTACAGAAGGGAATAGCAAAGATTGGGTGGGCTCAGAAGGAAAGGCTTGGTGGAGGTACTGCTGCTGTTCTCATCCTACCTAGAAACATTCACCACCTGGAAAAGTAGGGCTATACTGGACTGTGTTGTATTACTTTATTTATATCCTGCCTTGGCTGTTTACAATATAAAAATATATAAAAAGGGATTAAAACATATGAAGGATTATGTTTAAAATGACATTACACTGTCTATAGAATTAAAATAATTTTAAACATCAGATTGATATCAAAGGCTAGAAGGAATACAGCACACTAAGAAAATCCCTTTTCTTGTGAAGCAGTACCCCCAAAAACTGTTGGAATTAAAACATATTTCCCAACAAAAAGACAGCAAGGAGGGAACTAATCTGGTCACCTAGGAAAGGATTCCTGAATCCTGGAAGCACCTACAAAGAACACCATTTGTTGTGTCTCCTGAAGATTGCAGAGCTCAGGCAGGCTCACATGGGATAGAATCCAGTGGTGTATGGGATTTGATAGGTCATAAACAACACTTTGAATTGTGTTTAGAAGCAATCTGGCAGCCAGCAAAGCTCTTGAGACAAGGAAGTTGTGTGTTCCCTGTAACATGACTCACCAATAATAATGGCAACATTTTGGACCTGTTGAAGTTTCTAAATTTTCTTCCAAGTTCAGTCCCACATACTACACATTACAATAATCCAAATGAGATGTAACAAAGTCATGTGTCCCTATGGTCATTCCAACACAGCTGTTTCTAGGGATGGATGTGTTTGGCACACTAGTTTTAATTGTGTGTGTGTGCACTCCTCTGTATGTACAGTATGTGTATGTGCCTTCAAGTTGCCTGTCGACTTGCAGTGACCCCATGGAATTCATAGAGTTTTCTTAGGCAGTTTTACCAGTTCCTTCCTTTGAAATATAGCCTACAGCACCTGGTATTCATAGGCCACCTCCCATCCAAGTACTAACCAGGGCTAACCCTGCTTAGTTTTCAAGAGCAGACAGGATCTGGAGGGAATTCCCCAGAAATTGGCAACGCTTCTGTCCAGCTTTCACAATCACACATCGAAACTGGAAACTCAGTGGCACAGATAATCCTGACTTTGGTATTCAATGATATGGTATCCAATGATAGTATTCAATTTTATTATTAAATTATTGCATATATCAGTATTTTATTGTATCAATATTTTTTTCTTATGTGTCAAAGAAAAAAATACATCTGGAAAACATGAAATAACTTATTGCTATGTTTATTTACGAGCTTCACACATATGCTTCTCAGGGGTGCAGTTGTGGACTACAGAGGTTCAATTCAATCAATTTAAACACTCTGCTTTTCTTGTGGCTTAAGAATTGGCATGCTTTGCTTCAGAACCGGTAGTGGTTTGTGATAATATTTTTTTACATGGTGATAAAAGTTCCAGTCAGGCCTCTCCTATTTTCCTAATCCCTTTGCTTTCACCATTCTGCAGTTTATGAGAACTGAATTCCTTAAAAGGAATGGGTTCTGAGAAAACTTCACACTGGCCTAGTCAATTTGGCAGGTTGAGTAATCTAAAAACAAAAACCAACCCAGAGCCTGTCATGTTTTAAATACACATCACTGCATCAACATTTATCTCCACTTTTGGCAGAAATATTAAAGGAGAATGAAAATCAATACAGCCCAATACCATCTTTGGATAGATGAAAATCAAATGTAAAATTGCTGAGGTTAAGTATGAGACAGTATCATTAAGGTGTCTTGTAATATTACATTCCAGAATTACAGACTGAAGCAGACTTTTGTTACTGGTATCAGTTTGATAACGGTTAAAAAAGGATTGTAGCTCCATGGCAGGGCATGTGTTGCATGCCAAAGGCCACAGATTCAAAGTGTTCCTTCACAACGCCATTATAACAGTTTGATCTTACATTAATTGTCATGGCTCTATGCTACAGAATCCAGGGAACTATAATTTGTTAAGGTAATTAAAATTTCCTGCTAGAGATCTTAATTCCACTGAACAGTGTACTGAATTACAATTTCCCAAGCATTCTGAAAAATGACTCTGAGGATTAAATCAAAATGATACCTTGAAAACTTTAGGGAAGTGCACTGAAGCTCTCTTCTGGAGAATTTGAAGTACTTCTAAGTACTTCACAAACCATGCATCCCAGGATTGCTTAGGATGGAGCCAAAACAGGTACTGTGTTATCTACCTGGAGGTTGTATAGTGCAGATATCCCTTCAGTCCTTGATATCTCATACAACGGGGAATGATTCTTGTCTCAATTCCTGAGGAGCCTCTGCCAATCAATGTACGTGACACTGAGATAAATGTAACATGGTCTGACTTGCTATAAGGAGGTTGCCTGAATATTTATATTTACTAGAACCTAAGCCTGTGTAATGGTTAGAATGAGGGACTGGACTGTAGATGATCTGGTTTCTAGTCCTCACTGAGTCATGAAGCTTACTGGGTAACCTTGCCCAAGCCATCCTCTCTCAGTCTGAATGGGTGGGATACAATGGGAAGCTGGGGAAGGAGAGAAATAAACACTGCAATGGTATAAGTGTAAGTGATCACTAAGAAATAATGCTTTCTACTAGGGATCCCCATGTAAAGATTTAGTTAGTTCCAAATTAAATGTGAGCGTTCTATACTCTCTTCAGGCCTTCACTCATCCACTTCACTGGAATCAAAGCAATTGGTACTTTAGCAGGGAGTGACCATGTAATTCTAGAATTCATTATTATATCAAAAACGAGCCTTGGGTTTTAGGAAAGTTCAAAATGGGCTGAAACTCGCTGGACAAGCAAGGATCAACAAAAAGGGAGTTTTGAAATATGTTTGAAATAGGAGAATGACAAAGGAAATGGTGGAACCATTGTTCAGCACGGGTGATAAAATGCTAACAGATCACAATGAAAAGGCAGAACTGCTCAATACCTAGTTTGGTTCAGTTTTCTCACAAAAAGAAGACTCTGGGCTTCCATGTATCGACAAAGACATTGGCATGGATTTTAGGTTGCAAATCAAGATTGATAAGGAGTTTGTCAGAAATCCCCTTGTTAACCTAAATGTGTTCAGCTCCTCAGGGCCAGATGAACTGTATCCCAGAGTATTGAAGGACCTTGCCAACATACTTGCAGAACCACTTGCTATCACTTTTGAGAAATCTTGAAGAATGGGTGAGGTGCCAGAGGATTGGAGATGAACAAACATTGGCCCTCTCTTCAACAAAAGCAAAAAAGAACATCCAGGAAACTACAAACAGACCTCAATACCATGAGAAATATTAGAACAGATTATTCAGGAGTCAAGTCTGCAAGTGTCTTGATAACAATGCAGTGATCAGGAGGAGACGGCATAGATTTGTCAAGAACAAATCCTGCCAAATTAACATGGAAGCATTGGGAAGCGTAGTTTCCAAGCTGAAGGAACAGTCCCACTATATTCTGTGCTGGTTAGGCCTCAACTGGAGTACTGTGTTCAGTTCTGGGTGGCTCATTTTAAATATATAGATGAGTGAGTTCAGGGAAGGGCAACATGGATGATAATGGGTATAAAGAACAAAACATGTGAGGAGATGGACATGTTCTGCTTGGTGAAGAGAGACTGAAGGGTGACATGATCACACTCTTTAAATAACTCAAGGGCTGCCACAAAGAGGACGGGACAGGCTTGTTCTCTGTTGCCTCCGATGACAGTACTGGGTCTAATGGTCTTGTTTAAGATTTTGATTGAACATTAAAAGGAACTTATTGACAGTGAGAGCAGTTTTGCAATGGGATAATTGCCTAGAAAGGTGGTGGGGTTTCCTTCTCTGGAGGTCTTTAAGAAGAGTCTGGACAACTACCTGCTGGGGATGCTCTAGCTGGAGATCCTGCAATGAGTAGTGGGTTAGACCTGATGGCCAATAGGCCTACCTCCAACTCTATGAGTCTATGATTCTGAGTGAATGTAGTCCTCATAGTGCATTCTTCAACCATTGCTTTCATGGTACCAACATGTTTATGAACTCAGCTGAAGAATCTACTATTATATTGGCCTTATTATCTTTGGACTGCATCCAATATATAAATACTAGATATAAGATTATTTCTGGATTCTTTCCTTAAAGTCTTGTAATCCCATAAAGCCAGCACAAGCCAAGCTTTGTCAGTTCAGGTTCTATGACTCTCTTCCAGCAAAAAGTAAATGACATACTTAGCCACAGTGCCACTCCTACCAATGTTTGTTTGTTTTTGTTGATTTGAATGAATGAAAAAGAGATTTGTTGTAAGACTGTTAAAAGGTTGCATCCAAAAGTTGCAGTGAAAAGGATTACTTAAATTTGCTGGCCATTGTCTCACTGAAAATACCTCCCAGCCTTCAAATGCATGACAGTGATGAATCATTCCACGTTTGCAAACATACAGTCAAGGAGACAACATGAGGAAACTGTAACTAGAACAACAAGGAACATTCTATTGGAAACATATAGTAGGATTACAAAGTTTAGCCTGGCAATAGCTTCACGCAATCATCCAAAGAAGCCCTGCTGTTGCTGTTGCTGTTATTTCAGACTACAACCCTCAGATTTCTCCAGCCACTGCTATGATGGATTCTGAGTTTTAGTCCAGGAATGCTCCCAAATGCTGCAATTTTCTGTAGTAATAGGACTGTGAATTTCAAAGTGCATCTGGTCATCATGACATAGCCAGGTCCTTGGGAAGCGTGAAAAATCCAGGCAGCTCTGTTGACTCACACACCAGCTCAGGATATTGCAGAGGTTTCTTTCCATAGTTCTAGTAGGATACACTTTATCTCAAAGTCAACAAGTGAGTTCTATAAGTTCTCCCTTACCACCTGAACTGCGGGGGCTGCAGCTAAACTAGATCAAGAGCTCCTCAGGGAGATCTAAGAGAATAGCTTACAGTCTATCACCAGTGTCTGCACTTTCAAAAGTCTTGGCCCCTTACTTCAACCCTACGACTCCCAGTTCTGTTATACTGAGCTTTAGAGAAAGAAGGTAAGTGATCTGTGAGGAGGAGGAATTGCTGTCATATATCCTAAGGATCTTTTCACTGTTCCCACAGAAGCCGGCCTGGGTTCAGAGGTCTCTGGAGGAAGCCTATGTCTCAGTCTTGCCACTTCAGCTGAGCTCCTCCATCATGGACTGCAATGGATAACCCTATGATGGAGCTATGCAACTGAGATGGCACAGAAACATGTTGGATATAAGTGAAATATGGTGTAATGTGGCACTGTGTAAGATGCCTCATCGTGCAACAGAGACTCCCATCAAATAACAGGGCACCACACCAATGGCGTCTCCAACCTTAGTGTCACCTGGTGCAGGATGGAGGTGGCAGAGGTTGCCAAAAGGGCATGCTTAGCCATCTCCTTTGCCACTGCAGTGGAGGTCTCCTCAGGAGGAGGCCTTCATTGCTGCAGCAAAGCTGGAAGAGGCATACTCAAACCTCTCCTCTGCCACCCTGGCAAAGCCAGAAGGGGTCCAACAGGAGGAGGGTGTCACCCGGTGTTCCACATCCCTTTGCAGCTCATTAGTGAGGTCACTGGGCACTATGCATAATGTCCAGTAGCACTACAAGAGGAGGGGGGGGGGGGGAGATTCAGGTTGCAGTGAAATCAAGGATTTTTTCCCCCATCTGAGCACAGGGTACCCATGGATTTCTCATACTGAGCTCAAGATTTTACTTCCATCAGCAATAAAAACAAAAGTGCCTGATCTGACATGTCTAATTCCCCCTCCATTTCTCTCCCTCTTTATCCTTTCTTCTAAACACACATCACCTTAATCACCTCTCACCTATCTGTCTTTTTTGTTCTCATCCAGCTCCTTCCTTTAAACAAATAACCTTTCCGTTTTCTCATTGTGCTTTTATGCCACCATCTAATCCATTTATCTCTCTCTTTACTACATTCAAATGCATCCTTTAATTTCTCTTTCTTAAACAAGCAAAGCACTTGATCCACACTCCTTGTATCAACTACTTTCCTTTCTATCATTTGCCTCCAGACTCATAACCATCATGCTTGTTCCTACCACTAACATGGCTTTCCCTCTTTCTGTTGATCTGTTGATCCTGACAATGAAAAGCAGTAGCACCCATTCCTTTACTCCACTAAATTGTTATCAAAATCACTAGAGGTCTCCTTGCTGCCATCTCCAAAGTTTTCTTCTCCATAATTTATGTTGTCCTCCCTCCTGCCTCTAATTCACCTGATCAGGATAATGGCCCAAGATCTCATGCTACCTGAGGTAAGAGATGTTCTGCCCCTGATCACATTTTTGCCAGTGCTGCCACCTGTCCTTTATACCACCTCAAACCAGAATTTAATATTGCCTAATGGTAGGGGCATCACTAGGGTACAGAATGCACTAGGTGACACCCTAAGAGGGGTTTGATATCACTGCTTCCCAGACATCTGTCTTTTATTACAGTTGGCTCTTGAAATCCACTAGAGTTTTGTTCCAGGACCCCCCATGAATACTAAAATCCATGGATTCTCAAGTCCCATTAAATATAATGGATAGTAAAATGATGTCCCTTATATAAAATGGCAAAATCAAGGTTTGCTTTTTGGAATTTATATATATTTAAAAGTGTTTTCAAGCTGCAGATACTTGAATCCGAGGATAAAAACATTAATGGATATTATTATTTATACCCTGCTTAGGCTGTAGTGTTCCCCTGTGTCCCTTTAAAACACTGAGGGGATGGTGTGAGTGGGGCAAGGCTCTGGGAAGAAAAAGGAGAGGTCCCAGTTTTATTTTATTTTTAATAATTAATTTAAAATGTGAAAAACTATTCATTTTTATTTTTCTTTTTTAAAAAATCACATCTTACCAAATTTTCACTTTAATACATGTAAACATGTTTAGGCCTCTGGTGGCAACCCTATGGCATGTGTGCCCTCTCTGGCATCTGAAGCCATTTCTGAGGGCATGCAGAGAGTTAGGAGGGCAAGGGAAGAGTAGCAACAGGCATGCACCTTTTTCTCCTCTTCCCCCATTCCCCTGGGCCTTCAGCCGTCTCTGGGGATGTCCCACCACCGGAAGGTGGAAATCCTGCCCCTTGGCACTGGGTAACACCCAGTGCGGGAACGCCTTTGAGTTTGGGCACTTGGTCTCTAAAAGGTTCACCATCATGAATTTAGGCTGTGTGTGATATTGTAATTTAAAGGTATAATTTTAATTTTGCCACTTGTCTATGTTACAACTTATTGCAATTACATTCAGTGACATATGGGAATTACTATTTATGAGTAACATTAGTACAAAAAACATGACTAAGGATTCTGTGTTGTGGCATGGGAGGAGGTCAATGGGGGGGGGGGTAATACCATTGGATACTGCACCGGGTGACACTAATCCTGGTGACACCTCTGTCTAATGGGAAGGCTGACTATGCTCTATCATCATCATCCAAAGCTTGGAAATAACACCATAAAACAACATGTTATGTTACTAATTCACCAGGTTTGTTGTTTGTTTTTTTAAAAAGAGGAAATTAATTCATATTTTGTTTTTAATTAAAAAAACATAATGAATCACAATTTTGCACAATGAATCATGAGTTTTGACTCCTTACTTTATTATTCTGCCCTTATCTTCCATTAGTAATCAGAGATAAGAAACTATTTAAAGCTTGGCATCATTTTCAGTGAAATATTATCTGGATAGCAGCTCTTGAAGGTTTTGCTTGGAACAGGGACTCTGGTGTTGATTGGAAATATTCGGCATGGAATAAGGGCTTGGGTGTGCATACAGACAAAATGATCACGGAATAGGATCTGTTGCCTGCAGACAGCCTAGGTTTCTTCAAAATGTAAAGTTTACCCCAATGATTAATACAACAAAGATTTTGCTACTTACATGGTTTTTATGATTGCTCCCGTTTAATTCCACAGGAGTGCAGAAAGGGCCGCTTATGCTTGTTCAGCCTGTCTTGTGATCTTTCAAGATTCTGTTCATGACTTTGTTCTTCTCTATCACTATCCCTCGGTGGTCGTAACAAATTCTAGTTTTCAGCACCACATTTGAATGTTGGGACTCTTTTTGTTCTTCCAGTGTTGCAATTGCAATTCTTTGTATAATATTTCCATTTGGATGTTTTCATTGCCGTTTCAGTGTCAGCACCTCAGAAACTGAACCCATGGAAGGCATTCCAAGGCTGAGCAAGGAATTGAACCCTGGTCTCTAGAGTCATAATCCAGTGCTCACATCACTATACCACACTTTTCCATTAATTCTTGCCTCTTTTCTTCCCATCTCACTCCTCTTTAATGCCTTCAACATACAGTAGAAGAGGTTGAAATTGTAAAGTATTTGGGAGAAGATTCACCCTGATTGCTCTTCTCTGAGGCATTGTGCTTTTTAATGATGCTATGTATATAGGAATAAGAGACAGACACCAAATGCAGGGAGTTTTATTCAAGGTTTTGGGGAGACTTCATACATGCCTAGAAGACTACAGGTTTCCCTAGTTGATAATTGTTTTAACTCTGAGGCAGGATAAACTGGGGATATTCCTGTAGTTTTCACCTTGTGGATTCAGTCAGAAAAGACAGGGCTCATGGGAGTTGAAATCTGATGCATCTGGAGGACCAAAGTTTGAGAACTAAAGGTAGGACCCTCTCTGCTAGTTTTAAAAAACAAATTAGTTTTTATTGTTTGTACAGTTTACTTCTGTTGACCTATTTAGCAGAACTAACGCTTTTCCTCCCTGTAAAAAATAGCAAGGACCAACTAGGCTCATTCCTTTGTGATCAAGGAACAAAGACGAGGAAATAATTTCCTGGATTCTATTTGTTAATGTTTATTCTTTTTAAAAAAAATATGTAAGACCTTTAATTATAGTATATTTTATAGTTAAATGTTGTAGGTCTAAAAATGGTAACCCCTAGATGTCTGTCAAGTCTTTCCTTAAGGGCTTCTAAAGAAGAAAATCCTACTATTTCCCAATAAATCCACTGGGCTGCTCAATCTCTTTATTAAAGGTTACTTACTACTCATGTATAATATGTAATACAAGTGGTTATGAAGCCATATCCCTATAACATAACATGTTTGTGGCAGTTTTAACTGTTTATGGTAGGCATCTTGTTAGTGGCATTTGCTGGCTTAATTTAACCATATACCTGCATTTATCTGGTTTTTTTTTAATGCTGTGAAAGTTGATATTCCTGTCCTCCTTCTGCAGCAACTTCCCCCTTGGCCTGCCATAGAGCATCTGAAGCCTGTGGACATTTGTGTCTGGAGGAGAGCAGGTGTGGATTGCAGGAGTGTCTGGCTAGGTCCCTACTGAGACCTCAGGAAGACCCCCATAAACCTGAACAGATGCTGCAATTGCTTTGCATCTGGCTAAGGTAACATAGGCAGATGCTTCTGTGATCCCTGCCACTCTCCTCCAGACATGAAGGGGGGGGGAGGTACCTAGGTAGATCTGCAGTAGATCCAGGGGAGGTAAATGGCTTGTAGTTCTACATCTTGAGCTACTACATGATGCTGAGCCATGCAGGATTGCAGCTGCAGTCTTCCCCCATATAATTCTGGGAACTGTAGTTTGGTGTGAGCTCCATTAGCATTTAGATCTCTAAGCACCCTTGCCAAACTCTAGTTTCCAAGGTATAGTTTCACAGGGCGAAAACCAGGCTGAGGGAGTGATGTTAGACTAGATTTCTTAACCTCATAACAGAAACGAGAAAACATTGGGATGATCTATCTGTGGTACTACTACTGGTCTGTAAATCAGTGCCAGTCAATGAATCATCAGATCATGGTCCATGTGGAGTTTCTAGTCCAGAAATTGACTGGCACAATTATACCAGTCACTGACACCTTGGGAAAACGAGTGCCAACCCACCACACCTGAGTACTCATCTACTCTGTTCTGGAACCCATTCGCATGTCACTTAATGTGATATTGGTTTCTCCATGGGGTTTCCATAGATCAAGCCTGGTGTTCATTGTTGTTAATTGCCTTCATGTTGATCTCGACCCATGGTGACCCTATCGATGAAACATTTCCAGGTCCCCCTGTCCTCTACTGCTCTCCCCAGCTCCTGCAAGGTCATATTTGTGGTCTCTTTAATAACGTCCATCCATCTAGCATGTGGCCTTCCTCTCTTTCTACCTCCCTCCACCATCCCTAACATTATGCCTTCTCATGATGTGTCCAAAGTATGACAGTCTAAGTCTTGTCATCTTGGTTTCTAGGGATATTTCTGGCTTGATCTGCTCTAGGACCCATTTGTTTGTCCTTTTGGCAGTCTGTGGAATCCTCAGCACTCTTCTTCAGCACCACATCTCAAATGAGTTCATTACCCAGATCTCACATCCATACGTGGTAATAGCAAACACAATGGCTTGTATGATTATGATTTTTATGCTGAGTTGTATGTCTTTGCATTTTAGGATCTTTTCTAGTTCTTTCATGGTTGCTCTTAATCTCCTTCTGATTTCCTGGTTGCAGTCCCTGTTCCAATCAATGTTTGATTCCAGTTATGAGAATTGTTTTACTATTTCTATTTCCTCGTTGCCTAGTCTGAATGTGTGTAAGTTCTCTGTGGTCATTATTTTTTGTTTTCTTTATGTTCAACAGTAAGCCTGCCTTTGCATTTTCTCCTTTGATCTTCCTTAGCAGTTGTTCCAGGTCTGTGAGGTTCTCTGCTAGTATTATGGTGTCATCAGCATATCTCAGATTATGGATATTTCTTCCTCCTATTTTCAGCCCTCCCTCTTCCATGTCCATGCCTGCTTTCCTTGCAATATGTTCTTCATATAAGTTGAATAGGTAGGGTGATGGGGTGCAGTCTTGTCTGACTCCTTTGTCAACTGAGAACCATTCTGTTTCTCCATGTTCTGTTCTGACAGTGGCCTCTTGTCCTGAGCACAGATTCCTCATTAGGACTATCAGATGTGTTGGCACTCCCATGTCTTTAAGGGCATTCCATAGCCTTTCATGATCTATGCAAAGGCTTTGCTATAGTTTATAAAGCACACGCTGATATTTCTCTACATTTGTCATTGTAGTAATTTTCCTTATCTTTGCGCACTAGCCATTGTACTGTTGCATTCGTGGTTCTTAGTTTATTCCTAGTTTTTTGTTTTGGCTCTTTCCTTTCCTTTATTGCTTGTAGTGTTTTATCTGTCATCCATGTTTTCTTCACTTTCCTTTTGTTTGCTTGGTAACACCAAGAAATTTTCCATAATGACAAATCCCTCACCTGCAGAATCATTCTTTCACAAGGCAGTTGAATTCATGGTTTTAACACTTTGAACTCCTTTACTGCAAACCAATTTAAATCTAAATAATTATGTGGTGAAAATGTGTGTGAAGTCTTGCCTTCTCCTACACTGGGACCTGACAAATGTGGAAGATCAAGTAACAGTAGTTATCAATAATGCTACGGATGATCATGTAGCAGATTGCTTTGATATGGTGAAGGAAATGCATATGGGCATTTCCTATATGCATTTGTACCATTTGTGTGGCACTTCAAGGGTTAATGTTTTTCAAAGTTTTTGTTGCCCCCAAATGCCTCATAGGTTTAAGAGAATTAAATTGATTTTCATTTTCATTTTAATTCATATTCTTATTCTATTTTCTAACTGCCTATGGGCAAATAATAAAATGTATTTCTACTGTAACTGCATTCCTTGCTGTACTGTTTCTTCTAATACACTGACTATGGCGTGTTACAGACCGCCATAAGGGACGTCCTCAGGATGTCCTAGGTTTAAAAAGGGGTGTCACTTCTTGACGCCCCCAAGCCTAATACGTCCTGTGGACGTACAAGATGGTGGCGCCCCATCTACCTGGGGGCCGCCATGATGGCGTCACGAACGCGCCGCCTCCAAACGAGGCGGTGCGGATGTGACGCCGTTGCGCCACATAAGGGCGCTTAGTGTGCCCTTTCGTCGGCAGAGGAATGAGCTCCGAAACGGAGCTCCTTCCTGGTCTTGCGTCACTGGCGGAGCCTTTAGATGGCTGCGCCCAGCGACGCAGAGGAGAAAGGGGTCAAGTGGCCCCTTTCTCCTCCTCCTCCCCGCTGCCGCGGGGTGTCCTTGAGGCTTGAAGCCCCAAGGATACCCCTTTCCAGGCCTTGGGGAAGTGGCCTTTTGCCGCTTCCCGCGGCCTGGAAAGCGGCGGATCGGGGCCTCAGCGGCTGCCGCTCTGGCCACTGAGGCCTCGATCCAGCGGGGAAAGGGGTGGGTGCAGGCCGCCACTTTTCGGTGGTCTGTAACCTGCCTATGACTCTGGAGACCAGGGTTCAAATCCCAGCTCATCCATGTAAACCCACTGGGTGTCCTTAGGCAAGTCACACTTGCTTAGCCTCAGAGGACAGCAATAGCAAGTCCCCTCTGAAGAAACATGCCAGGAAAGCCCAATGATGGGTTCGTCTTAGGGTCACCTTGTCAGAAACAACTTGAAGACACACAACAAGGATCGTTCTACAGATCCAGAACTCAACTGGCATGATAATTTATTGGGCATGTTTGTTAAATTCAATAGAGTATTCTCTATCAAATTTAGCAAACATGCTCAATATATTTTCATGCTAGTTGAGAATGCAGTTCTTTCCTTAAATAATTTAATGGAAATTCCAACTGAACCTGAATTTTTGTAGCACATCATTGGCTACACGTACCTTTTTTTTCCTTCGACTGCATTTTAAGAATTAGGTTGTACAACAATGAGATGTGTTTTGAATATTAAGAAGCAATATTAAATCAGATAAAATTTGGATTAAGAGTTAGCTCCGATAGAAGATTTTTGTGTCATTTGACAAAGAAGCAAGATACAATCCAGTCAATCTGGTTTTTCTCTTCTTTCCTTTCTACATTCATACCCCACTTTTCTTGAAGATGCTCAAAGCAGCATACAATTTTTAAGAGACTTGGAATTTTACAATGCTCATTACATGAAAGGGTATAACCTCCATTCTCTACAGCCGGGGTGAGAATTATGCAGCCTTCCAGGTGTTCTTATATTACACCTTCCAGCAACCCCAGCCAGCATAGCAAATAGTGAGGAATATTGGTAGCCACCAGCTAATATCTGGAGGGCCCTGATGAGTAGCCCTTCTGTTCAGAATACACATCTATGAAAGAATTTAGTTAGATTTAGCACTCCTGGTAGCAGGAAAATGAGCTCAAACTGCTCGTAACACCCGAGGTGGTAGATGACCTTCTATATCCATGAGTTCTTTATCCAAGGATTCAACTATCTACAGTTTGAAAGTATTCCAAAAAGATGTAAATTCCGAACAGCAAACTTTGATTTTGTTATTTTATATTAAGGGGCACATTTTCACAACACAATTGTATTTAATTGGATTCTGGTATCCATGGATGGTCCTGGAATCACACCCCAGCGGATACCAAGGGCCCACTGCATAAACCTCTGGTTTTATGCTGTTGGACTTTATAAATTCTACTAACAAATGTAGAAGTGAGAAACATTTGCCTCCCTCTCCAATGCTTTGGAGTTCAGTTCTTAGAAACACTAGCTAGTGACTCCTGAGAATTGCAGGAAAAAACACATGGAGGGCCAAAGATTCTCCATTGCTGTGTAACAGCGTATAGTGAATGCTTTTTACCAAGATCCAGGAGGACCTTTTTATCATTTTCATTACTGAGCTAGTAGTCATGATATGGTGCCGTGGTTTGAGTGTGGGATTACAACTTTGGAGATCAGGGTTTAATTCTCTGGTTGGTCATGGAAACCCAGTGGGTGATCTCGGGTGAATCACACGCTCTCACCCCCAGAAAGCCCCATTAGGGTCGCCATAAGTTGGAAACAACTTGAAGGCATACAACAAGAATAAATAAATAAGCAGCTGCAATTTCAAAGACACATTTGCCATTACACAATACAAAACTATCATTCAATTAAATCCAAGAAAGAAAATGTATTCTGCTCTTACTTTTGATTTGTCCATTTAGCATGTAGGTTTGCTCCATTTGATGTTAACAGCACAGTTAAGGCTGTGATCCCATACACATTTTCCCGGGGGCGGTTTTCACTGAACTTAGTGGGGTCAACCTTTAAGTACACTTGTATAGAATCATGCTTTGAGTATACCCTTCAATGAAGAGGGAATAGAACCTTTCAACTGTTACATATACATTCGGGAAGAGTAAATTTGCTATTTACATCTGAGTTTATCTAGTTAAGATAAAGCATTGCACTATAAAATGTTCATTGGAATAAATGTATTTATTCCATTATTATAATAAAAAGGCATTTAAGGAGAACAATAAGCCATAAGTACTTCAAGATATGCAAATGTAAAGAAATGAGGATACTAATGTACAAAATTTTGGCCAATTATGTTATAATTTTAACTAGCACGGTCATTGGGGGAAGTATTTGTACAACAATAGTTCTAGTCAAAAACTATCAATCCCCAAACTATACACAATACATGCATTTGAAGAACATTAAGAACAAGTGCAATTTATAAAATACTGTTAAAAGTTCAGTCCCTCCTGTTAAATGTACAGCTCCAATAAGGTCAACTCCGAAGATGGTGGTAAAATGAAATTACTAATAATATGGCATCATAGTGTATCCTTTGGAGAGAAAATGTTTCTGTACAGCTAAATCTTCCCGGCTTGGCATTTACAGTTTTTTACAATCTGTTTTAAGATGTTCTTCTTTACCTCTGGAGAACACGTTCTTACAAATCATGGGTGATGTTGCCTGAAACATTTCAAAAACTGCATTCAAATGTCTTTAGAATGAACCCATAAGATAAATAGTCATCTACTTGCACGAGTAGAGGCACATTAAACATGGGACCACATTGTGAAGTGGCCACTGGGTGACCCATACATAACAATAGTTAAAAAGGAACAATTCCTTAAGAGACAAAAGAAGAAAAACATTGGTTTTTGAATAGATGATCTGGTACTTTCTTGCATCCATGACTTATTTGCACAATGTGATTGCTAGGTCATTAAATGGAAGAGGCAAAACTGAAATAATCCTCAGGTTTACAGTACTGGAAACAGCACTCTGGATTTGGGTCTATTTATTTTGGTGAAAATCACATGAAGCAATCTCTGAATTAACATAAGGCTATACAAAGAAAAGATATACATTTAGTGCATATTAAGATGTATAAATGCGTGTTGGAAGGACTGTTATTTACAAAAGCCGGTATCTGGATCTGCGTAATAGAGCAGACAGCCATATGTGACACAATCCATATTATGATAGTGGTAACACGATGGAATCCCAAAATTACAAGTGGATTCTATCATTACATTTTGGCTAAGGCAGGGCTTTGGTGGGTCATGTTGTCACCCCAAGCACACAGCATTAGTTACATGAAAAGTATTGTTGTTGTTGGCATGGAAAGATACTTCTTTTTTTCAAGAAGAGCAGCACAGCATTATAAATTAATTGGGTAGATTTTATTACTTTTTCATGTTTGATATAACATTTTTGATTTCTATCATTTCACTCGTTTGTGAAGAATGCAAAACAAATGCATTTGCATTTTACAACCAAAGTCTGAAAGACCCTAGCAACCTCTTATTGTGCAGCCCTTCTCCCCATGGGTTTTTAAAACTTTTTTTTAATTTTTTGCAAATCCATGCAGTTATTTCTGAATTATTATTCTCAATTTTTTTTAATTTGCTCATTGGTTAAACTTTGAAATGGGAAAATATGATAAAATAACTAAAAAAAATATGTTCATATAACCTTGACAAAATGCCAAAAAAGAAAATTAACTCTGCTTATGCGGTTATCCTTCTGGAGCGCATCAGTCACCTTCAGATTCCTTTTAAAAAACTTCATATATGCCTTAGCAAAAAGTCATCCAGATCTTCCAACTGAATTCCCATTAAATAAATTGAATTAACAGTTTTCCCAATAATAATAACATGGACTAAGCACAATTTTCTAGAGAAATACACTCCTAAAGAACACTAAGAAGACACAATTCCAAGAAGCCTCATCTTGTTGCTTGTCTATTTAGGGCAATTAACTGTTGGCAAATATACATTATGTTTTTGTTGATTTCTCTTTCTCTGTTAAGAGGCACTCATGTCTCAACTCACTTCTGTAAGGCATAGGAGAAAATAACAATTTATCAAACAAACAAACAAAAATAAATGAATCACAATGTGGGGAGAGAGCAGTATCATTTTTTGAAAAAAGGCTTGATACATGGCAATACTGTGTTGGAGATTCAAGGGATGCATGTCAAAGCACCCCCTATTCAAACACAAAACTTGGTTCAATGATGTACATTTCTCTCACGTATCTATCTTACCTAGAATACTCCAATGGTACAATCTTGAACATTTCTGCACTACAAGTAGAAGATGCAAAGTAAGCTTTGGAGTGCTTTTTAATAAGCTTTAAAACCTTCCAACCTTCCTTCCAAAAGCCACAGAATATAAACGCCACCCACTCTAAATAATTTTTGACTTCTGTTCTCTCTTTTTCGTAATCTTCCAGTACTACAGTATTTGAAGATTTAGCCCTAAATCCAAGTACTAGTCCCAACTAGAGTAGACACACTGAATCAGCTGATTTTATGTAAATGTTGATTTACTAACTAACAATTTATTTAATTGGTCTATTCTAGCTAGGACTAGCATTTGGATTTTGGCATCAATTCTCACAACAACACTACATCACACAGAATTGTTGTGAGGAGAATGCTAATAAAACTGAAAATAAAATACTACACGCCTGATAAAATGCTAGCATAGGCCTTACCTGAGCTTAGTCGACCCAAATGGCAGTACTTGCTTATATCAAAATCAGGGCAAATTTCATAATGTTTTAAGTAAAGACTTAGGTTTCCCTTTTAGCTCGCATTGTCTATTTTTAGTGTCACTTTTGACATTATATGGCATACAATTTATGTTAGCTGTGCAACACAAAATACCTTAACTCTCTTGTATCAGAGGCAGCTAGGAAAAACTTGCCAAATATTAATCAGTTGGACCTAGTAAGTTAAATATTGGAGTATGTCACAGTTAAAGGAACAACAATGTCTACGCAATAATTTTCATTGAAAAATGGATGAAGACTGTTGCAAAAACCATCTCAACGAGGTCTCTCCAACAAAGTACAACTTCCGTATCTCAACTTTCCATCATGTATACTCTAATTTATAAGCTATGTGACAATATATTTGTTGTACATTTATTTTTTTCTTACATTTAAATAAAATTCATGTGGTAAAATGTGGTATTTGAGATATGGCAAAAGGGTGGATCCCTTTCCAATCCAAAGTGTTTTTTCCCTGTCACATTGTTTTATCTATGTGGCTTCCTCCAGTGATTGGGTTCCATATACATTCCCTCTGTGTGTGTGTGTGTGTGTGTGTGTGTGTGAGAGAGAGAGAGAGAGAGAGAGAGAGAGAGAGAGAGAGAGCTCTCAAGTCAACTTATGGTGAATGTTATATGGTTTTTCTCACGAGGTGCTTTGCCTCAGCAATATAACACCCAGCACCTGGTATTTGTTGGCAGTCTTACATCCAAGTACTAACCAGGGCTTAGTTTCCGAGATGGGATTTGATGTCTGTAGGATATTTAGGGCTAGACACATTTCTCATCACCACTTAGATAGGTATGGCTTGGAAAAAAAAAGATGTTTGCTAGTCACATGGTTTCTAACAATCCAGAAAGGTCCTGAAATCATTCCCAAGATCGAGTACCACATAGAACACAAGTATTAAGGCAACAGCAGAGTATCTCCTGGTGGTAAAAACACTGTAATAGCTTGTGAGAAAACCAGAGAGGGTACCCTATCCCTTCTTTTCATTGACCAAATGCAGTCCAGAAGTTTACAATAAAACTGTGTTCTACCTTTGAGCTTGACTTAGAAACTCAATTCAAGGTCAGAGTATATACTGTCTGTCTACTTCTAATCAGGGTTTGTGCGTATGTATACGCATGTATATTTTCAGCCCACTGTGAATTCAAATGATTTTACACAGCATGATGCCAGTAACACTCTGCATTATAATAACTATTTTTGTAATTTTTTTAAAAAACCTAGTCAGAAAAAAATGACAAAAATTTACATTCTCTTTAAAAAGTAAATAAAATAACATTATTTAAATTGTGAATTATCTATAAGACATACATTACAATTACATAGATACATATTGATACAGCACATTCAATCTGCCAAAAATTAATGATTACAAAGCCAATATGGATGCTGCCATATTATTTATATATATATATATATATATATATATATATATATATATATATAGTATGTACAATGACTATAGCATTCATAATTGCACTATACCTACAACCATTTATAATTACAAGATGTCTTGTGATGAGCAAAATAATAAAAAGCAGTTCAAGCTTTTCATTAATGTTAATGGAAAAGGTTAAAGATGAGAGACATCTTATTAGTAGTTACTAAAGATTATCCACCAAGCACTGCTGCTGTACCATCCATGTTTGTGATAATGGTAATCCTATGTCAGGGCCACTGAAATCGATGCTTAGTAGACTGTACCCATTATTCAACTTTCTTACTGTCCCGTCTTCTACAAATATTGTCATAAAGCAACAGTTTCAACTGAAGTGCTGGAATCTGGGATTTCATAAAGATTAACCCAGTTGTGTACTGTATCTGATCCCTCTGACCCTCATACATAGTTCTGCAACTTGATGTCAATCTTATTTACAAGACTGTTTACACAAAACCTGAAAAAATTATCTCAACCCAAGATGCAAAAGAGATGCTCATTGAGGCATGTGCAGTCTTTTTTCTTTTAAAGTTTATTGTTAAAATGTTATATACTTAACAGTGCAATCCTATGCATGTCTACTCAGAAGGAATTCTGACTGAGATCAATAAAACGTACTCCTAGGTAAATGTGCATAGGGCTGCAGCTTTAGCCTTCCATTATGGTTTGTTCAGCCATTTCATAAATAATAAAAACTCTCAAGAAATGGTCTCATTTAGAAATGTCCAAATCCATTAATTAAGGAACCGTATTAAGCGTATGCTATTTAATTTTTTTTTCAGTTCAAGGTGCCTTACAAAAGGGAAACCATCCCACTGTGCAATCTTATGCCATCTTTGATAAGAATGAAACTCAGTTTGAATTAATACACTGTATGCATGTGTATATATAGCACCAAATAATGTTTTCACTCACATTACTATTTCTTTTGTCTGGAGAGAGGTGGCCCTGAAAATGGAACGCTTCCTAATTCAAAGAGGGAACAGAGGGAACTGAAATCTCCTTCTTAAACATTTGGCAGTTGTTTGGAACAGACTCTCAATCAGTTAACTTGGCATTTTAAATCAGTTATCTTACATTTCAAAGTTAATGCTTTTATAAAAGAAAAGCCACATTTGGCAACATGAAACTTTGTAGACAATAAAATAGGTCTGAAATTGCAGTGAGAAATCTAGCCAGTCTGGTTAATTAAAATAATAATAACAATAATAATAATAACAATTCCAGGTTATTGTAGTGTCCATGACATTTGTTTGGCATCTGTGATTAGGAAAACAAAAACAAAAAGAAAGGGAAAAAAAGAAAAGAAAGAAAAGTAATATGAGTCTGAAAAAGAAGAAAATGTAATGGCACGTGGCAACTAAAAAAAAAGAACAAACCAAAAAGCTATCCTACTTCATGAATTGCTTTTGTGTCTTAGTAGTTTGTTGTTGTGTTCTTGCAGTTTGCTGAGCTTCCATGATACAATTAAAGGTAAAATCCATTTAACACTGCTACAGTTAATATTCCCGCTGAACAACACTCCCAGCCTTCAGTGCAAAGACAGTACCAAAAAGCAGATGCATTTTGACATCTCTGCCAAAAACTAAAAATAAAAATAAAATAAAAATAAGAGTATCAATAGGCTTAATCCTTAAAAAAGTAGTTAATGAAAACAATCAGACAAATTGATGGCTTAATTTCTAAGTGACACATTTTTTTCATGACCAGAATACTATAGAGGAAACCAAGGAACAAGACGTGGGGGAAAGGCCATTTGTACCTTTAAAAAACAAAACAAAAGGGGACAGAGACAACAAGAGGAACAATTAGGCTTCAGTAACCTAAAACCCCCAAACAAAACCAGAACAAAACCCCAAGCCTATTGTTTGTGAGTGCACAACTGAGGATTTAAAACACATTGAGTCACAAGGTTTTGACTAAAAAAATGAGGAAATGTGCTGTGAATGTAGTTCAGCATCTTTCATTTTTCCTCTTGTAAAGTTTAAATAAAATCATAATATTTACTATAAACTCTGTGAACTTTAACAGAGTCCCGGCCAGCAATAAATTAGTATTATGTGGATCATTTTCACAGATAATACAGTCCCTCTTGAATATCTTCAATTACCCAAACTGGGGTGGGGTTGGGTGGAGACCTAAGAGGCACAGTTAGACCAAGTTGTATTCCTTCAGGTTTAACTGTAGGATAGTGTCCTTGACTGCAGCAAAGACGAAACGGATATTCTCCGTGTCTGTGGCACACGTGAAGTGGGAGTAGATAATTTTTTCACTCTCTGGATTCAGGTCAACAAACATCTTCAAGATGAATTCTCTTGCTGCCTGTGCATCCCGCTGAGGTCCTGTTATAGGAGGGAGAAAAAAAGTTTAACTTAGCAAGCAGTTGGTTGGGCTTGTCACCTCCTCTAATGCTGCCTGACAAGCATCATTTTCAGTCTCTTATGCCCTACACAGGCAAGCAGGATAGCAGGATGGGCAGTGTGAAGATGGGCAGGTGTTTACATGCCTGCTTGCCAGCATGGTATGGAACTACTACCGCTGCATGTCCCATGCCTGCTTCTGCCATGGCATCTGCTCAGAAGACCCCCCCCCCCATTGTGGCTCATAAGGGTGTAAATGGGACACCCAGCTATACTCATTTGGCCAGGAACTCCCATTTGATGGCACAGTCTGCAACAGGGGTCTTCACAGCAGTTGTGATGGTGGGGCTGTTCTGTCCGCTGGCTGTTGCTGCAGCAAACAGATGGTCTCTTTAGACCGGGTTAACACCCCTTTAGGCACAAAAGTGAAATCTGAAAAAGTGGAGGGCTAACTGTAGTTGTATCTCAGTTTCAATCTATCAGATCTAGGCATTGGGTTTTTGAACCATCAATGATTTGGATTCTATCCAAGAATGTAGGAATCAGTATTGTCGGGTAATGTGACATGTTGCAAGTTGTGTCACCATTTGAGACTGCTTTTGTGATCCAATCTATGATTATTTGAATTGTTATAGTTGTTACTTCTACTACTACTTCTAGTAGTAGTAATATAATATAGTACAGTTCCACTATTTTTATTACATTTTTTTTAAAAAAAAACAAACCAATCTCCAAACACTTCTATTCCACTGCAGATAACACTGCTATCTGCAAGCTCTAATCAATCCTCATTAGCACCAAAAAGCAAAGCTTCCAGCTCTGACCCACAATGTCCCTGACACACTGGAATAGTTACTATGACAGTCCTCCATTCTAAACCTTATCCAGATGAATGAAAGAAGTAAAACAGCAGTCTTCAGGGCTTGTTTCTTTGGTTCCCAAACTACCACCTGATGTTAAGGACAGATGCTTAACAATACAGTAAGCACCATTTAATTGGAAGCCTTATTGTATAAGGCAAAAGCAAATACTGGGGTGGCAGAGCAGAAGTGTGTGTTCTCTCTCTCTCTCTCTCTCTGTGTGTGTGTGTAAAAGAGAGAGAGAGAGAGAGAGATTTCTGTCAGCCCTGAAGTGTAATCTTCTCACTATAGTATGAGAACTTATTAAAGGATGTTTCGTTTCTTACCATCATATTCTGGGAAATAGTCAACTAGATGAGAATACATTATTTTTTCCTCTAGAAGATCTTTTTTATTTAAGAACAGAATGACTGAAGAATTCTGGAACCAAGGATATGTAATAATTGTCCTAAATAGTGCTTTGCTTTCTTCCATCCGATTCTGGAAGAGTAAAAAGTATATAATTATTATACATTCACACAGATATTGACGTAACTATAGTAAATGTTTCTGAAACATAATCTATAAATGAAATGTGTTACCTTAGGTCACATTTACATGTATACATAGTTCTATTTAAACTCTTAAGTCTCAGTTCTGACAATCAGCTAGAAAGGAGATGGGAACTGGCACACCCGTATCAAAGCTCTGAAATGGACATGTTATACAATGACAAAAGTTGTACTTTTTTGTAATTGACCCTTCATATACCCTCACTTTTCTTATTTTTCTGGCAAAGACCCTCCACCTTGCCTTGGTCCTCTATGTACAATCTGAGTTTCTCTTTTGGTACTTCATCATTCCCAGGGAGGCCTAATGCAATGTGTTTTTATGTGTTATTACAGAAAGAGTCAATGAAATTACAGTTTGTTTTTCATTCTGTGTTTGAAACTGCACATAAGGAATGACTAATGAGCAAAAATATTTATGCGCCACCATGCTGAGATTTCCGGCAGAAGGCACGCTACAAAACATTGGTGGTGGCTTGGGGAACTAAGATGACTAGTGACTATAAATTGGTCTGGTACTATGGGGATGCACTTGAAAAGAAACAAGACGGATGACTGTTCAGCACATAACTTCTTTGCTTTAAATTTTATAATCAAATAGACCAATTATCTAACATCAGATGCTCTCCCCTGTGAAAGCCTGTCAGAGAGCAGGAGACAGTTTATAAATGAAATGAAGCATACGTAAATCAGCTATCAATTCATAATCAAAACTACAATAAGATCCAAAAAATGCACAACCTACATGCTACAAGCTTTTGAAGCTTCACAGGCTTCTTCATCAGGCAAAGATGTCAAAAATCATGGGGGGGGGGGGAACAATGTTAGTTACTAGCTTGCATTTTGCCAAGATATGGCTGTTCTCAGGTGGTATTGGAGGGACTTTTATGCAGACAGACTCCTCCTCCTTCTGGCTATGTGGTTTCTCCAGGAAATGAAAAACAATTAAGTTTTTAGCAGGACAAAAAAACAGATGCTCCTCTTGAGATCCAAGTTGTCTGGGTCCTATGTGAAGCTATAAGCACCTTTGTTAGTTCAGAGTACACTGAATCTCTAAAGAAGACTTCCATGTTTTTGTATTAGGAAACATTTTTTAGCTGCTGCTTTGGTAAAACATGCCAAATGTAGTCCGATTTTTAAAGAAAAAAATGTTCTACCTTTGATGGAAGTAGAAACCACAAATGGTCAAGTTCCAGTCCATGACCTTCTCTTTAGGTTCCCACCCTATGATTTTTTAAAACATCTTTCCTTAATGAAGCTTTAGGAATTCCCAGCGCTGCAGGACAATCACTCCAAACAGCCCCAAAGCTGCAATAGCACTTCTGGAGCATTTCCAGAGCTCCAGAGAAGCATAATAACGGTTGGTGCAGTCATGCGGGCTCTTAGGTGTGCTCCATCTATATCTCAAACACTAACCAATTTTTAAGACATAAGCTTTTGTAGACTAGAGGCCACATCAGAGACACGAACTGGATCTAGATACTACTGATTTTACAATAGAGACCTGTCTGGTTAAAAAGACATATTTATTATTCATGGAACACAGTTTTATTGGAACAAGGCATCCTAGCACCAATGTGTCTTCACAGAAGAAACCACCAATTCAGTAAATTTTAACTTTTCAAAAGCAACCATTTACAAATTTAAACTGGAGGAAGAGATGGCAATGGATGTATAGTGGGACAACAGTGGACAACCGTGTGTAAATTAATCTTTATTTGGATAAACGCCTTTGATTTTTAAAATTAAGAATTGCTCTTAGTCTGTTTTAAGAATGTTTTAAAATCCCTTTGGAGCCATCAAGTACAAAAAAATGCTAACAAATACTTTGAATAAATGAAAAACAATAATTTCTGTCATAAAGATTTAATTACTCTTCCAAACCAATAACATTGAAAATAGCCTATTATTAGCTTGATCTAGCATTATTGTTAATATCATTCTCTTTCTTTGTTTTTTAAAATTGAAAAACCTCTATCCTGTTCAGTGTTTAAGCTACCCTGGGCAGACAACATCACTTAACTATAAAATAGAGTAGAATGATTGTATTTCATGAAGTATTCTCACTATATACTACAATCACATAGACAGAATATTGAACCTCTGAAGATGCCAGCCACAGATGCTGGCAAAACGTCAAGAAGAAAATCTTTTAGAACATGGCCACATAGCCCAAAAAACCAACAAAAAACATAAATTCTGTTTAAATTTCCCTCTAAAATAATATTACTAGACATGCTTTTCTTTTTTTGTGTGTGCATGAATGATGCCAAGTAATAGGAGTCATCTTTGACAATGCTGGCTCCCTTGGTTTAGTAAACAAGATAGCACAATTCCATACAATCAGACATGTCAAAGTTTACCTTTAACATGAGAAAACAACCAAAGAGTCAACATTCCTGTTTAAAATACATCTTCCATTAGTTCCAAGTACAGTGGTACCCCGGGATACGAATTACCCAGCTTACGAATTTTTCGGGATACGAAAAAATCCCATAGGGATTTATTGTTTCGGCTTACGAAGGTTTTTTCGGGTTACGAAAAAACCTCGGCGCTATTTTCCGCCACCGGAGGGCAGCAGAGAGCTATTTTTTCCATTAGCGCCTATGGCAATTCAGGTTACGAAGGTTTTTCGGGTTACGAAATTAGCCGCGGAATGAATTAATTTCGTAACCCGAGGTACCACTGTACTCCTGTTACCCAACCCTCTTTTCCTCTTTATCCTCTCTCTAGCTGTAAGTTATCTAACAGCATTGGCATTGGGAGGATGGTAAAGAAGGGATGGAGGAAAAGGTTTGGGTACCAGATTACAGCAGCGTGTCTGCTAATCCTACTAATCCTACTGTAGCTATATGTGCCTGCCTGAATCAGGCAAAATAAACAGTAGCTGCCTACAGAATCCCTTACTGAGTATGCATGAAATGCAAAACAGAGAAAGAGGAAATGCAGATAGCACTGACTCACTAAGCTACTCATAGCATGTTAAAAAACACAGATCTATAAATTTGGTCACCAAAATCCAAATCTTAGTGGAGGCTGGAGGATGCATTCTGGAAGAAGCTTTAAAGTGTCTTCAGGAGGTTCACAATGTTTTTGTTTACTTATGCAAGGCTCATCTGACCTTGTTATTTCATTCCATATGTGTATATTGTTAGTATTCAATAAAACACCTGTGGAAACATATAGAACTGCTCTCCTTTTTTCCATGCTATTTCTGCTTCTGCCACCAAATTTTCAGTTAAAAAAATAATGTCCAAGAACACACCCATTAACCTGTATTATGATGTTTTATATGCATACACAATGATACATGGAGGAGGGCAGGCGTCAACTTCTTTATGCCACATAACATTTGACTGTATAGGTACTGATGTCAATCTTATCAGTTTCTTTCTCAGACAAGGAATGTTAATAACTTAAGACCAGCCAGCGCTGCTGGGTTAGATATTTGAAATTTATACTTTTTTTTTGGAACATTTTCAAACCGTGGATGTTTGAATCTGTGTACAGAAAATCCCTGTAAAAGAAGGGCTGACTGTATATATGCCTAACACTGGTAAATATATGCATTATGAATGGATACAGCGAATGGTATTTTAAACTGCTTAATTAATACTTCAGTTTGATATCATACAATGTAGTTATTCTAGAAGTAGTGTGTATGAAATGTGGGTAGCTCCAAAAGTGGACTTATCTTTGACTCATAGAGATTCTGTGGATGAGAGATCTCCAAGTCCCCTTGTCCTCACCCTCCCTGCTCAGGTCTAACCATCTGGCATATGGCCTTTCTCTTTCTATTGCCTTCCACCTTTCCTACCATCATTATCTTTTCTAATGATTCATTTTTCCTCATGATGTGGCCAAAGTACAAAAGTCTCAATTTAGACATCTTGGCTTCCAGATAAGAGTTCTGGCTTGATCTGTTTGTCATTTGTTTGTCTTCTTCGCTGTCCACTGTATTTTCAGTACTTTTCCCCAGCACCACATCTCAAATGAGTTTACTTTGTTTCCATCAGCTTTTTTCACTGTACAGCTCTCACATTTGTACATGATGGTGAATACAATGGCTTGAACTATCCTCACCTCAGTGTGCAGAGATATGTTTTTACACTTTTATGATCTTGTCCAGATCTTTCATAGCTGCCTTTCCCAATCCTAGACTTCTTCTAATTTCTTGACTATAGTCTCTATTATAGTGATCAATATTTGAACCAGGATATGGGAAATTCAGAGTACATGTGTAGTGTAATTCTAGGTAAAGTCTTAGCATTGTCCCTAGTCTAGAGGTCACTAGACAACACTGAAGGCAGCTGAAGAAGAACTATGTCATAGAAAAGGTCTTTTTTACATTTAAATACAATTTATTTTTAACAGCTGAAATAGCAGGGAGGAAACAGCACAACAAATATGACCTCAAAATGCACAGGAAATAACCAACTTCCTGATGAGGCCCAGCCATTTGGAATGAGCATTCCAACCTTTCTGTGACTGATTGTCCTCTTGATAATTATGTATCTGAATTAAAAAAAACTGCCATTCATTTTGAGTTGATCTAGGTTTGAGCTGACTAAAATTCAATTTTACTGAGATTTTGTTCACCAGTCAGATCAACACTGTTATTTTTATTAGACAGTAACAATCCTCACCCAAGCTCAAGCTATCACTTCTTAACACTTCTGTATAAGAGTTTCCAGTAAGAAATGGAAAGTACAGTAACAAATGAATAAAACTTATACAAAACCCTTTTAAATAATTGCATTACACTGTGTTTAATACCTGCATTGCACATTTGCACTTTCATGGTTCTCAGAACCATGTATTTTGGAACTTGTCCACACAAAGTACAAATCATGTTATTTGCCTACTCTAATAATTATGCAGACAAAAGATGTATTCAACAAACTAAAAAATGTATATTCCATGGGGTTTCCATTTTTCATAAAATTACTTCTGAAACACTATGATTTTTCTCTTGTTAAGAAATGACAATTCATGGAGAACATAGGGAATGAACCAAGGATCTCTGGTTTTAAAGTGCTACAGGTGAGGGAGAGAAGAGAAGAAAGGGGGGGACTCTCACTAGGACTACTATAACATAAAAATCTTTTTCAAGAACTTGGGGAGAAGAGAAACTTAGCCAATCTTAGCTGGCACTACCATACTGCTTTTCTATTTCACCTCAGCAGAAGATTCATACATGTACTCACACAAGCAATATTATGTGAATGAACCACCCCACTGAAGTATATTGTACTGGGATGTAACATAAAACATGTTTTGTGTTTTCACACTTGACAGACACAGGGTCTCATAGTACTTGTAGTTCACACTTGCTATCAATTTCCATGCCCAGCATGCACCCAGGGGATACATGGAGCTGAAGATGAGCTGCCTGTGCCTTCAAGTTGCCTGTTGATGTATTCCATGCCTCCTCGTGGCTGCCTTCCCCTCCCCTTTCTCCGTCCCCATGTGGCCGCTGTCACTACACAGGGCTGCTGCCGCCACCACTGCTATTGCGATGGTGGCAGAAGCCTAGCGCGGTGGCAGGCCAGAGGAGGCCTGGCCAGTGCTGGAGGAAGAGGGGTGAGGAAGAGGAGGAGGAGACGAAGTCTTACCCCTTCTTCCGGCCAGTGGCCTCCCTGATTGGTTGGGAGGCCAGGAAGGGGAAGGATGGCCGTCTGCAAGGCCACACGGACTTGTAGGTGACCGGAAATCCTGCCCCTTCCTGGCCTCCCAACCAATCAGGTGGGGCGCTGGGCGGGACTTGCAGCCACAAGGGGGCGTGGCATGGCCCAACAAAGGTTGGGAACTGCTGCTCTATACAAAAGGCTTTGGGGCATACATGGCTAGAAGCAGTGTTTTTTACTCTCAGTGGAAGAGAACAGCATCCTAGTAGTGGTAGCCTAGGGGATCCCACCCACCAGGATTAAAACAGTAGTTATGAATCAATCCCCCATATCTAGTGACAGATCAGATAGGAGACTGAGTCTGTGGGTGTTGCTAGCAAAGGCATACTGGAACAAAACATATCTGTAGTGTAGACTTTACTCCTGGAGAAAGAAACAAAGAAAGAACGAAAGAGAGAGAGAGAGAGAGAGAGAGAGAGATAGAGAGAGAGGAGTGACTACTGTATTAAGGATTCCCCAAACTGCCTCCCATCTCAGTAAAGTACAGGTTAAACTTTTGTGCTCAGGTTTTAAGCAGCTCACAGCCTGAGTCCTCCAACAGAAGCCTTGGGGAACTTTCAAACCTTTGAGTGCTAGAGTGGAATACTTTGTGGTAAAAAGAAAAAGGGAAGGAAGATATAACTGCATTTTGTAAGAAGCCTTCCAGTGTTCTGTAGAAGGTTCAGACTATTTTTCTTTACTTATGCAAGGCTTCACTAACTTGGTTGCTTCCTTTCATGCATGCATACTGTTAGTTTTGAGTAATGTACAGGAATGTATCTACTTTGTTAGCTCAAGTATATCTATACTGTTAAAGGCATCAACATCCCTTCAATTAGTTTCAGGTCAGACAACAGAACATGTCACTAACCAGCACAAGGGACTCATAGATGATAAATTGCTCCTAAGCTCGTTTCCACTTTGTTTTCATGTCAGACAACATGTCACTAACCAGCACATGGGACTCATAAATGATACACTCCCCCAAAGCTCTTTTCCCCCTTGTTTTCATCATTGCATTAGACAAGACACTGTTCTTGCAGTTTTGCCTTAGGGGATGGGTCATGGTACCATCTTTTTGGAGCTATTTGCTTTTGACATTGTCCATTAGCATACCTTGTTAGGACTTGCAGAAGCAAGGATCAGAGTGCTTAACAATGTCTGATGGCTGTGAAAAAGTGAAAGGGGGGCTTGTGATGTAATCTTGAAAGAAATTACAGTGGCTGTCATCTGGGTAGAAGGAGAACTGCACATAATTACTGGGATTTTTTTCAACTTGGATAAAGTGAGTTTACAAATAGCAATAGCATGTACAAAGACATATAGTTACTGTACATTCTCAAATCCTAAGGCTAACCTTGAAAATACTGTATATACTCATGTATAAGTCTAGAAATTTTAGTAAAAAAATTGACCAAAACACCCTGAGTTATTATGCCAGCTGGCATTTTGTAAGTTCTTTGGAATTGTTTTCCTTTGTTCCATCCTTTAGACCCTTTGTTACATGCCCCTAGGTTTTGCCCCTAGGTTTTTACCTTGACTTATCCACGGGCCATATCAAAATCCATAATTTTGGCCCCAAACCCTACCCTTGACTTACACAGGAATTTGACTTTATATGGTAATTGGGCAACAGTAGCAATGGCAGAACAGTGCTTCTCATCTTAAGTTTTTGTTCAAATTATTTTTACATCAAAATTAACCAGCAATGTAATACTTTACTACATGATAATAAAGGAAACTACTATAATGACCACTACACACTGTAATGTTTGTTACTTCTACCATCTATTATTATGAGTTCAATCATGTTTCTGCAGTTAATTAGGAGGTTTACAGTAGAGACAAATCCCTTGATTTACAATAGCTATGTGGTGTAGTGGTCTGAGCATTGGACTATGACTCTGGAGATCAGGATTTGAATCCTTGCTTGTCTATGGAAAGCCACTGGGTGACTTTGATTCCTCTAAGCAATCAAAGAAAGCCAGTTCAGGACTGCTCTGACATCAACAGAGAGAAGGAGATTCTAATCATCTTCTCATCACAATGGAAGCATGTGGTTTGTCTACACTGGTAGAATTGTACTGAACAACAATGATGTCACCATGCTTGTATATCACTTGCTTGTTTTTGACTGAGATGTGAAAATCCATAAAGTCATGTTTTAGCAGCTACTTGGAGCTGATAGGATCATTCAATGAATGAAGGCTTTCAGTGTATTTCTTCCTATGCCAGCTACCAGAAACAGGAACATCACAGGCTTCAGCCTAAAGCAATGCTCTATAGATTCTTTTAATATAGGGCAGAGTAGGCAATATGTGGTTATCTAGATGTTGTTGAACTGAAAGCTTCATCATACCTAGCTCGTGTAGCCAGGAGTGAGACATGATGTGAAATGTAACCATTTCTAGAGGACTAGATGTTGCTTATACTTTCCCTAAATATTAAATCACAGGGTGATCACTGAAGTATCTAAGCAGTTTTCATCTGCTAAAGCTAATTTTCTCAGGAACTTTATTTGAACAGAGCTTTATAGTCAAGAGTCCATGAGTTCTGGGTTGCTTCCCCCCACCCCCCCCCAAAAAAACTGTGCTTACTATTAATGGCATGGTCAAAAAGCTGGACCTTATCTGGTGTATTATGTTGTCCAAAATGTACCCTAAAAGCCATGAAATTGTGATGTATGTGGGAGATACATCCAATGACTTCTCCCAGAATACAGCAGTACTGGAACCTGTAGCAGAAATTATAGCAAGTCTATTTGGTAAAATCTCAGGCAGCATTAGCAAGTACAGTTTTATTAACATACTGCTAGTCTTACATGTTCCTTTACATTTTACTCAGAAGTATAAGCAAAATTCCCTTATTTACAGTAGTTAAAAGTGTAGTGGATCAGAGCCCAATAAATAAAGGCATGCTGTTAAATAAGAATGCAGTGTTTGGCATTCTTATTTAACAGCATGCCTTTATTTATTGGGCTCTGATCCCCCACACTTTTAACTACTGTAAATAAGGAAATTTTGCTTATACTGTACTTCTGAGTAAAATGTAAAGAAACATGTGAGACTAGATGAACTTAGAAATAGGAAAAAGGGATGGAGTAGGGTAGAAGCAGCAGCTGCTTGACTGATTTCTGAATTAAATTACTAATATTAAAAGGATCAATATATTTAGTTGCATTAAACTCATTATTAGTCTAAAGAGAGTCAGTCATGTATTTCCATCCAGATGATTATAGTACCATCTAGTGTTCAAGTATATAAATTAAATACTGTACACCCACTGTGATTTGTAATCTATTCCTAAGAGAATGGAAGAAACAGTGATGCTTTTTATGATGAGGCACTGTACGTGAGAAGATAAACATACTGTAATTACGCTTGGTACCTCATGTTGTAGTGACCTATCATAAAAATGTATTAATGTTTTTCCCATTCACCTATGATGCCACATCAAACACTGGTGAACTGGGCTAGTTTGGTAGGTGCATTTGAGCATCATACATATATTATCACAATGCTCATACTGTTTTTTTAATATGATTTACCAAAAATTTGTCACATTCATTAAGAGATTAAGAATATAAACAATTATTTCAAATCATAAATATATAACTTTTAGCTAAGATTTTTCTTTATGTCTTCTCTGCCTGTGTTTCCTGTATTTTTTCCAAGGATATAAACTCAAGCTTAGAGAAAATAAAAAAGTACTTCTCAATTCCATTGGATACCTTTATTCATACAGATTCCATTAAACTATTTGGAGTATAGAAAAAATACTAATTCTTTGCAATCTGCATCAAAATATACAGGTGGGAAATCATATGTTATTGTTATTATTATTATTATTATTATTATTATTATTAGTAGTAGTAGTATTATATTTTATTTTCTTATATCATGCCTTTCCCCTAATATAGGGACTCAAGGCAGCAACAGTACAATACAATATATTTTTACATATTAGCATTTTTCTTTTTAATATGTCTACATCTGAAATTTAACAGATCACATTTTTCAACTTCTGTGGTCATCAAATCACTTAAACACCACACATATCCATCACATAAACACAAAAATCTGAAGTATATACCTCTTGCTATATTGTGGCAACATTTCACCCATGACACCTTTGCTGATCAGTGTAACTCTTTATATAGAGAGAGGCTTCAACTTATTCACAGCAAAAATTTGTGAATAATGCAGGTTGTCGTAAATTCTTCACATCAAGGTCTTAGGAGAATATCCCACTAAAGGAAAGTATTTCACATGTATGTTTTTCAATGAAATCAGTGGGAATTTATTAAGAATTTATCATTGGGTCTTAGACTGAATGTAACTGACATTCTGTCAATTAAGAATCATTTAGGTATGAGCCAGTAAAATATTTCTATCTCTTATTTTTGGAAACAGTCACATTCACTACATTACATAGAAATATGTCCCATTAATATAACTGGCCAGCACGACAATGTAAATGTACAGAAGATAATAAATACTACTTCTGAAGACTACACAGAGAGGAAATTTGGGATGCATTATGAGGCAAATGGGTGTTGGGAACACTGCAGCCTGAAGCGCTAACACAAGCCAGAAGTTAAAGCAGGTAAGTTTAGCCTTAACCAAGTCACAATTCTGCTTATTTCCATTATTAGACATGCTGGGATTCATAAGTTTTATCTTAGTTTTGGGCAGGAAATGGTAAGGTGGTCCTTAAAATGGTTACACTAGGGCTGGAGACACGGATTGAGATTCTCACCTAGCCATGAAGCTCAGTTAGTGGCCTTGGTTCAACATCTCTCAGCCTAACCTGCATCACAGTTCCTGGGTGCATAAAATTTTGGTGGGAAGAACCATGTATCCCACTTTAAGATCCCTGAAGGAAAGACACAATACTAATGAAATAAATCTCTCTCTTTCGCCTTTAAATTATATTAGAAAATCAAAATTTGTAGGTATCTAACCTATACTGTGGAAAATCATAGGTCTTGCAGATTCCTATCCAACACTCAAATGGCTCAAGCATGTACCCTTACCTAAAACTCTTTCCCAGAAGATGTTGGGATTAGATCTAGGACCTTGGAATGAAAAACTATCTCCCATCATTGAACTATGGGCCCCTCTCAGATAATATGAAATACAAATGGCTACTAAAATTCTCACATCAGCTTCATGCTGACACAGGAGAGGCAGCATAATCAGTTATGCTGTCAACAACATTAGAAAAGCAATTACTCACACTTGAAGAAACTTTCAGACCTAAGTCAGAAAGAATTTTCCTGACACAAATACACACACACAAAATGGCCATGCAATTTGCTAGTTGTTTTGAACAAATCTCAGATTTTCTCTTCCTACAACAGTTATTTAATCAAATATTAAAGAAGAAACAAAGCAAAGTATTGTTCAATCTAATCTCCTTAATTAAGAATTTACAAGATCAAACAGATGCAAAATAGGATTATACTATACTATAAGCTTGTGCTAGTGATACTAAGGGATAAAGTTAGGTGTTTAAGTTCCCTTTTAGATTTCTTTCATAAAGGTTCTTAATTCAAAAAGTTATTTATGACAATATGAAAATATGTGCCCAAGCATGAAAAAATAACTAAACTGAATTTCATCTTAAATGCTCAAGTTTGTTGCATTAAACATTCCCCAGTCCTGATGAATGCTTGTGAAATGACATCATGCAGTAACAAAGGGCTGAAATAGATTGCCCGGATGGGGCAGATGAAGCTGCCCCATCTGAAGATGATTGAGGCTGTGGCAGCTGTATGCCATGGCCCCAATCTGCCACGGTGCCAGCCAAAAAAGGAGCGTTTGTGAACCACTCCTTTTTTGGCTGCAGAAAAGCCACCTTTAGTGGCTCCATGGCAAATTCCCAACATGTTGGGGGCTTGCAGTGCGTAACTGCCATGCCTTCAAGCTGCCTGGAAGTCAGCTGATGTGCGGCTGCTCTGGGCGCCTTCAGGGCGTCATGGGGGCGTGGGGGGTGCAACACCCCCAAGCCGTCCTGAAGGTGTTTTTTAGTAACAGCTGTACTAGCCCAAAATCTCCATTTGAGCATAACTGCTCAAAAACAAGGGTGATCCATGCTAGAGTATTCCCATATAAATACAATACAGTTTGCATTGTATGTAGACAGAAACGTATACAGTTAAAAATTTTATTACAGTTAAAAAAACTAAAAAAAAAATCTGAGTGATTGTCTTTAAAGCAGGTCTTGCTTTATGGGTTCCTTTATTCTGTTTCTTACAACAACAACTCAACCATTCTTTGCTTAATAGATTTTTAACTTTTGTATTTTATGTTATTTCAGCTGTATTTTGTTTTACCTTTTATTGAAAAACAGGATAGTAAATGAATCAGTCAGCCACTAAGTCACCAGACAAGTCATGGCTGTGTGATTTACAGTTGGACCTCCATATCCACGGAGAATCCATTCCAGACACCACCACCCCCAGATATGAAAAATGTGGAAAATAAGTCTCGTTGTCCCTACTGGCAGTGTGGCATGCATGCGGCCGCTAATGTGGCCGTGTACACATGCCACCATTTGGGACAATGAAGCTTCCCATCCATGGATGCTCAAATCAGCAGATGGCAAGCCTGTGGAGGGTGAGGTCCCGTTGTACTTTCAAAACAGTTTTCTAAAAAGGTTTTTAAAGTATGTAAATGTGAAAAAGATCTTAACATTAGTTATGATATTTTTAAGACTCTACTGCAAACAACCCAGGAGAAAATATCATGAGATGAGAATGAGAATTACATGATATGAATTAAAATTAATTTGAAGATGCTGCAAGGGAGAGCATTTATATCCATTCATCGCCTTTGTTTTATAAAACATCACATAAAAGCAGCAAAATCAACTCAGGAGCAGTCTTTCTAAAACCTCAGGGAATAAAAAGGTCTTGCTATTCAATTCAGTTCAAGGTGTGCTGAAGGGAAGATTTTGAAAAAGAAATCCAAACCTTGTGTCCTTGGGGCCAAGGAGAACCTGAATTGGTGACCCATGTTCTTCTTTCTTGCCTTTTTTAAACATGATATTAAGAATTTTTTAGATTTAATTTACTTCAATTAAATTACCAGAACCTTCTGACTCTTTTTGTTTCCTTCCACTTCCCTGATGAAAATGTATCAATTATTTTTGGTGCTGCTAAATGTTGTACTGTACTACAATTCGACAAGCCATCACACTCCCTCAATTGGAAGTATAATCTGTTTTATACCTTGTCTTGCCAATTTATTTTAATTAGGTTTATTGTATGCTTTTTCTTCTATGGACCCTTAAGTATAAAGCTCACAGACTGTACTAATGACTAGAATAAATTGAAAAGGCCTGTGTTGGTTTTCAAAATACTATGGGGGAATCATCTTAGGTGTTCACCAACAGAATGTCACAGCAGAAAAAAATCTTGCTTTTAGCCATCAGCACAGCTTCACAATATGAGAAAACGGTAATACACTTATATGGAAAATCTGTTTACAATTTGGGTTACAACCATGCTTAAGAGTACATTTTTAATCTTTACTTACCTCATTGTCTGACTCCACAAGTACTTGATCATATTCACTAAGGGCTACTAGAAACATAATGGAAGTGACATTTTCAAAGCAGTGTATCCATTTTCTTCGCTCTGATCGCTGGCCCCCCACATCCACCATCCTGTGATATTAGCAAAATGAAGAAAGGTTAAAAAATAAGACACAAAATGTCCTCATGTATCATACAGCACTTATATAGTAAGTACTATATAATATTTGTATAGTACTGCATTTCTACCATTAATGTGGATTACAGTAGATCCAATCATCTATTATTTCATGTTTATTTTTTTTATTTATATTTTTTAAAAGTATAACAACTTTTACATCAATTGTATTTTTCCCGTTTCTTCCAGATATATACAATAAACATATAGTACACATGCACTTAACTCCTTATTTTCGTTTGTCATTTATACCTTCTTCTTTTTCTTGACTAAAACTTCCATCCTTTGGAAACTTACTTTCATATTGACCTTTGCATTTGTTAATCTTTAAAACATAACTCAATATTTAACCAATTCCTTCAACTTTTCTGGTTTATATTAATTTCTGCTAATTTTTCCCAATATAAACATATATTTTTCCAATTTTGCCAATTGTTTGGTTATTTATCTCTAAACTTTATACATTTCCTGGCCCATCATCTTTTCTGACTTGGAGTATTCCCTTCTTGATGTCTGTTATAATTTTCCATTACCTAGCTCTGCTTTTTCCCCCCAAGCTTATCCCATATTTTCTATATTTATTATTTCATGTTTAAACAGGAAGCAGGCATACATCTTGGTATTCACTCTGTTTATGAGCAAGAGACGAGAGGAGGACCAGATTAACTATGCGGGATCAGATTAACTATGCATCCATTAGAAACGTACTGTATATTTTTGACTATAAGTCCATGTATAAGCCGAGAGCAGGTTTGGGGGCCAAAATTATAGATTTTGATATGACCCATGGATATGTTGAGGGTAAAACATAGGAGCATGTAATGAAGGATGTAAAGGATGAAGCAAAGGAAAACAATGTCAACGAATTTACAAAATTCCCTGCAGGGATAACTATTTGTGCTCATATTAAAAGCTGGATGGACGAGAGTAGAAGGGGGACAGTGCTTCCAGGGCAGAGCAAACTCTTGCCTTTCACCAGGGGACATAGTTGTGTGTGTGTGTGTGTGTGTGTGATTTAAAGTAGAGTACTTACACTGACCCGTGGATAAGCTGACTCAGGTTTTTTGGGTTAATTTTTAAACCTAAATTTCTAGACTTATACATGAGTATATACAGTAATAGTCACTGGGGGCTAGCAGGCAGCACTATGTACTGAGCCAAGAAGCTCACTGGCAACACTGAGCCAATCTTTCTTTCCTGATCCACCGCACAGGGTTATGGAAAATTAGAGAGAAGTGTCATGTGTACCACTGTGAACTCAATGGGAAAGAGCCTGGCTATATAAATAACAGATAAACTTTCAGAAGTAAATAATATGCTTAATCAGAAATTCAATGTAAATACTCCATAGTAAATTCATTGGGGGTTCAGACTTATGGCTTTAAGAACTGGTGGGTGACAACTTTGTTGGTATCTAAGGCGGGATACAGACCGTCCAAAAGGGCGGTCTGCCGCCGCCCTAGTTTGCTGCGCGAGGGAGCCGCAGCGGACAAACCACGCGGCTCCCTCGTGCAGCTAAAAGCGGGTTCTTTTTCCAGCACTGTTGTGACACCAATGGCGCACTTGCAGCATCATAAAGGCACCGAGATGTGCGGATGCTAGGCGTCCGTCACATCAAAATGGCAGCGCCCGTATGTACAGGGCGCTGCCATTTTGATGCCCTCGTCACGTGCAAGGGGCGAGTGGCGTCTGAAAGTGCCGCCCCTCGCACGTGACGGCGGTGCCCCATAGGGCCCGTCTATCAAGCGCCTAAGCTACCAGTCTTCATGCTTATGGAAATCTGAATTTTAGAAATACTTAGCATCACAGACTGACAACTATTTTGTAAATAGGTATCTCTTAGATTTGATTAACCACAATTTAAAATACTGTATATCTGAAACCTAATCCCTGGTTAATATTAACTCTAGTTTAATAAAAACAAATCAGCTTCATAGACTACAATCTGAAGTTGGCTGGTTTTAAGAAATGACAGTTAAGATGAACCACTGTCTGTCTAGATTTGGACATATTAGCAAACTATGGCTTGTTTTATCATACGAGAGTTAAGATTAACCACAGTCTGAATGGCGTGGACAGCACAACAAGCTATGGGTAGTCTAGGACAGAAGCTAATGCTTCTGAACTCATTGCAGTTGCACCAAAAGACTTTGTTTACATAATGCTGGAACATAGTTTAATCTCCTTATATAAACCAGCACATGCCTTAAAATCTGCAGGTGTAGTTGATGAGGTCTCTCTCTCTCTCTCAAGAGAGAGAGCCTTCTCTGTGGCTGCTCCTAGGTTGCAGGAGGTCTGGTTGGTCCCCTCCCTGCTCTTCTTCTACCAGCAGGTAAAGACGCTTTTATTTAAGGAGGCATTTGATGACAGCAGATGGAGGTTCTAATAGGGAGGAGATGTCGTGGTTTTTTTTATTTATTTCATCATGTTCTAAATGCCTTTTAATGCTGTTTTAACTTGTGTTTTAAAATTAGTTTAATTGTATTTTAACTTTAAAGAGATTTTAATTATATTGTGTTTTTAAGGTGTTGTGTGTTGCCTTGGGTCCTATACAAGGGGGGAAAGGGGGGGAGAAGACTTAAATAATTAAATAAATTGTTATATGTGAACAGTGCGACAGTGATGAAACAATATGGCATGTATAATATTAAACAAACCATTTAAAAAAGATGTAGTTATTAACCCACATGCCTTCTTTTTAAATCATTCTATTTTAAATCTAAATGGAGTAGAATTGAATTTTGAGATAGAGCTGGTAGAAGAGCATTATGGACAAGTGCCACCAAATAACACTTTTATTGTTTCATAAGTGTAATTTTTAAAGAAACTGAGTAAGTTCTACTTTAAGTTATTAGGAGGCCTACTGCATTCAATGAAAATTTCAGTTTTTTTATGAGAAGTATTAGTGTGCCACATATAAATGAGAAAGGAATATGCCCCATGGTTCACACAGGGATGTATCTATTACTTTTAGTTGAAGTAAAACAGAGCTTGTAGAAGATCCTATTAACACATTATAGCTAATTATAACTGCAATTAAAAATGCAACAATGAAACATTCTTCTTGATATGATAAACAGTATGCTTCTTTTCAAACTGATTGTGATAATTTTTGAAGTATTTTAAACAGGATAAGCTAATGACAGCATAATAAGGTGGTAAATGCAGAAAAATGCTGAGATTTCTATTCACCAACAAGATATCTGCAGAGAGGATTTGGTGCCTGGTTAGTGGATGCAATTCATTGAACAGATCTGAAATTACATGTATCAGAGTACACTGTTTCACTTTTAATAATAATAATACCTGTTTGGGTACAATTTATAGTTTGGTTATACATAAATGGAAATCACTCTGCTCTCTATTCTACAGTCTTGACAACATGCAGCCAGCTCATCTAGTTCTGAGCAAATGAAGATGTTAAGGTGAAATCAATTTATTTGAATTTGCAACCACATGGAAATGGCTGCTTTTTTTAAAAAAAGGAGGAGGAAGCAAATTTCAAATAATTATTTTTTGTTAATTACATCAAAGGAACCAACGAGTTGTACATCATATTATTGAAAAAATTTAAAAAAACCTTTTGTCTACCTGAATATGACACTTTGTAAGTCAAATGGATATTCAATTATTCCTGTAGTTGGAACTCGAACTCTAAGCACATCTTGTTGGGTTGGCAGATAGCCAGAATCAGCAATACGGTCCAAGTCATTAAGGTAACTATAGGCAGGAGAGAAACAACAGGAATGAAACTAGGGATATCATAGTCCCAGTGAAGGAGGTTAAAGGAAGAACAAGGTCCAGGTGGCATGGAGTAATAAATATCAAACTATAACAAGAGTGAATTAATTATTTAGGAAATGTTGCAAATATGGCAATTTCGACAACAGAATCAACAGAATCTGTGTAACCCGATTTTCTCAGTTTTTATCACTTGTGATTAAACATAACCATATTCCTACAAAAATCAAAGTCTTAGGGAAGACAATTGAAAACTGAAGTTGATTTGTCATGATGAATGTTAACTCCTACTATGGTAATGGTGGAGTATTTGAATAGAAGATATTCAATATATAAAAGGCAACTTAAGATCAAAATTGTGGGTGCTTATAATACATATTAAATTGGAATATCTGCTACAGTATATAGCTTGAGATACAGTATATAGCTTGAGATAATCAAATGCTGAAAATTTTGTTTTCCCTGTTGCAAACAGGTTAAGCCTTCGAAGTTTTCGTATGTGCATAAGTAGCAATAATGCTCCCTTATCTAAATGCTGATCACTATCAATATGTCTCCTATATATTTGACTATAAGTCGAAAAATCTCTGCCCAAAAAGTGGCCCAAGAAACCTGGGTCAACTTATATATGGGGGTAATATGGTTATAGGATTGCCCCCCTCAAACTTCTTCCTCAGCTCAGCTGTCTCCTGAAAGGGCTGCTGGGCTGGGGAAAGGCAAACGCTTGCCTCTTTTTCAGTCCCAGTGTCCTCCAAAGGCTGGATTATGCTAGGATCAAGGAAAGGCTAGGAGGCAAACTTTTGTCTCTTCCTCTTCCCCAGTCCTAGTGTCCTCCAAAGGCTGGAGGATGCAGGGATTGGGGAAAGGCTGGGGGGAAACTCTTGCTTCTTCCTCTTCTCCAGTCCTGCTGCCCTCCGAAGACTGGAGAATGCCAGGATCGGAGAAAGGCTGGGGGTAAACACTTGCCTCCCTCCTCTTCCCCAGTCACTGTGTCCTCCAGCCTTTAGAGGACACCAGGATTGAGAAAAGCCTGGGGGGAAAACACTTTCCTCCTTCCCTTCCCCCAGTCCCAGTTTCCTCTGAAGCAACAACTGGGATGCAGAGAAATAGGTGTGGGCCTCTGAAGTTTGCTCCTCAGCTCAGATGTCTGCCAAAGGATAGCCAGGCTACGGAGGGGAAGGAAGAACAGTGAGACCCAAAATTATACACTCGACTTATCTGGAGGTCATCTCTAAATTCCTGATCTTGGAAACAAAACCTACCCTCGACTTATACATGAGTATATACGTTAATTTAAAGATGTCTCTTTATTTTGATGATATATAATTTATTGTAAGAACCACACATAACTTCTACTATACAGTGGTACCTCGGGATACGAAATACCCAGGTTACGAAATTTTCGGGATACGAAAAAATCCCATAGGGAATCATTGTTCCGGGTTACGAATGTTTTTTCGGGTTACGAAAAAACTTTTGGTGCTTTTTTCGGCTTTTTCGCACGGAATCGCGGCTTTTCCCCATTAGCGCCTATGGCAATTCGGCTTACGAAGGCTTTTCGGGTTACGAAAGCGGCCGCGTTACGAATTAATTTCGTAACCCGAGGCACCACTGTACATGCTATTTCATGTAATAAAGTTTTTTCATGTATTGAAAAATGTGTATCCCTTTCCACCAGCAGAATTGGTAAAGTATTTTAATCTTCAACACGTAATACAATATTTATAACAAAACTTCCTGGGGGAGGGGTTGATCTGGGCAAGTGAAATGGTTCATGCATGCCATTTCTTTTGGAAGTATCACTCTTAACAGTGTAATTGTCATTATTTGCTGTCAGCTGGCTATAACTTATGGCAGCCCTATGAATGAGGGCCCTCCAAGACACCCTGTTATTAGCAGCCTTATTAAGGCAAGTTCAGGGTCATGGCTTCCTTGATTGAGTCCATCCACCTGTAATACAGTGTAATACTGTCAAATATCACCAATGAGCTGACCAGCCGAAGCTATGATGAATCCAAAATCTTTCAGCATATGGTTTACTGGCCCAAATTTGTAAAGGCACTGTGGCTATGTCAGTGGGCTGGAAGAGTTTGGGTTTTGCATGATTTGGCTCCTCTTCCACTCTGTACTTTATTTGAATCTTCTGCTGGAGGATCTTAGCTGGCAGACTAGTTTTGCTGAAAAACAATATTTTTTTCTCATCTGCTCTATCATTTTCCTAATACTTCTTAATACTTTTATTTTGCTAATTTATTTCTAGCACTGGCCAATGACTGTGTCTGTGAGGCAACTAACTTTAGCTAGAAAAGTAGTGTAGACTAGATTGTTTCTGAATTAGACAGGGAAACTACTGTAAATTTTCTGGAAAATTTTCTTTCATAATTTGATGCTGACCTGAAATTTAGTTAAGTCTATGCCTAAATGCTCAGTTCTGCATGAACCTGTTTCTTTCCCCAACATATACTTTATTATTTATTTAAATCTTTCCTTCTTTCAAAGATTCCATGACAGTATAGAAAAATATGCATAAAGATAACCACACAATATAACAAAACAGCAAACTATCAAAAATAAAATACAACAAACAGATAAGTATGAACAAAGAGACTTAAACATAAAAATTAAATACAATATGGTGTTCTCTAAAATTCTTGAGCAATATTAAATAAGCTGGCCCCAGAAAGATTGTTCTGTTGCAGCCAAACAAGCCTTAGGAATTTACATACCTAGTGTACTACTGTACTGCAGAAAAGGCATCTTCCTTTGTGAAAATCAGGAAGGGAAGGAATATTCAAAACTATTTTTTTAAATGGTTGAGAATTATTTTTCCAGTTCTGAAAACCCCTGACAAAAATTCTGGACTGATGACAATCTTTGCCCTTCAGGATTTATTCTGCACAAAAATTCGCATGTGGTTGTTTTGTATAGAAACAGCATTTTCTGCACTAAAACTGGTATGTCTACACAGAAATAGCATTTCCTCTGCAAAAAATACTGTAATTAAAGACTTATTCTGCACAAAATTTCATGTGAATGGTTTGTCTAGAAAACAGAATTTTCTGTACAGAAAATAATTATTTCTACACAGGAAAATTCTGCTCAGAAAATGCTTTTTTTCTGAGTAAAACAACCATGTCCAAATTTGGTATTGAATAAGTACAGGTTGCAAACAGACTTTGAAAAGTGCATGATTTGGCCATGAGACAGGCCAAAATAAAGCTGCTTCAATCACTTTGGAGGTATGCTGTTTAAATGCTGCATGTGTCCTAAGAGGCCAGAAGGCGCGCCAAAGTCACACACCAATCCTAAGGACCAGAGCATAGCTCTGGCACAGCTTCTGGCCTCTTAAGATGTGTGTGTCATTTAAATAGCATACCTCCTTTGTTACAGCAAGAAGAAAACTGCTAAAATTACTTGTTGCTTCCTTAAAAAAATGGTGAAAAATTACATCCCTAGTGAACTTTTCAAAAGAGAGTACTCTGAAAATACCTTCTACAGAAGATCTTACAATATGGGCAAGCTACTATAAGGTACAGTGGTACCTCGGGATACGAAATACCCAGGTTACGAAATTTTCGGGATACGAAAAAATCCCATAGGGAATTATTGTTTCGGGTTACGAATGTTTTTTCGGGTTACGAAAAAACTTTTGGTGCTTTTTTCGGCTTTTTCGCACGGAATCGCGGCTTTTCCCCATTAGCGCCTATGGCAATTCGGCTTACGAAGGCTTTTCGGGTTACGAAAGCGGCCGCGTTACGAATTAATTTCGTAACCCGAGGCACCACTGTACTAGATTTGGGTTTACATCAGGTTTGAGAACTGTGCAGTCTAAAGAACACAAACAACTCCCTGAGCCCTTTCCATAACGATCTTTCATAAACAAAAACAGAATCACAGCTCCAGCTCTCTCTGAGAACAATTTTCAGATGAAACAAGGCACACACTCCTCACCTTGTTCCACCCTCTTCATCTCAATTTTCACAACACTGGAAATCAATTTCTGGTCTTTACAGGTGTTTTGAAAATAAAAATTGGTCCACGGAAGTGAGAAATGGGGCTAGTTTGTCACTTAGACCCTTTGTGGCTATCCACTTCTGGTTTAAATGTTAAGACCCAGCAAAGAGGCAGCTAATGCAATTCCTTCAGAACAAGTTGAATCAATAAAAACCTGGCTGTAAAATAGTGAAGTATTCTGAGCATTGCAGTCCAATGAAGTCTGGATGCCCACCCTGCCTTATAGATTAGTGAAGCATAAGACAGGATATGCTAACATGACTAGACAAAAGGCACACTGGGCCAACAAAGTTGCTTATGTATCAGGCGGCAATAGCTGGTAGCTTAAGAAACATCCCCTTGTTATACCCTGGGGTTTGGTTCCAAGATCCCCCGTGTATAACAAAATCCGTGGATGCTCAAGTCCCATTAAATATAATGACATAGCAAAATGGTGTCCCTTATAAAAAATAGAAAATCAAGGTTTGTTGTTTGAAATTTATACTTTTTTGGAACATTTTCAAACCGTGGATGCTTGAATCAGTGTATAAAAAATCTGTGTATAAGAAGGGTCGACTGTACTTGTTCTTTCAGAGGGAACGCAAACAGAACAGCCAATTTCCTCTACAGTCACCCCTCCATTTTGGTGGTGGTTCTGAAACGGACAATTCACCTATATTCACACTAAATGGAAATTCACCTATATTGAAGCCCCATTGACTTGAATGGTGGCACTCACCCCATTTTGTCCCACTCTATTTGCCGTCCATGAACGGGTGAGAAACGTGGACTTTACGTCCACGAAAACGGAGAGGCGACTGTATTCAAAAATGAAATACTCATAGTGACCTGTCCTTCTACAACTCAGTTTCTTTCCCCTATATCCAGCCCATTATCATGTCTAGGGCTAGTTCAGCACCTGCAAAGCTTCCCCTGACCGAGATGACAAAAGGGTTTAATGGTATCAAAAACCCACGAGAGCAAGGAGGCTCATACTCCCCAATCAATCTCCTAAAAAAGAATATAAATCAGGATAATCAAACCTGTTTTCACATAAAACCCAGGGCTAATCTTGAATTCAAATATTTCAAATGAATAATTTCCCTAAAGCTTAATGTTGTGAAACTGATTCCTTAAAATGTATCTTAAGTTAAATTAAACACACTTCTAAGAAGGTATGTTTTCCCTCCAATGTCCATGTGATCCAAACATTTTTTTTTGGGGGGGGGGGGAAATCTAACCCTTTCTCTATACATAGGCATTTCTATAAATAGTTTTTAAGTTTCTAGAAAAACAGTGATTATTTTAATACATTTAAACTAGTTGAATGGCTTCCAAAATGCATTCTTATGCACTTTCATGTGATAGTAAGTTTGAGTATGTAGAACTGCAATCAAAACAGGTATCACCAACATTTTGTTGCTCATGTTATGTAGTTGCTAAACTGGTACGATATCAATTTCAATTTTTTTGGCCTATACAAAAAGCCCCTTTTGACACTTGCTAATTACAGACAAGTTCCAGTAATTCAACGAGGGGGTTCATGCTTTTGTCAGTTCTTCTCACTTATGAAGTTCACTTGGGACTGCTTGATTGTACATGGTCACAAGGCTTGCCTATGGAAAGAGCAGACTCTTCCCTGAATTAACAGAATGGTGGGCAGTGCTCCTTCAATCTGCGTTCAGCCTGTGATGATCCTGAGATTGTGGGGAGAGCATTTCTTACAGTATTACCATAGTACAGTCCGCCCTCCCCATACATGGGGATCCATTCCGGACCCCCCGGGTATGAGGAAAAGAGCATATGCTCAAGCCCCACAGAAAATAATGGGGCACATGCTCATGGCGGTGCATGGGGTGTGCGGCATGAGTACGCACCCCATTATTTCTGCTGGGGCTTGCTGCAGAAGGCAAGCCCACCTATAAGGAGGGCCAACTGTACAGTATTTGTGCTGACAATATTCATAATGGCAAATAAATGAAGTGATAAAGCTAAAAGAACTAATAAGATTCTCAATTTGCAATAAGCGAGAACTAATCAAACCTAGTGAGGAATGTGTGAGTGATACAGGCCATAACCAAGTATACTTCACTTAACGGTTAGTACAATTGTTGAGAATAAAGCCAAGGTGTTAGATGAAATTAAAAACACTATACCAGTGTATAGTTAACTTGTTTGAAGTTGAGAGCAGGACATTATCTTTGCATATACAGTGTGTTATTTAGCTTTTGCACACATTCAAAAGTGATATATAAATGCAGCCACAATGCATTTGCAAGCTAAAAAAACCAACAACCATGTTTAGAACCAGTTACACTTTCTGACATTGCTCCAGTCCCTAGCCATCAGACAAGCAGAGGCTTCCTGCACAGAAAATTAACTGAGTTTACTCTTGAACTACTTCATACAGCACATAGAGCTACAGTGGAATTCACTACCACAAGACCCGGAGCAATGGATGCAAGCTACAGAAAGAGATTCCACCTCAACATCAGGAGGAACTTCCTGACAGTAAGGGCTGTTCGACAGTGGAACACACTCCCTCGGAGTATAGTGGAATCTCCTTCCTTAGAGGTTTTTAAACAGAGGCTGGATGGCCATCTGTTGGGGTTGCTTTGATTTAGATTTCCTGCATGGCAGGGGGTTGGACTGGATGGCCCTTGTGGTCTAAGATGTAGTGATAGCTGGCAACCTGGACAGAGCCAAAGTGGATTAGAAAAATGTTTTGGCAAAACTGTTAGTGGGTATCAGCTGTGATGACTGTGTGCCTTTATTTGGCCAGATTATCAGTGGTTCAATTGGTGCAATTGCTTTAGGCTTCTCAATGACTAGGGGCCCAGTGCTCAAGGGAAAATAAAGGTATAATCTGCTTCCTCTTCCTCGCTAATCATTTCATGAATTAGCATCTACATTTTTGTGTTTTACTTAAGTAAAAATGCACAGAATCAGGCTGCCAGTCTCACCCTAGTTGCAGAACTGGAAATTGGTTCAAACATAAGGTTTTAAGTTGCTCTCTATTGTTCTATGTATTTTATTTATTGTTGTTTCACTTTTATGCTTGCACTTCCAAAATGGTCCACACACTCGTGCAAAGGGAACCCTGTTTCTGAAACTGCTCCAGAGCCCCGACTGTCTTAATCTGGCCTTGTCTCCAATATTTGAGGTGGGATGGCTCTGAATACCAATTGCAAGGGAACACAACTGAGAAGGGGCTACTGCACTTGCTTCTGAGATTCTGGCTGACCACTATGGGAACAGAATGCTGTTCTAGATAGGCCCTTTGTCTCACCCAGTAGCTCTCAACTCATGTTTTTAGACTTAAGTCCTCTCCATATGTTCTCATAATCAGTGATATTTTGAGATTACTGTATTCAAAAATCATCATTTTTTTCTTCCAAAAGGAAGAACTTTCCTTTCTGACTGTGAAAATGATAAGTAGCTAAATTAAAGTTCATGCCTCCCAAATTTGTCCATGGAAGTTATAGGCCAGTTTCTGTATTTTTGAAACCAGCCCACATTGGGCTGGCAGAACACTGAGAATCTCTTCCTGAAGAAGCCCATGAAATTTCTTGCCTCCTGTTGCAGTCTTTTTTCTTTCTTTTTGGTTTTGCAAGCTGCCGTGTGTGCGTGTTTGGTGGAGAGGCAAGGTGCAGAAACTCCCAGGATCCCTCAAACAACATGGCCAACAACCATTTCCAATGTAAACAAATTACTTAAATATTAACTATGCTGCCTCCTTGATAATTGATTTTGAGGATGTTTCCTTAGAGGGTCAGTTGTTGCTGTTGTATTTAAACACCTTACAAGGCATCTCTGACCCAGCCAGCAAGTCACCCACTGTAGATTAACTGTGGATTTCAAAAATCAAGTGCTCTTTATGGCAGACTTTAAGCAGACTAATTTATGAGTGTGAAGAGCCAAGAGGCTTTACACAGTTATGACTATAGCAGTACAGGATGTAGTTCACAAATGCTACTATCACAGAGAGTTTGGGAAAGACAAATGTGTGCACCTTAGCATTAGGATCTTGGTTGGAAAAGAACTCTGTTTAGATAAGAAACATCTGAAATAGCTGGACCAAGTAAATAGCATGCATACCTCCAACTATGTTTTTTCAGTCCACACTGCCAATCTGTGAGTTCCCTGGGGAGCAAACCCTTCCCTCTGGAAACCCTTGAGTTATGTAGCCCTGACCACAGGTTCACATTCCTTTTCCATGTTCCACAGCAGCTTGTCTTGACCGATCAGAAGTGTTCATACAAGATCAAAGCCAGGTTAGCAAGGCCTAATGAGGGGACTGTTACACAAAGAAGGAGAACTAACGATCTCTGACTTGCTTTTGGGTCAGCTTCAAGTTTCATTTCTACAACAGTGAGTGTAAAAGTCAGGCATTACATATTTCTCCTATCTTTGAATTTACCATGAAAAGCCAGACATAGAAACCAGCACATAATTTGGCATCCTTAAAAATATCATCTTTCATTCTAGCTTTCACTCTTGCCAATGAAAAATAAAAGCACACTGATTGTGCAAGCTGAGAACTCAGAAAAGAGAATTTCTCCTGGTCAGTTTGGGATCTGTCTCCTATACTGTAAGATGCTTCTTATTGCATCCATCCCCACAACAGCACAACTGAATGTTTGTTTTATGATTTGAATGAGCTCTGTTTTTGATGGGGTTGTTTTCTTTTCTTTATGAAAAAAGAGCAAAGGATTCAGTGCCTCTGAACATATGCAGTGAGACTCTTCTTTCAGGAAGCTTTTTCACAGGCCAGAACAACAGGGGCAACTGCTCTTCCAGACCAATAGCTCACCTGTACCCTCCATTAACTGACTCACTATGATTGTTTGGAAGACCTTTCTTATAATGTGCGTGTGCATATGAGAGAGAGTAAAGGAACACAGCAACTCATCATGTGCTTTTCTTTTTTTCAGTGACAGAACTAGACTGGAAAAGAATATTTTGGAGCAGGAAATCTGCAAGCTACTGTCACTTAGCTCTTCTCCAGTTTCACTGAGGTACTTACATCTAGGTATGCCTGAATGAAATTGCAGCTTCAACTACTTACAGACCACATTAATAAACATTTATTCAGAACACCCCCACTGTGTTCAATAGTGCTTATTTCCTGCTAAGTGTGTGCATGACTAAAGTCTAAGAAACTGCACCATAATATAATGGCAGGACTTGGCTTCAGGCAAAATTATGGTTAGAATGGGAGTGTTAATCTGAAATACAATATATATATTTATCTTTCAGAAATCTGAAACATTGTTTTACCCCCTGGAAATACATTTTGCCCCTCACCATCTCCTACATGTTTATTTAAATTAGGTCCCACTGAATTGATGAATCTTTCTGCTTGGGAATTTATAAGGGACTGCATCCCTATCTCACTAGACACTCTAACACTGACAGAGTAATATATTTTGAATAGTAGCTCACTTGTTTCTGTTTTCACCTGGTCTATGTTAGCTATAGAACCCTTCTAAATCCTTTGGATATATTACCACAATCTTACATTTGTCTACACAGCAATGAGTTCCACTGAACTTAGCGGGGCTTAGCTCTGATTAGATTTGTCTAGGACTGTGTTGTGATCTTTGCTTTCAGAAGCATGTAAATGAACATGATTAATATACATCTATTACAGGATAAGGAATATTTGGTTCAAAGAAGATACACAAGTTCTTATATCTTAACACTGACTTTTGAAGTGCATAAAAACGGCAGTCCCAAAAGAATGCATAAAATAAATACATAATTAATCTATTATATTTTCTTATCTGAATAAGATCCTTGCATAGTGTAGTGGTATCATTTGAACTACTCTGAGACATGCCTCTGACAAAGTGGATTCTGATAGAAAGGATGTTATAAAATGCAGATCCCCCTTTCTACACTGTCAATTGTAAGCTTTGAAATTTATATTTCTTTTCCTATTAATGCAGACGGTTCCACTGCACTAGTCTTTACACTTGAATTGGCATGATGATGTTTTTATTTATTTATTTATTTAATGGGATTTATATCCCACCTTTCTTCCAAAATGAGATTATCTAAACAGTAATCCTAACTGATATTCCCATCTTCCTATACAGTATTACTATATGAGGATTCTGAAGCTGCGTCACAAAACGGTGAGAGCATTATGGCCAACAGCTTGTTCTACAGATATTACCTTGGTAATGCACCTCAGGCCTACATCTCTATGGCAACCCAACAGAATTGCCTCAGCAGCCATTCCAAATCATTTTTACAGAACAAACTACAGCTATAATTAACATTTAAAATGTGAACTGTACTACAAATACATTAAAATGTGCAGTATTTTGTGTGTGTGTGTGTGTGTTTTTAAAATGGGTCCCTTTTAAAAATCCCTGCTTAAATGATTAACTAAACGCATGCAGTACAAGAACAGATCTACAGGATATTCTATCAAAATATAAAAAGCAAATGACTAAAATACCCTTTGAGTCAGCTTCAATGAAAGTGAGAGAACCTATGTGCGTGTGTGTCTGTGCTGCACATCTTTCAAAGGTGTCTAAAATCTTCTAGCCTACTGCAATCTAATGAGATTTTCCAGGAAAAACATTAGAGAGCATTACTGCAATTATAAATTATGCAAAAACTCAAGAGCGTCAGTTCTGAACCACAACAGTCAACAAAATTTCTTGTCTCAGAGTTGAAGGTCATGACTTTAGACTGGAGCCTCTTTTAATGCGGCATCCAAATATGATTTCCAGCATTCACAAAGCAGTTAATTGCAGCAATAATCTTATTACAGGTTTCACAGAGTGTGCAATGATTATTAGTTATACTCCATGATTAGCATACATGATGCCTTCCAGAGTTACACTGACTAGAAGAGAAAGCCATTACCATAAATAGGGACTTTCGGATTGCATTCCATGGACACTTACTTGTAACTTCTTCAATAATAATAATTTAAAAAAACCCACAACAGTTGAATTGGCTTATTCACTACAAACCAAAGTCTTCCGTAACAGGAAGCTACAAGGGAATAGTGGGGTACATTCAGGAACACCATTTCAGATTGTAAGGCAAAACAGGCTCTGAACTGAGCATGCATCCTGGACCACACCTCATAATCCAATTTACCGCCTGCCTACAAAGGTGTTCCACGACAGACAGTTGTGAAATGGATATCCCAAAAGTAAAATATTTGAAGGTTATGCATTGCTGTTGTCCTGATGTTGTTGTTGTTTTAAGATGGGGTGAGACGAATGACTCCCCTAACATTGTTGAACTGTAACTTCCAGTTCCTACTGACTATGCTGGCCAGGGCCAACTTCATCTGTAAGCCTGCATTACCTCATCTCTGTTTTAAGATCTGCATGCCCAACACAATGGTTTAATGAACCAGTTGTACATACAATGCCGTTTTTTTTTCTTTACTCCAGAGACTTGTGTTTGCTTATCTTCTCTACGTAGGAGAGAGTCCACAAGACATTCAAAAGTAACAGTAACAGCTGAATTTCAAGTGTGTGTGTGTGTGGTGTGTGTATTGTATCTTAAGTCCTAGGGCCAAAATTCTATTACTCTTCTGGCACAGTTACACTGACAGCAGGGTGATGTCAAGCAGAAAAAAACAGTTGTAGCACAGAAAGGGTGTGTGTGTGACAACATCAGAATTAGGTATTAGGGAAAAGATGGCTGCACAGGTGGTGCACCACTATAGGATCCTTACCCAACAAATGTATTAGACTAGAGTCCACTTCATCAGTTACATCTCATAAAATGGAATGTCATCCACAAAAGATTAATCACCACGTTTTTAAAAAGTCTTTTAGTGCTAGAAGACTGCTGCTTTCAGTAATCGCTGTGATGACTTCTAACCACATGTGTAGCCTCTGTTCAACTAGTATATTATAATGCGATGTAACAGAATGTTCAAATGAGATCTGGCCGTGTTTACTTGTATCTAGCAATCTGTATCTAGTTTTGTGGTAAGACTGCACAGACAGAAAGAAACCTGTATGGTTTTGCTCCAAAGTTATGTTTAACACACAGTAAAGGGATATGTGTACTAGTTGTGGTTTGCTTCTACAGTTACTGTGTTGACATTTTCATCATGAAACCACATCTAACACTTACTTACCATATATACTTGTCTATAAGCCAACTTCGTGTATACCGTATATACTAGTCTATAAGTCGACCCCTGTGGAGGAAGCCCAGCTTGAGGAGAGGTAGCGGGGCTATTGCTTGTCCTTCCCAGGCTCTCCCCAACTGGGTTGCCCGTTGCAGAGGCAGTCTGGCTGGGGAGAAGCTTGGTCGAAGGACCTATTGCCCTGTGGATAAGTATACCCAGGATTTTAGAGGCTATTTTGGGGCAAAAAGTTCTCGACATATAGTCGAGTATATATGGTATATCTGAATTCATCAACATGAGCTTAAATGTAAATCTCAAGAAGCCTCTATCTAATTATTGTCCTTTCTTGTCTTCTTGGAATTCCAATGTTTGGTTATGCCAATGAAAAGCTTGCACATTATAGGACAAGTCTTTTTTTATACCAAGAAATCTGATAGATCAAATTGTTTTACAAAATTATACAGTTCTGACCACATTTGTCACAACAGCGGTGCAAGGAAAGTTATATAAATGTAGGCTAAAATAGGCACATCATTTGACTATAACACATTGCCTAGAAAATCTAATTAGGGTGTGGGAGGACATTCACCATTTCTAGTCATTTTCAACACGGCGGGTTCCATGTATGATGTTTCTCTCATATTAAATATAAGGCTTATTCTTTTTTGAATAATATTTTTAATGATATATTAACACAAAAATGTTTGAAAAAGCACAAGACACTACAACGCACAACCCCCAGCATTCTTCTATATACATATATCCCTCTCTCAAACCCCTCTAAAGAAAACAGTAAATAATAAAAAGATAACAAATACTGACTTCCCATTTGCCAAGACAAAACAGTGTATCCCTTAATCCTTTTCCCCATTCCCTTCACATATAAATTTCCTGTATTCAATTTACTCTTAATTTTAACATCTTATAAATAAAGAAGAAGAAAAAACACCACTTTCCTTATTGCATCACCTCCTTCCTAACCTAAATAAAATAAAATAAATCACACTTCAGAGCCTGATAATGCCACCTTGTCTAGCTGCAAATAAGTTGTAAGCTGGATCCATTCTTGCCAGAACTGTTCTCTGGGTTTTGCTTTCATTAGTTGTGTTAATTTATCCATCTCTGCAATCTTTGAGGTCTTCCAATATTTTGCATAGATCATTCCTGCCTCTGTCACAATATGCCGAGCCCGTCTACCCATCTCTTTTTCTATCTCTCTGTCAAAGCCAAAAATTCCAGCAAGAATCCTTCAAGTATAAAGTTAATTTTTACAGTATTTTCAAGATTTTCTGCACCTCTTTGTCACATTTCCAGCATTTGTTGCTAGCTTCTTTATACATTTTTGATATTCCCTCTGGTGACATGTACATCATTTTGTAGACATTTTCTCTTAAATTGTAACATATCAAACTTTGGATGTCCTTGGTCCACATCTTCTCCCAGTTCCATAAATGTATGTTATGCACCACATTCCTGGACCAACTCACCATGCAATCTTTGATTTGCTCATCCTCAACAATAGTTTATAGATTCTTGCAATCAGACATTTCTCTTCTTCCTCTAAATAAGTTTCAAATTGATTCTTTGTTGGCTCAAAATTCCAATTCTTCATATCTAATCTAAATCTTTCTGATATTTGTAGATAGGGGAACCACTGTATAACAAGGCATTCTTCTTCCAATTGCTTTCTCTCTTTTAACTGAAAGTTTCCCTTTTCTTAATTCAGCAAGTCCTTGTATGTTGGCTATGTGTCTGCACCTGCTAGGCCTTATGGAAAAAACTTCCAAAGGTGATTTCCACAAAGGGATTTTAGACCATAATATTGGTTTATATTTAACCCACACTTTTAACAAAGCTCTCCTGATCACAATTGTTGAAAGAGGTTTAGGCTTTGAGCTTATAATACCATAGCCAATACCTTTCTCCCACAATGAGATTCAAGGCAGGTTACAATAATTTTAAAAGATACAGCCTAAAACATTTATCACAAAAGTTAAAAAATAATAATTAAATATTACTAGTATTAAATTGTAAGTTAAAAACAGCATAGTTAAAACCAGTAAAAACCATTAAAACTTTAAGACAGCACAGCGCACTACATAAGAAAAATTCACCCACCAAATGCCTGCCTAATAAAAATATCTTCAGCTGCCAGCAAAAAGAGAGCAGGGAGGGGGCCGACCTGACCTCCCATGGCAGAGAGTTCCACAGTCTGGGAGAAGCCACGGAGAAGGCTCTCTCCCAAATTCTTATCAACCGCACTTGCGAAGGTGGTGGGACTGTGAGAAAGCCCTCTCCTTCCGATTTTAGCATTAAAGCTGGCTTGTATAGGGAGATATGGTCCTTCAAATAGCCAAGCCATTTAGAATGTTAAAAGTCAAAACCAACACCTTGAAATCTGCCTGGAAACGGATCAGTTGCCAGTGTAGCTGTTTCAGCAGGGGAGTCACATGATTCCTTTAGCCAGCCCATCAACAACTTGGCCACAGCATTTTGCACCCGCTAAAGTTTCCAAACTGCTTCCAAAGTCAGCACCATGTAAAGTACAATACAACAGTCCAAACTGATGTAACCAAGGCATGTGCCACTGTACTTCTTAAGTAACGGGTGCAGCTGGTGCACTAGTTTTAACTGTGCAAATGCACTCCTGGCCACAGTTAAAACCTGGGCATCAGGCTCAGATCTGAATTTAGGAGTACACCCAAGCTGCGAACCTGAGATTTCAGCGAGTATGTAACTACAACACAGCATGAGTCCCTATTCCCTGATCTGCTTTCCAACTGACCAGGAGCACCTGGTCTGGATTAAGTTTCAATTTGTTCACCCTCATCCAGTTCAGTACTGAAAACAGGCACTGGTTTTGTACTGAGACAGCTTCCTTGGAGTCAGACAGAAAGAAGAGACAGAGATGGGTGTCATCAGCATACAGGTGATGCCACACCACAAAACTCCCGATGAGCTCTCCCAGTGATTTCATGCAAACGTTAAATAACATGTGGGACAGAACAGAACCCTGAGGGACCCCACAGTCCAATGGCCAGGGAGACAAACACAAGTCCCCCAACACAACCTTCTGAGTCCAGCCCTCCAAGAAGGACTGAAATCACTGTAAGTGAAACCACTGGGTCCCATCCTAGAGATGACCCAGAAAGATACCATGGTTGATGGTACTGAAAGTTGCTAAGAGATACAGCAGAACCAACAGGGACATACTCCCTCAATCCAGTTCCCTGCTTGAGACATCCACCAAGGTGACCGAAGCTGTCTCTGTCCCATAGCCAGACTGAAATGGATGTACAGTAGATAATCCATTTCATCCAAGAACCCCTGGAGCTGGGAAGCCACTACATTGCAACACACTGCCCCAAAATGGGATATTTGAGACTGGACAATAGTTCTCCAACCTGGTGGGATCTAAGGCCTCTTTTAGACAAGTTGAGAACCTGCCTTGCTATAGTAAAGCATATACCCAAACAGCCAGTCCTTCTCTGGCTGTTTTCAACAGCCAAGATGGGCATGCATTCAGTATGTACATGATGCTCTCACCTCCCCAAAGATTCTGTCCATATCCTCAGGTTGCACAAATTGAAACGTATCTAACAACACTGGGCAAGCAGAGGCCAAGGTCACATCCACCAAACCTGTATCAACTACAGCATCCAAGTCAGAAATGATTTTACCCAGGAAGTGCTGTGCAAACTATTCATAGTGGGCTCCCGCAGGGGTAGGCAACCTGTGGCCCGCGGCCCGGATGCGGCCCAGCGAGGCCTTGGGACCGGCCCCAGCCCGGTCCTGCCGCCGATTGCCGCCGGGGCCTTTGGCATCTCGCGCAAGGGGCATGGTGCGGCAATTGTCTAAAGAAGCCTCAGAAACATGCATTTATCTTTACATTTTTTTAAAAATCAGCAAATTTTTTCATGTGTCCTCCATTTTTTATGTAAAAAGTGCCCTCCATTTGAAAATTTTGTCCTACATTTGTCCCGGTTTATTTATTTATTTAAATTTTTTTAAAAAAAAATTATTTAATTATTTATTTTTTGGCTTCGGCTCCCCCCAGTTGTCTGAGGGACAGCAACCTGGCCCCCGGCTCAAAAGGGTTGCCTACCCCTGGGCTACCGAGTAGTTTACATATAGCTCTTGCAAGGAAGAATGCAGAAGGCCTTGGCCACTTGAAACAGCACTACTGGATGACATTGTGCGGATGCAATGGTGGCAGTGAAGAACGATTTTTTCACTGCCACCACTGTCATGGTATAAGACTTTCCAACAAGTTACATCCTATGTTTGTTCGTACTCACTCCATGTCTTCTGCCATCACTCTAGACTCTGTCCCACTCACTTCATCACCAGGGTGCTCATTTGGCTCCACTCCATGGAAAGGAACACTTAGGACCAATCATATCCACTGCCCTGGACATTTTCCTATTCCAGAGATCAGCCAAGGCTTCAGCAGGATAATCTGCCAAGGCAACAGGAAACTCCCCAAGAGTCATCAGGAAACCATTCGGATCCATAAGCCTCGTGACTTATGGATCCAAATGGTTTCCTGATGACTCTTGGGGAGTTTCCTGTTGCCTTGGCACATGACCCTCCAACACCAACACCAAGACCAACTCAGCCAGTTCAGGTAGGGAGACTGTTGAACAGCAGGGTGGGCAATACATCAACAGAATCCCTATTCTGTCCCAGACACCCACCTTTAAATAGGCACACTCATATCCAACAGACTGTGGGACAGGCACCTAGTGAGGGAGATGGAATCCTGACAGGCCACTCTGCCTCCTGTCCCCCCACAGAAAACCGAGGTGGACAAAGCTGGAAGAGATTAACATACAAACACCAGCTTCATCCAGCCATGTCTTAATGATACAAGTCAGGTTGGCATGCTCATTCAGGATCAAATCCTGAATCAATGTTGTGCATGAAGTAATGGCTGGATAAAGATAGGAGAAGGGAGGAGGCACAAACAAAACAAAATCCTAACTGAAAGTGGCTATTTCATCAATACAGCTCCACATTTTTCCTTTTTTTATGCTTTGGGACTAGTGCCATCATAGCAGCTATTAGGAGATAAACATTTCCCATCCAAGAAGTGGGGGAGAACCTTTGCCTCACTTGCATAGAATAGCCTGTTGCTTTTTTTTTTAATAAGCAAAGGGGCACAGTTTCAGTAGGTCAGATACATATTTAGTCACTTTTCAGACTCGCTGAAATCAGTGAAATATAAATTAATTGTATTTTCAATGGATTTATTTAAAACACAGCTAAGGGTGCATCTATACTGTAGAAATAATGCTATGTGACACCACTTTAACTGCAATGGCTCCATCCTACAGAATCCTGGGATTTGCAATTTTTGATAGAGAAGGCTAAGACTTTGTAAACTACAAATCCAAGGCTTCCATAGTATGGAACTACAGCATTTAAAGTGTGGTCAAATGCATTATTTCTATAGCTGTACCCTGTGTCTGGATGCAAATCACAGTGTTGAATTCGAGGAACATTCCACATTTGGCCCACTCACAATAAAGTAATAACTAAACTGAATCTCACTCTGGTTTTTACTTTTATATGATCTAAAAATACATGTGTTAATTTCTCAATACTACCAAGACTTATGAATAAATGTACACATGAGCAAAGGCAACTTACCAAAGCTTGCCTGCACCAGTCTCCATCTAGGAAACAAGAAGTGAGGGAGACCCACATTTCAATAGACTAACACCTGCAAACTGTTCCATCACCATGGGTCCTACCATTTTGTGACTCCTGTCTATTCTGCTTTCAGCTCCCAACGGCTCCTTAGAGCCTGACTGAAAACACTTCACTATAACAGTTGAGCAAACCTGAACTCAGGGATGTACCAAGACAGCTGGCATTGGGTATACTATTGAGTTAAAGACCTGCACCCATTGGAGTTCGGTTTTGCTGAGATGCTTTTCTGCTTTTCCTCCACCCCATTCAGAAGAGAGGAGACCTTGGCCAAGGGGCAGGTGAGAGAGGGAACAAGAACGAAGGTTCCTCAGGGGTAAAAGGGAGGCCCACAGCCAAGCCCTCCTGTTCCTCCCTCCTTCATTCATCAGAGAAAGCTGATACTGAGCACTGAGCCACAGACCTGCACCTGCCTTGGAAGGCCAGCCAGAGAGGAGTAGCAGACCCTGCCACCTCAACTCCTTTCTGGATATCTGTGCTCTCTCTCTTGTATGCTCCCTTCAGGACCTCTCCAGCTGGCCTAACTAGTGAGCAAGCAAGTGATGCCACCTATGGGAAAGCTGCAACGACACAAAAAATGCCCAGTTCCAAAAATCAGAGAAGAAGAGGCGGAGGAGGGTGGCTGAGATGTGGGGAGGGAGGGAGGAAGGTGGGGACAGTAGAGGCAGTCTGGGAGAGAGGTGGAGGTGTTGTGGTGTCAAGGCAGGCAGGGGAAGTATGGGATGGGAAAGGGGATGGAGAGGAGTGAGAAGGATGACACTGAAGGAGATTTCTGCAGTAGTATTCTTTTCCTAGGAGGCAGCGGCAATCGAGGTGCAGTGGAGACAGAACAATAAAGTGTTTGTTTGCAGCAGCAGCGCCTGTAGCATGCATGTTTTGAGGGGGACAGGGTTTAAAATATTTTCAGTTTTCTCACCTTTGCAAGGGGATGCACCCATTCCCCAACCCATGAAAATATGGTCAACTATATGTGTATATATATGCGTGTAGACACACCCACACATAAACATATACACAGTTAAATCAAGGCAGAGGAAACAAAATGAAAAGGAAATTTACTGCCTCTGGGAACATGGACTATATTGCTATGGACCTGACTAGAAGCAGTCTCTCCTTCTATCTCCTAGATATAAAATCTGTAAACAATACTGTACTTTTTACTAATCTGCTTTAAACTCCCAGAGACATATACTTTGGAAAATATGTATACTAATGTCATGTGCTCTCAAGAATGTCAAAACAATTATTTCTACCATTAGTAATTTACTGTAAATTTTAATTATCTAGGACAACAGCAAAACAGTGCTGGGCTAGGACAAAAGAGCTGCACAAGTCTCTGAAATCCACAACAGACTATGACGGTAAATGGGTGACTTTGGCTCAAGCCTGCTATCTCTCAGTTCTAGTCTAACTTCAAATAAAATCGGCACCACTGAAGAGAGACGCACTACAAATGCAATAAATACTATAACTAACAGGAGGATTATAAGAGAAGGTTTTTAACTAGAATTAAAAACAAGAAGTTCTTCTAATAATTGGGTTTATGTCCCTGTTGTAACAACCTTGGAAAGTACAAAGTTATGAAAAATCCTGCGTTTTGTTTTCACTTAAAAAAGAAGGATGATAAACACCAAAGAGATGAAAATAAAAACTACTGAGATAAGACAACTTTTATAAGACAAACTGGGGCAACTGAGTAAGTTTGTGAACTTCAGGGTAAAACAGCTGCCCCTCTGGAGCAATATTTACTTTAGTCAAATGACTCTATAAAATAATTTCATTTGACTTGTACTTCTTTGTATATATGCCACTCAATATTTCTAAGTGAAAATTTGAGGACTTGTACTACCTAGTCATTATATATACATTTTAAAGATGTACACACAAACCTCCCTTTAAATTTTAAAGCAAACATATTATTAACTCAAGCATATTATTAATTAATACAGAGTACATAGAGTCAGTCCTCCACATTTGCAGCTTTGACTTTAGCGGATTTCATTATTCACAGATTTGAGCAATATGTTTTCTAGAAAGGAATCTCTAGTTCCTTCAGTGACACTCTATAGTCAACATTCAACTGAAGGCACGTTGGTGGCTCTAGATATTCCCAAGAGAACACTGCTCCAAGCATTTGTAGGTCCTCCAGCACAATTCTATGGTCACTGTCTGGCTGATGTTGACTACAGAGTTAAGCTGGAGGACCTAGAGATTCCTAGAGGTGTTCTCTCAGATTTAAAAAAAGGTGTTTTTTTAATTTGTGGGTTTTCCACTTTCATGGGGGTTCTGCACCACTAATCTCAGAGAATGTGGAGGGCCCACTGTATATTAAAATAAAAACAGACATGTATTTCAATTCAGAAAGGAAATGAGAAAGGGAAAGATTCCCAGAAATTACAGTCCTCCCTCTGTTTTCGCAATTTTGGAAATTGCGGCCCTTGCTTATGCGTGAGGGACGAACAGAGGGAAAAATAATGAGGCGTATGCTCCCATGGCCACATGCCTATATTCAAACGAATGGGCTTGAATATATGAGAAACTCCATTTTCGCTGGGTTTGGTGGTGTCCGGAACGGATCCTCCGTGAAAACAGTGGGTCAACTGTACATACATTGGAAATTTCTAGAAAAATGGTTCACCAAGGCTTGCATATATATAATTTCTATAACTGTCCGAAACATTTCCCCATTTATACTTACTATTTAGTAGAATCTGACAATTGATACTCTCGTCGTCTGTCATAGCATTCTTGTATTCCTGGGTCATTCCATAAACTCTTTATTGCATCTACATAAGGGTTCTGAAATGAGTTCACTTTCTCTATATCAACATCTCGAACTAGCTGTGCATTACTCTGTTAAAAAAAACACACAAAAATCCAATTATAGACACATTCATCATCAATACACACAGTAAGATATAAGTGTCTTCATTTTGAAAGGGTAATGATTGTTTGCATGAGGACATTAAGAGGATGTCCTTTCAGAGACATGCAATAAGGCCTTTTTAATGTTACTAATGTTCACGAGGCTAAGAAAACCGAATGGGGTCAACAGGTGACTTGAAGCCACACGTATAAATATTATCAGCTTTTCTGAAATTTAGAAAGAGAAAATATCTTAATAATAAAAGGCACAGCAATAGTCAGGGTAGTGAGACAAGAGAGACACAAAAGGTAATGAAACAGGGGAAAAAAGGAGAGAGTGGTGGTTGGTGGTCAGTAGAGCTAGATAGATTAATGTCTATGATGTAGGGACAATTCAGGCTATATGAAAGCTGGGAGACAGGGACTATAATCTGACTGATGCTTGTCAAACTTCATTTAAACACCCTTATATTCCCTAATGTTACTAAGCATTATCCTAATACATATGAAGGCCTAACAAATGTGAATACAAATGTGGATTTATGATATATATATAGAGAGAGAGGGAGGGGGGAGGGAGAGGGAGCGCTACATTACAACACCATTTTACTACGCCATTGGATATTATGGAACTTGAGCATCCACAGATTTTTTTTTATCCAAGTGGGGTCCTGCAACCTAACTCTAGCAGATACCTAAGGCCTACTGTAGTGGGACTATTACTTGCTTGGACTTGGAAACTATGCTTCTTTTCATGCACACCAAAATAGAAGCTGTCTTTTTTGCTGTAGCATCACATTAACGGCTAATGGTCAACTTGAAATCAACAATAATCCCAAGGTCCTATCTGTATCTAGTATGTCTGTGCCAAATATCCCCTATCCAATAATTTGGTTTTCGTGACCTAAAAGTAGAATTTTGCATTTGTCTGTTTTCATTTGATTAATTTCAACCCACTTTTCTAGTTTGTCTGGACCCCTTTGAATTCTGTTTCTGTACTCCTAAGTAAGCACTCATAGAATTTCAGCTCTAAAAAGGAGAACAGAAGTGGTGAGGATAGATTGATTAGTAAGTACAGCTTCTTGTCTTATACTCAGTTTCTTGGGAATATTACTTTGCGTTTGGCCATACCCACATGGCAGTCAATTTGTGATGGTACCCATCAGCTTCTCAAATTTCCAAATGAACCTACAGGTCCTGATATAAAAAGATGTTCCCCAAATTGGAAGAGTCTCCAGGAAAGCATTTAAAGAAGACTGGACCTGAAAGAGGGGAACCTGGAAAGCACCTATACATATAAAGAGGTATTTTCTATTTGCGTCTGGACTGTAGTACTGCAAACATTGAATTAAAATCTTGGAATTTTTCCACTAAAGAAATTATGAAAATTATGGAATATTTAATGACAAAAATAACTTTTGAAAGGTACATTACCAAGGTCAAGCTTGCATGATATAATTTATGCTTTAGACTTCCCCATTAAAGGCATCACTGCATGGCCAACACAGCTACCCCGAATGTTTCCAAAGTCAAGCTAGTGTCTGCTAATGCTAGTGTCAGCTAATCTCCACTTTAGCAGAAATGGGTATATTTCTGCCAGGGTTTCAGGACTAATATGTCTTCTTCTTTATGTTCTTGTTTATGTTTATCATATAAGTTGTCTGGGTAAATTTTTATTCTAGGTAAGTAATTAAATAAATATTTGTCTCCATTGTCATTTTTAGAGTTTGATTTTAATACCAACACACACTTAGCAGGCAATCTGTTCAAGTGGTTTCTCCATTACATTTTGCAAAATCTGTCTTCCTAACACCTCTTTTGTTGTTGCTGTTGTTTATGTTCAAGTAATTTATGATTTATGGTGACCCTGAGGCAAACCTATCATCAGGTTTTCTTGACAAGATTTATTCAGAGGGGGGTTGCCACTACCTTCTTCTGAGGCTGAGAGTGTGATTTCCCCAAAGTCACCTAGTGGGTTTCCATGGACAAGCAAGACAGAGGTTTTGATCCCTGGTCTCCAAGTCATAGTCCAGCACTTAAACCACTACCCAATACTGGCTTCCTCTCACTTTTTTTCCTTTCTGTGAGCCTCCGGGTCTTTTGTTTGTGGTTTTATGTACTCGGTTGCCTTGAGTACAAAATATAACTTATCTTATTCAGGCATAAAGCATGTGTGGGTGTATATAACATATTACCACCTCTTTAAAATATACATGTATATGACATAAAAAAGGACTAGTTACTGTTTCTAAGTAATCATTACAAGCATTCAAATACAAGTTTTCATATTAAGTGGCAGCCCCAATGCTTCAAAATCAGCTATATGAACTAAGAAAGGCTGAAACGATCTTCATTTGCTTATGCAAAAATCTTTTGATTCCATTCAGTATACTCACTACATTCTTTTGCAGGGCTAGACTTAGACAAGTGAGGAGTCTGGAATATACAATCTGTTTAATTCAAATACCAAACGAAACTTTAATTTCATAATCTGGAAATCCCCCTTCCTTGTTTGCTTTGCTATCAGACATAGCTAAACAAACAGTCTCAATTTTTAATTTTTAGTTTGTTTGGAGTAACCACAGTAACAGCACAGAGATTTGAACTGAAGCAGTTATCTTTTCTTTAAGCAAGCAGACTGTATTACTGCACAACCCTTTCAAAGAAATGTCTACCAATTCTCAAAGTTAATGTCAGAAGGGGAGATAAGGAGGTTCAGCAATTAGCTTGGGAGCCTAATGAATATCCACAAGAGACAAATGAATTTAACTGAAATATTATATAACACCAGCAGTTACAAACACTGTACAGTACTTCATACTAACAAAGCACTTACTTTGGCCAAAATGTCTTCATAGTTAATATTCATTGGCTGAATCTGCACAGCAGAAATAATCCAGTCTGACGCCATTTTAACTGCCATGACTCAATTTTCTGGAATTCTGGGGAATGTAGTTTTGTGAGACATTTAGCCTTCTCTATCAGGGAGTTCTGGTGCTACAACACATTACACTTCTTATAATTCCATAGCATAGTGCCGTGGCAGTTAAAACGGTGTAAAACTGGATTATTTCTGCAGTGGAGATGCAGCCATTAACTGTTCTGTGAATGAACAGAAGAAGTGGCTAAAATATCTCTAGAGCAAGGATAAGCATGTTTATACAGGTTGATTCTCCCTTATCCAGGATTCTGAAATATTCCAAAAACTATTACCTTCAAGCTATGTGTACAATGTGTATATGAAACATAAATGAATCTTGTGTTAGGACTTGGGTTCCATCTCCAAGATAGCTCATTATGTATGTACATTATGTATGCAAATACAAGTATTCCAAACTTAAAAAACCCAAAATCCAAAACATCTTTGATCCCAAGCATTTCAGATAAGGGAGACTCAACCTGTCTATGACGTCGAACTCTGCAAGATGATCTAGACTTGGCATGCCTGAAGTAAAACATTATTTTATTGGGCTTACTGTTAGCATGGTTGAATCCACATCCAACCCAGCATAACTATTAGCTACATTGCAATAATTAATTATTACAGTAGTGCCAATATTAAAATTAATTAGGTAATACTGTTGAGTCTCAGCTGCATTGTTCCAATTTACAACATCTGAAATTAACAGCATATCTCTAGAAAGAGATAAATGAAAGTCTCACCCACTGTGCATAGAAGGATAAAGCAACTGAAGTCTTGGCACTGCTGGAGGGAACGGATTTCCTTTGTTTAATCAGAAAGGGGAGCATGACACTGAGGAAGAAACTAGAATCCTGCTGTTGCTTGGAGGAAGAGGTTTCCTTTGCCTACTTAGAAGCAGGACATGATGGGGAAGAAAAAGCTGTAACCCTGCCTTGAAGGAAGGGGTTTCCTTTGTCTGCTTATAGGGGGAGACATGAAATAGACGAAGAAGCTAGAATCTTGTGAGCTTCACTGTGCCTGGAAGGAGCTTCCTTTGCTCTATGTTTTAAACTTTTAATCCTCTTTAAAATCAGTGGCAAGTTGATTAAAACACCCAACTTTGTGCTACATCAGTTGCACTGTAATGCATTCTCTAGTCTCCAATGATTTCCTATGGAACTGGCTCCCCCATTTACATCAGTCTCAGTTTTACATCACAACTTCAGAAACATAAATCAAGACTTGCTTTTACAATCAGGGTGGATTCACTTATGCCAAGAAATACAGATGTTCAATTATAGCAATAAAAAAATCCAAACATAGAGGAAAGATTTTTTTATACATTTTTATATTATTCAGTGATATAGTTCGTTACATATTTCACATGAAAACTTAAACAACAGTATAATATCGTGAAATTCGTCTGCATGTTCTTAGTTACATTTTGTACATTACACTGTTCCTTAATTATTTTCTTTATAATTAAATATCCCTCCTCCCCCCCCAAAACATTCTTGCACTCATTTTGTTTGGTGTAGTACTTAAACATCTTATAATTGTATTCTTTAAATTGTTCTGTTAAAAGAATAATTTGATTTTCAGTTCAAATCTGTATTTAGAAAGTATACAATAAAATATATACATCAATATTTGTTTGCATCCATTTGTCTGTGCACGTCAAAACCAAAGTCTTAATTATCTGTTCCTTATGCACTTTCCAAAAGAGAGGGAGAAAAAAAAAAAGCCGGTGACTTGAATAAATTAACGACGCAAGACCTTTGTTACAGATATTATAATTAGAGGTAGCTACTTCCCCAGTGTGTAGGGAAACTCGACAAATGAGCTTATCTGTTCAGACCTTGGAATTATTCTGTGTAACTAATAATATGATAAAACAGGTCGTCTAATACAACTATAACCCAAAAGATTTCTAAGAAAATTTCCCATAAATTATTACCATTTGAATAAATCCTTAATTGCTATACTTATGTGTTTAGAAGGCACATATAGGGACTTCTTTTGACTATGACCATTTTTTTTTTTTTTTGCAAAAATTGACTAAGGATTCCCAATCTTTGTTTGATTTTTCAGACTAATTTCCTCTTATTAAATTAGTCAATCTATCAAATTCAATCATTTCCAGACTTTTCCTTAGCCATTCATCTATAGATGGTGTATCACTGTCTTTCCATTTCCTTGCATATACCATCCTAGCTGCAGTGATTAAGTACAAAAGGATTTTTAAATGATTCCTTTCAGTCTTTTCTTCAATAATATTTAATAAAAAGGATTCTGGTTTAAATTTGATTTGAGTTTGGAGTATTGTTTGTATTGAAGTATGTATTTTTTTCCAGAAAAAAATTGCTTTCGGGCAGGACCACCAAATATGATATAGTGTGCCTTCATTTTCTTTGCATTTCCAACAGTTACCTTTTCTTTCTTTTTTAATTTTTGCAATTCTGTTTGGGGAACGATACCATCAATGGATCATTTTGTACAAGTTTTCTTTTACATCCATTGATAATGTGAATTTTAAATCCCCCCAAGCTCTTTATAGAGGAAAGATCTGAGTTCTTTAGTTGGCATAATAATTTTAAGCATGTGCATGTGCAATTACTACCATCAATCTCCTTTTCTTCCTCTTCCTTGAAAAGATTCCAATGTGAAATACACATACCCATTTTTAAGGAAAAGCAAGTAAAATATAAATTAAAATAGAAGTTTTAAAATATCTACAGTAAGAGTGAACAGCCAACAATCCAATTACAAAAAAATGCCAATCAATATATCTAAAGTCAGTTTGAACTGAAATTTTCTTTTAATGCCTAAGAAAAGAACATTTTGAGTTCTTCTGAGTTCAAAAAATGCAGTTTGTGCCAATCTGTTCTCTTCTGAAAGGCATTCCAGGGTTGGAGTGCCACCAAATGCACAACACATTCTTTCCTAATTATAAAAAAGCCTCCTCCAAAGATCACATACAGGCAGGATGGTCTCTTCCAACTCTATGATTCTAAAATATCCTAACAAAAATTAGTTCCTGAGATGCTAAGAGCTTCAGTGGTGATCAATAACACCTCAGTAGCAAATTAAGAATTTTCACATGTAGCTGTATGGAAATAAAAAAGGCAAAATTATAACAACCAAATTCTCTACCACATGAACCCTCCAAATCACTGAAAGGGCAGAACCATGTATGACATATTAAAGCAAATCAAGCAAGAAGACCAAATCAAATTAAGCAAATGACATTCAGGATAATAGCAATAGCAAGTACATTTCTATACCGCTTACCGATGTATTAAGCAGTTTACAAAGTGTACGTTTAATTGCCCCCAACAAGCTGGGTATTCGTTTTAGCGAACTATAGAAGGATGCCAGGCTGAATCAACCCTGAGCCCCTGGCTGGTACTGAACTCACAACCTCGTGGTTTGTGAATTAGTGGCTGCAGTACAAACATTTAACCACTGCACTACCAGGGCTCCAAAAATAAACATAATAACTTGTGCTTTCTTATAATTCACAAACAACTTTTTCACATCTCAGAACTCATTTCAGAGGAGCTACGACAAGCATTCTACTTGAGGCACTTTTGATTCATCCCCCCACCCCACCCCGGTGCTGTTCTCAATCACAAGATGCATTACACAAGATTTGATATGATTTCTATAATTATTTTAATTCATAATGTACCCCTTCCTGAAGTTCAAAGAACACTGTAATTATTTTATAGTAAAATTGGATTATTATTCTATTAATTGTTATCATAAGATTTGTTCAAAGTATACATTTCTATAAATTAATAATCAATATGGTGTCAGTCAGACAAACACTGCACACGTACCTGAAAAATATAGTCTGAATTATTGTATGTAATATTGCTAAGGATTATCAGGTAATTGCTTGAAAAAGAAAAAGGTCCTAAAGTGTCTACCTCTTTTTTTTAAAAAAAAATGTAAAAGCAAATAGTGTTGTAAAGATATAAATGAACAACCACATAACTGAAATAGGCCAACAGTATCCACAAGTCTTAAAACACACGAATTTCTGCACAGAAATCTTCAGATTTTGAAAGTCTGTTAAACTACTCACTAAAGTACTCAACAATCTCAGCAAACCCATCACCCCACTGACATGCAGGCCACTGGCTGCTACAGAAATAAAAACGTTTTCCAATAGGTTAAATTTAACTCCGCAAAAATGATTTAACATCATGCTTGTAAAGCACATTATCAAAAGCTAGAACCTTGTTTTAATCTATAACAAGTCAGACTATAAATCAACTCAGCTCAGTGTTGTCTACTCTGTAGTGGGGCTGACCAGTGATGTTGGGAGGGAGTGTCTGGTTACGTGGGTGAAGCCAGGCACCCCGTTCCTGGCCTTACAGCCCATGGTGTAGCCCTTCAGAGGTAATGCAGCAGTAGTGGCAGGTAAACAGTATATTGTGGCTCCATGGCATGCAGGTGTATGAACACTTGTCAGTTGCTGCACCTGCTCAGGACTGGAAATGTGTCATGGCATCCTGTGGTAGCCTGCCCACTTCTATAGGCCTGGTGATGCCTCATTTTTCTCCCGTTATGTGGATATGTGTCTCACTGAATCTAGATTGTGTTTTGATACTGAGGTACTACCTGTAGGAAGCATGTTTCTAGATATTACACTGGGTCCATGGTATCTGCTGGGGTTTAGTTCCAAGACCTCCCATGGATACCAAAATTTATGGCTGCTCAAGTCCCATTATATACAGTGGAGTAGTAAAATTGTGCCCCTTATATAAAGTAGTAAAATAAAGATTTACTTTTTGGAATTTAAAAATAATTTTTTTAAGCTATGGATGATTGCATCTGTGAATACAGAGGCCTGGCTGTATTTAAACCTAAAACCTTTCCTGTATGAAAATACTGTTTCCTGGGCAGAAAATGTTATTCTCTCTACAAAACAAAATTCTACATGTCTGAATTTTGTGCAGAGTTAGTGCTGAACTTTAAAGATTCTCACCAGTCCAAGTTTCTCAAAACTTGAAAAATATGTTTTTGACAATTTTCTGAATATTTTAAAATGTTCTCTCTATCCTTAAAAGGTAGGCATCAGGAAAGCTGAGCTCTCCTGCTCCTAACCTGTCACTTCCCCTCAATCTCTCTTCCATTTTTCCATCTCCCTTCCCAGGTTTCCAAATTAGAAATATTCCTATGTGGGAAAGGGTTTATTGCTGCTTTACATGTGATTATACATGTCAGGTCAACCCTCAGAGGGATAGCTTAAAAGACTGCTAGGAATATAAACACATAAATGAAGAAATTCCATGAGAGTTTTTCCCCCCCGCTGAGCAACAAGTCACAAAAGGGGGGGGGGGAATTATACTGAAGGGGTGGGAAGCATGGCATGGCTGGCAAGAAGAGTGGACTTACATGTAAACTAGCTGAAGTCCGTGGCTCTAGATTTACAGAACAATGGTTGATGTTACGTTTAGAGTTTTAACTTATGAACATTCTAGTTCTTATCAATTAAATAAAAATTAAACATCAGAATGAACTTTGGTATGAAGCATCTCCTCAGTGAAATATACAAGGGGTCAGAGCAGATGGGCACGAAAGAGCGGCCAGGATCCGCTCCAGCCACAAGTAGGTTGGGACTGTGCTAACCATGCGGGCCGCTTCCAAAGCAGACCATGGCCACTGTACCCAATCCACACCACCAGGACCCAGATTATCCTGACTCTTTTTTGCTTTGGTCCGAAAGACCAGAGCACAGCTTCGGGCTGAGTTCAAGGTGTGTGCGCGCGTCATTTTAACTTCATGCCTCTAGAGCAGCCAGAAGCTGCTTCTTTTGGCCTGTCTGTTTCGAGCCAAGCTTTCAAAAACACCATATTTAACAAAAATCCAACATTTTTACCATGTTTCTGGGGAAATGGTTTGAAGTAGTCAGGCTAGAATTGTTTTACCAGTAACATTTTAACTAATTAAGTTATAATGATGAGAACTGAGACTTGTGCTTTGTGCTGGCCCGGGCTAATTTTAGGGCTCTGTAGGACTGGGAGTCCAAACGTGCCCAGCCCTACTTTTGGCACCTGTGTGCCATCTTGCCGCACTCCTGTCCACATGGGGCACATGACGATGACACGTGAGTGTCCGAGCACCCAAAAGCCACAAGACAGAAGGGGTGGCATCATGGCGCTCGATTGCCTTAAAAAGAAGCTGCCAAGAGTATCGGTACCATGCTGTGTGGCTGGCACAGGGGCAAAAATGTCTTTATCCCGAGTCACTGAGAGATTCTTACCAGTATATTTTTATGTTTTAAAAAACATTTGTTGTTGTTAACTGTCCTCAAGTCAATCTTGACTCATGGCGACCCTATGGATGAGACATCTCCAAGACCCTCTGTCCCCCACTGCTCTGCTTAATTCCTCCAACCCCATAGCCATGACTTCCTTAATAGAGTCCATCCCTCTAGCATGTTGTCTTCCTCTCTTCCTGCTTCCCTCTACCTTTCTCACAATTATTTTTTCCAATGAGTCCTTCCTTCTCATGATGTATCTGAAGTATGACAGCCTCAGTTTGGTCATATTGGCATCCAGGGAGGTTTCCGGCTTTATCTGCTCTAGAACTCTTTTGGCTGTACATCTTCCTTAGCACCATATCCCAAGTGAATGGATTTTTTTTCCTATCTAAGTTTTGTGCTCAGTTGTGTATCTTTGCATTTTAGAATCTTTTCTAGTTCTTTCATAGCCACCCTCCCCGTTCTTAATCTTCTTCTGATTTCCTGACTGCAGTCCCCATTTCTATCAATGTTTGATCCCAGGTTTGGGAATTCTTTTGCTATTTCTATCTCTTCATTATCTAGGTTGAACTTTTGAAGATCTTTGCTGGCCATTAGTTTGGTTTTCTTTATGTTCAATAGTAAGCCTGCCTTTGCACTTTCTACTTTCATCTTCCAAAGTAGGTGTTCCAGGTCTATGAGGTTTTCTGCTAGTACTATGATGTCATCTGCATATCTTAGATTTTTGATATTCCTTCCCCTTATTTTCACTTCTCCTTCTTCTGTATCCAAGCCTGCTTTTCTTATAATATGTTCTGCGTACAAGTTAAACAGATGGGGTGAAAGGATACAGCTTTGTCTGATCCCTTTGCCAATTGGGAACCATTCTGTTTCTCTGTGTTCTGATCTGACAGTAGGCTCTTTTCCTGAGTTCAGATTCCTCATCAGGACTATCAGATGTGTTGGCACTCCTATGTCTTCACTACAGTCCATAAAACAGCTGCTGATTTTGTTTTGGAATTCCCTGGTGCGCTCCATTAGCCATCTTAAGTTTGCCATATGGTCCTTAGTGCCTCTTCCTTTCCTGAATTCCGCTTGAACCTCTGGGATTTTTCTCTCCATGTATGGTTTGAAAATCCTAATAAGGTTTTAAAAACCCAGTAAGTTTAAAAACACTCCATAAGAAATTTAAGTTTCTTTTCATAGGCGCGTTACAGAGCGCCGAGAAGCATCGCTCTGCTGCCGCCGCCAGTTACAGCACAAAGGAGCCACAGCTGCCAAACCGCGTGGCTCCTCTGCGCTGCAAATAAGAAGCGCCAAAATGGCGCTTCTCTGTGCAGCGCAATTATGACGCCGCGAGGCGCCAATGGCGCACTCACGGCATCATATGTGCCGTGCGACATGCGGACACAGCGTGTCTGCCGCGTCAAGATGGCAGCGTCCATGTGGAACGGGGCGCTGCCATTTTGTACAGACTCGGTCCGTATTAGGGTTAGGGGCGTCCGGAAGGGCCTTCTCAACCCTAATACGCACCGAGTCAACCCTACTATGCTGCTTTGGTGCGTCTGTAACACGCCATAGTTCCACTAAAATGCATCCATCCCAAGATTATACTTTGCAGACTATGCTTAGCTCTGCAGTATGTCTGCAGTAACATACAAATGTACCGTACAATACAATTATCACTACAAATACCATATGATGGATTCAGGTGTTTAAAGCCATTTAAACTCCAGCTTTAAATCTTGCTATGCTTAAAACTAAGTATCTTGCGCATCTTTCAATTAAGCTATCAGGTAAACTAGCTGAAGTGTTAATTTAATTATTTCTGAAAATTATCATTTGCTCCATTCCCAACAAAACCAGACCCAAATCCTGGACAATGAATACCTGGGGACAGAGATGAGATATAAGGAACAAGACTAGGATAGGACACTACAAAATGTGGAGGTTAAGGCCATAGGCTTGACGCAGGTCACAAACTATTTGGAGAGCACTGGCAAGGCTATGTCCACAAAACTAAGTACTGGGTACCTATGTCAAATAGTACCAGCCTTTTCCCACTTTTTCCCATTCTTTCTAAATTCTGAACAATGTTTTTTAAACAGATCTAGAAAAACATGAAGAAAAAGCAGCAGTGTCCAACACACACTGAGACCTGGAAGCAAGCCAAAACAAAACAAGACCCAGAGGGACTTGTGTTGAGAAAAATTGCAGAAAGCATGCCCTATGCTGGATGGGTAAAATATAAAGCCAACTTTCAATTCCCACCAGACAAAAACAAACAACCCCCCCAGGCTTTCTTCATTCAATCAGAACATGAATTTAGAACCCATCAAGTCAATGGTTATTAGGTATTTGCAGAGCAACCACACAGTCAGTGATTTGTGACATAGTCAGATGCCAATTAACTTTATCTTATATTTATCCCCCCATCTGTGTAGGTCACACTCTATTTTACCAACATAAGTTTTTACCTTTTGTTCAAAACTGATTTTTTCCAAGCCAGCACTAAAGAGTATAGTACTATAACCAGTTCTAACACTTATTACTAGCCACCATCAAAGCATAACTGTTCTCTAGGTTCCCTGCAGCTTAAGGAACAATGTCTTAAACAAGTGTTCAGTGTCTCTTTGAACGATATAAACATAGACAGGGTCTTTTAAAAGCAGAGCTCCTACGATGACTCATTTTTCATCATTAACCATTAGCTGAAGACCTTCACAGAGCATTCCTCCCTCATCTCAATAAACATTTAATGTAGTTATAAGTTCATGGACTATGCTGGATAATTTCCAGAGACTAGGGCTGCTGCCTCACAGCAGAATTAATGCACTTTGACACCACTTTAAATGTTTTGGCATTTGGAATCCAGGACTGGAATCCTGGCATTTATAGTTTGTTGTATCACCAGAGCTCTCTAATAGAGAGGGCTAAATATCTCATAAAATTACAAATCCCGGAATTTAATAGCACTGACTCATGGCAATTAAAGCAGTGTAAATCTGTATTAATTCTGCAGTGTAGATGCACCCCAGGAAGCCACACTGGACCCTCTGAAAGAGAAAGGTACTCTCACCCCTGCTGAATTAATTGCTGCCGTGGCAGTGGCAAAATAACACTTCCTTTTAAACCTAAGTTGCACATGATGATACATCTTTTTGTAAGGAAAAAAATAATGCTTTCCTGTGTTTTCTCCTGCACGTCCTGCAGGTTTCACTTGCACACATCCCCCACCAAAATTGGTGATGTAAATGATGATGTAGTAGTAAATTTAGCAGGCTGCATGTCCTCTTGTCTGCCCATTCCTGACCAATGTGATTCAGTGGCTGACTACTATTTTTTTTAAGGGTATGCCTCTCTTTGTTCCTCACAGGCTACTTTCTCAAAAATACAATAACAATCCCACACTCAGTTCCATACAAAAGTCCCATCTCAGGTCCAGGATCAAGGAACTGGAAGACTACTCTTTCCACACAGGCTTCTGAACCTTTAGAAACTTGACAGTTGGAGTATCAGTGGAACATCTTTACCTGTTACACTGCTGCCATGTGAGACTCTAAATATGCTATACTGCAGTCTTAAGCAATTGGCTAAGTGGAATGGACATTCTGGGGTAAGCAGTTAACAATTACGCATGTCCTCTCCTTTCAGTCTATTCAATAAAGGCAAGTGTATTTCTTTACTGATAGGGAGTGGTGAAAGAATAATAGTATGATACATCTTTAACTCACTCCAGGATGGAGCTTTGGGGAAAGGGAGGTGCTTAATCCTGTCAAAACCTGCTGAATTATATTGTAAACATGTTTGAACAAAAAGCTTCAGGTTTGTACTTATGATAGCTCCTTTCAAATTTTTAGGAAACAGACATTATAAATGTTGATTTTTTTTTCATATTACATAGTTTCAGTGTCTATACAATACAGAGGTCAATATGTTTACACTTATCCCTCCACATTTGTCGGGGTTAGGGGCACAGGACTCCTATGAATGTGGAAAAATTACAAACAACAAAAACTCTCTCTCTCTCTCTCTCTCTCTCTCTCTATATATATATATATATATATATATATACACATACATATGTGTGTGTGTGTGTGTGTGTGTTTTACCTGAGAGAACATCTCTCTAGGAATCTCTCGGTCCTCTAGTGCAACTCTGTGGCCAATATCTGACAGACATTGACCACAGAATTGGGCTGGAGGAGCTACAAATGCCTAGTGGAGTGTTCTCTCTAGGTCCTTCAGTGCGACTTTTGGTTAAAATTGACCATAAAATTGCACTGGAGGGCCTAGATATTTCTATAGAGAACATATTAATAAAATCTGTGAATAATCAAATCTGCAATTGTGGAGGGACAAGTGTATATATTTTAATATTTTTACAATACCAGATAACTAGGTTTATTTTAGGACCAGATGTTGATCAGGTCATTATTAATCAATCTGAAACCTGATCTCTTGCTCTGGCCATCTACAGGGATGCTAGAGTCATAAAATGTTGCGGTTCTCAAACATGAATCTTGGGCTCTTGAAGTAATCTCCTTTTTCTGGTATGTTACAGGAATTCATTTATATGATAGCTGGGCTTCTGTAAGTGCACTGCTTCCTGCAATTATCCTTGGTGATTAATTTCACCACAAAATTAGGTTACTGCTTATGTAATACTATTAATAGATAAATGTCAATATCTTAAAACTGTTGAGATATACAAAGAAGACTGGAATGAATATCATTTATTTTAAAACAGAAGTAGTTTTACTGTAAGAATATGCCATTTACCATAAACTTTTAAATAGTATCTTAAGAGCATTATATTCAAAAATCTCTTGTGGGTGAGGTCAGTCAGTTGCAGTGAGACCTCAACTAGGTTCAGGAAACTGGAAAGAATAAAGCTTCCTGCTGTGCCAGGGAAGAGATTTAAAAGCGACTGGCAGTCTTCGTGAGAACTAGGGCGGGTTCCTGTGTATAGTAGACTGAGCCTGAGAGAATTATATCCATCTCAGTAGTAGTTGGTAACTTTGTACAGTCACCACCTGTAAAATGGAAGAAAGAGACAGCCTTGATATGAACTGTGACAGAAAATAAAATGGGCTGTATATGACACTAGATGTCCACATTCAGAAGAGTGGAATCTAGCAGAAACAGGACGGGTATTCAACTCCTGCTCTGTCACAGAAACCCATGAACGTACTCTGAAAACCTAGTTTTCAGGTGGTGTGGAAAGCTTCAAGGCAAAGGAAATTCTGCAGTGCTGCTGTTAGAATTTAGAATTTATCTAATTCTTTCTTAGAGCCATTTAAACCAGCAGCCATTGTCATCACACTTTGTGGCAGAGGCAGTGGGTAAGTTAGTTAAGCAAGCAAGGCCAAGAAGGTCAAAGAACACAGTGTGCCTCAGCCAATGGCTCTTGTGGCATCACAGTTCAAAGGGCTGAACACAAGTGAAAAATCTTACAAGGAGGGGGTTTTCAAGCTTCAGTTCCTTACACTACACAAATCAGTATAAGACACTACCCTGAGTCCCTATATTGGGACAAAGGCAGGATATAAACTGCAAATGCAATGCATCAGGCAATGTAGCTTTTAGGCAACTTCATGCCACAGCTAAATATATAACATGTATGTGTATTATACAGTCCTATAAAAGGGTGAACAGGAGATAGTTTTGATGAACAATTCAACCCAACTAGAGTTTTGTTCAAAACTGACACAGCTACTATTCCTTCTAAAACAAACACCACCTCCTTCCCTTCTGGGAAATGTAAATTGGAAAGTCAGGCACTTTCAGTTCTCTATCAAGTAATGTTCAGCCAATAAATGTTTCAGTGGAAGTCAGAAGAAGTTCTACTTTTGTGTCCATAATTCCTTTTCTTACACAGCACTTTTATTTAAGTGAAATTAATCTTATGTTAGGGTGGTCACACCCAGAACATGTAGATTTTTAAAGACATTTAATGATACAAATTGATACTTTGATTACTACTGCTTGTTTCTTTTTTTAAAGTAACATGCAAGAAGTTGGCCTCTGAGCATTTGTTTTCTCTGTATAGTTAATTTCCTGATGGATAGTATTCTCCCTCTTCTCCAAAAGAAAAGGTTAGAAGAGCATACAAGCCATTACACCACTTGAAAGAATATCAGATGCTCATTAGCTATATATCAGATCTCCAATGGGGTATAGTTTGAGTGTTGGACTACAACTCTGGAGATCAGGGTTCAATTCCCCGCTCAAATGTAAAAACCCACTGGATGACCCTGGGCAAGCCACAATCTCTCAGTCCCAGAGGATGGCAATTGCAAACTCCCTCTGAAGAAACTTGCCAAGAAAACTCTATGATAAGTTTGCCTTAGGGTCACCAGAAGTAAAAATGACAACAACAATAAATAATGCAAACATTCTGAGATTTTCTCATATAAGAGCTCAAACAGCTCAAATCCAGGTTACTTTTACAATGCTACAAAAGGGTAAGCATATGAAGGACACAGCTTATTCCAAAATAGCACTGGAGAATGGGAGAAAATTAGTATTTTGCATCTTCAGAAATATCTGATTTAATTTTTGACAAGACAAACCCTTAAGGCCCTAGTTTGAAATCATGTGGTAAAATCTTAGACACCAAATAAATGAGCAGGTCACTGAGGAGGACTTCCATGTGTTGAATAGCTGAACATTGCTTTTATTTGATCTGTATGCTTTATGGGGGTTCTAGAATTCAGCTCTCCATGATGCAAAATCTTTGCACTTTTCCCATACTACATATATCACATCATAGACGTCTCCTGGCTGTAACAAGCATCCCAAATACTCCAAACTTTAAGTGGAAGCAATTGGCCTTACAAACATTTTCATAAATGTTTGCCTGACAAGGTCAACTGGTGAATTAATACAGATTTCAACAAAAGCATGTAGCTACTACATAACAAGACAGAATGCTGTGCAGTGACAGCAAGACTTGAAAATGCCACGGGCCTTGTTTAGCTTGATAGGTAAAGCAGAACCCACTATCAAAAATAATATATTTTCAATCCTGCCCTTTTAAACAATGCTTCCTACACTACCCTCTCTATAATTGGTTCCACAATAAGTAAGCACTGTCAATTTCTTTATCATTAATGTTAATACATCAACTGTTATTATTATTATGGCAACTGTTATTGTTAATATAGCAAATGATAGTGTGCAACTTTCACAAGGCCATGCAGTGGGTTTCTACAGCTAGATTTGAACCCTGGTCCACAGATTCAACCATCTTGTAAACAGGGTGGTTGTTTTTTAACTCCAAAAAGCAAATCTTGATATTGCCATTTTATGTAAGGGACACCATTTTAGTACCCCCAATGTATATAATGAGACTTGAACCACAGATTTGATATCCACAGGGGGTCCTGGAACCAAACTACTCTTTGGGAGTTAGGCAATCTCTGAAGCATTATTTGCATGAATCACAGTAAGGGTAGACATGGAGCTGTTCAGGACAAATTAGCCAGTGGTAAACTAGCGGACTCTGACTGCTTTCTACAATCTCTAGTTAAACAACAACAACAACAAAAATTCAAATAAGGATATGAACTGCAATATGACATTTCAGCAGAGACCAATGTGCAGACTACTTAAATTGGCATACTTTACTGGGCTCTCTTCCAACTACAAAAATTCAAAGTCAAAATGGGGGAGGGAGAGGAGGAGAATCTATATTCTGATATGAACTGAATCTGAACAGCATAGATCCAGGTAACTTGGTGAAATGCACTTATATTAATGAAAGCTAACAAGTGGACTCCTATCTACTACAAGCACTTCTTGGTGGCTTGTCACTTTGTATTACTTATTTTATTTTGATATGCTTTGTTTATGATAATACTATGCTGCTTAACATAATAAAACCTCTTAAGTAGTTGGATGTGGATGTGACACACAGGATTCCACATATTTTGTTTTGGCTGAGTAAATGAACCCATTATTTGCAATTGAGACTGTCACAATTGCATGCGGAAAACCTGATAAATGGAAAGAACAGAATTAGGACTTTCAAAATATCTATAAGCTGTGTATCTTTGTAGCTGCCTTAGTACAAAACCCCAAAGGCTAGTCAGATAAATTACTCTTCCTCTTCTTTAAAGGTGGTGGGGGAGGTTCAGGTTTCTTCTCCTTTCAGTTTGGCTTTGTGCCATCAGTGTCATGCTGTTACGGCATACAAAAGCCCAGCATGAGAATCCTTTGTGGAGAAAAGGAGGGGTTAGTCTTTTTCCTTTCTGCATTGGATTTTGTCTGAAGCAGCACCTGCAGGACACTGGCAATGCTTCTCGAAATGCCAAGGTTACAGGAAAGAAACAGGCCTCTCTTTTCCTCCACAAAGAATGGGGAGGAAAGGAGGGCAGGGTCTCTCTTATGCAACTTTTTACTGGAACTCCGGTGGAAAGGGTGGGTATTGGCAAAAACCACTTCTGAGAAGTCCTTGCCTAAGAAAATGCTATGAAATGCATAGGGTTGCCATACGTTGATGGCCACTTGAAGGCACATGCACACATGCACACGCACACACACACACTTGTTTTGAAGAGTGAATTTCAGAAACTCTGGTTAATACATATGAAATGGACAAAAATCTTCAATGGCAAGCACCATGGATTTAACTCTGATGCTTTTCCTAGCACCAAGCTATGCTATTCTTTTGAATTTGAATATGGTTTTCTACAGGCGCTCTGGTGCACAAGTATAATTGCAGTAATTTTCCTGAACGGTTGAGGGCTGTGTACTGGGGTAGCAGTAATGGGAAGTGGTAATTACCTAAAATCAGAGATTGGGACCAGTGTGTTGATCTTGATTATTTTAATTATGTTATACACATATGTAAATATGCAAAGGAATCTGGTAGCAACTTGGAAAATAACTAAGAGAAAGAAGTTGGTAGTACAGTGTGCCTGCGCTATGTGCGGATGCATTTTACATGGCTTCCAGCTTACACAGAAGCCACTTGGGGAGGGAAACAATGGCGTGTGTGCCTGTGGCGCTTGTGTGCGCCAATCCACCACATGCACGTGCTCCATTATTTCCTATGGGGCGTGAGCATAGGTGGATTTTACCTTACGCAGAACGGATCCCCCGCGTAAGGAGAGGGCCCACTTTATAAACTATCATGAACTTTAAAAGTCTACAAAATCATATGCTACCAACTTCTTTCTCTTAGTCTCAAAGGTGTTACAAGATTCCTTCACTTAGTGATCCAGAATATCATAGCTATGTCTTTGAATTCTACATATATAAATATATAGATATAAAAACAGAAGTAGAGTACCATTTATCACAAGAAAATTCCATGTAATTTTATGGGGCTTTTCCAGGGAAAGATTGAGAAGGATTAGCATTTTCACTTGCTATATTGTCCCCACCTCCTCTGCCTCTATTCCTGGAATCTGTCACTTTGTGTTGGGGTGGTGGCTTTGCTAATGCACTTAAACATGGATAGTGAAAACACAAAATGAATTCCACTGGCAAGATGGCAAAAGAAGATGAAGGGTAAAACGGAGACCAAGCAGCGGAACAGAAAGGGGTGGGCAAAGATTGCCTGAACAGAAAATAACAGGATTCATACTGTAAATCAGAGATACCTGTACATAATATAACTGATTTTCAGAATTTTAACAAGCGTCTTAAAGAATCTGTGAATAAGGAGGGCTGACTGTATAGATCAGTGATGGTGAAGCTTTTAGACACCGAGTGCCCAAACTCGGTGGCATTCCCACACCGCATGTCACTGAGTGTCAGGGGTGGGACTTTTGGGGGTGGGACTTCTGCATCCCAGGGACGGGCCTTCTAGGGACGGGCCTTCCAAGGGAAAACCCAAGCCACACTCTCTGAGTCTCAGGCTAGCAATACCAAAGCCCCCTCGGACAAAACTTTCCAAGAAAACTCCATTACAGTTTCACCTTAGGGTCACCATAAGTTGGAAACGACTTGAAGCAATCACACATGCATGTCATGCTCTCTCAGCCTCAGAGGATGGCAATGGAAATCTCACTCTGACGAAGCTTGCCCCATGATAGTTTCACCTTAGGGTCGCCAGGATCCAGAGCTCTGAAGGATGTTCTGGGCCCATAAGCTGGAAACGATTTGGAGGCACACAACAACAACAACAACAATAAGCATAATATAGCACAGAAATCACAGCACAAGAACAAAGACAGCCAGCGGTTTGAGTGCACAACTCTGGAGACCAGGGCTCAAATTCTGTCTCAGCTATGGAAACCCACTGGGTGACGTTGGGAAAGTCACATTTTCTCAGCCTCAGAGGAATGCAATGGCAAATTCTGTCTGAAGAAATCTTGCCAAGAAAACCCCATGATAGAATCGCTTTAAGATCGCCATAAAACCCACAGGGAAACTTTGGGCAAGTCACATTTTCTTAGCCTCAGAAGAAGGCAATAGCAAAAATCAATGCTGTTAACCCAGAGATGTTATCGTGTAGCTTGGGGCATTTGCTAAAAACATTGATTCCCATAAGGCTGAACTCTGCCTACCTTTATTATTAAAAAAACAAAGCTGGCTTGGGGCACCAAACAATAAATCCAGTTTTCAAAGACTGGAGGTCTACAAAAGCACTCAGTAAAGGGAGAGGAGAGGCATCCAGTTCCTCAGGGCCTGGAACCTTTGAATTTTTTTTTTTTTTTGAAAGGAAAGACTACAACTTCCAGAACCCTCTGGGCTGGAGGAATTCTGGATGTTTTAGCTCAAGGAAGTAACTTTCACATGATTGGCTATTGTAAACTTGCCTTCTGGGTTGCAGAAACAATGTGGTTGGACCCCACTTGAACTGCTATGGCTCCATTCTACAGAAATCCTAGGACTTGTAGTTTGGTCATTCTACAGAAATCCTAGGACTTGTAGTTTGGTTAGGCACCAGCTCACTCTGGCAGAACAGGCCAAAGACTTTTGCAAAACTACAAATCCCAGGATGATGATGATTTGTTAGATTTGTATTCTACCTTTCTCCCAAAATACGATTAAAAGATCACGTAGGATGGTGCTGCAACAATTAAAGTGGCATGAAACTGCATTATTGTGGCAGATGTATTCCCAAACCAGCATGGTGCTGTGGTTTGTTTGACTATGGCCCAAAACACACTAGAGAATGCTTTAACTAACCTGGCTCAATGCCAGGACATTCTGGGAACTGTAGTTTTGTGAGACATTTAGCTTTCTCTGTCAGAGAGCTCTGGAGCCACAAGAAACTACAATTCTCAGGATTCCCTAGCACTGAGTTGGGGCAGTTAAAGCAGTCTCAAACTGGATTATTTCTGCATTGGGTTTTGGATTCTAGTCTTTTTATTTCTTGACAGTAGTTCCCATTCTGGTTAATGTTTGGTCCAGAAATCCTGGGACTTCTGGTTTGTTGTGGGCCCCAGAGGCCTCTGACAGAGAAGCCTAAATGTCTCACAAAATTACACTTCCTAGGATTCCCCAGTACTGAGCCAGGGAAGTTAAAGTGGTCTCAAACTGGATTATTTCTGCAGTGTGTTTTGGACCTTTGACTCTGGAGACCAGGGTTCGAATCCAGGCTTGGCCATGGAAACCCACTGGGTGACCTTATCTAAGCCTCAGAGGAAGGCAAAAGGAAAAACCTTTGAACAAATCCTGCCAGGAAATCCCCTTGATAGGTTCTATTCTCCTTAAGATTGCCATGACCTTGGGAAAGTCACAACCTCTCAGCCTCAGAGGAAAACAAAAGCAAAAACCTCCCCTGATTAAATCTTACCAGGAAAACCCCATGATAGGCTTGCCTTAGGATCGGCATGAGCCAGATATAACTTGAAGGCACCCAACAACAACCACAATTACCTTGATTGGAAGACCAAGAACAAGACGAAGATTAGGAAGATGAGAAAGAGGGAGGAAATGGAGGAAAGAATGAAGAGGAGGAGTAAGGGAAAAGGAGGAATAGGGCAAAGAGGAGGAAGAGAAGGAGGAAAAAGGAATGAAGCAAAGTGGAGGAGGAGGATGAAAAAGGGAGAAGTAATGAGGAATGGGATGAAGCGGAGAAGGATGGAAAAGGAGGAAGAGCTCCCTTAGCCCCCAAAGGCCTGACCTCCACACCCCTCACCTCAGCCCGGGCCAGCTCCAGACAGACTCCATACCTGAGGCTGCTGTTACAGTGGTGATGGTGGGGCCTCCTGTTCCTTGCCAGTCTACAGCAAGGCTACACTAAGAAAAGCATGGTGGTGGTGATGACAAAGGACAGGAGCAGGCAGGAGAGTGGCTGCAGCCGTGGGGGACTTGCCATAGCCAGGCCTATGCGGTCTCTTGGGCTAGGTCGGAAGAACACAGGTGCCGAAAGCAAAAGCAGCAGTGCCTCCCAATCATCGCTATGTCCGCTTCCTCCTTCTCACTCTCTCAGCCAACATGCTCCCCTCTTCGCACCATGCAACCGAAGCCCTGGGCACGTCCCACCCTTCACACTGCCTCTGCCCTTCAATGGGCCCCTCACCCCTCGCTCTGCCAACTTTAACAGACATGTTTCAAAGAACCCTCTCCCTCTTCAAGGAGGAAGAAAGTGCACTCCTAGAGAGTAGGCAGAGCCAACCCTACACGCTGAAGGCCCACGCACCTCCCCGCCCCTCCTTGGTTATCCTGAGGCAAGCCAGGCTGTGAGAAAGAGCTGGACTGTGGCTGTAGCATGCCCTCAGGAACAGTGTTGTGTGCCACTGTGAGCACATGTGCCTTAGGTTTGCCAACATGGGTACAGATGCAGTTCAGAGATCATACTTGCTCATGAATAAGTGTGCAATTATTAATTTCAACAACAGGTGTTTTCATGCCTGCAGATGGAAATAGGAATCTTTATCTATTTTGGGACATCACTAGATTATGATTGTGTATGATCAGTTTTAGGTTAAATAGCATGGTGCCCTGGTAGGTTTAAGCAGCTGCAACCATTGTTATCACGAAGGGGAAAGAAAAGGTGAGGCACAACTCTTGCTGCCACCCAATACAAATGGCCATATACACAGAGGAAGTTCCTCTGCTGATGTGGAACACTATTTAAAGGCAAGCCTTGTTCAGAGAGGTGGACTCTCCCTAAATTGCTTTAGGAAGGTGGCCATGAGTGGTTTTCTGAATGTATTGAGAGCATGAAACACATCACCTTCCAATTTTAAAATCTTAGGATTTTAAAATCTCTGGATTTTAAAACTTCTCTTTTGTCTCAGCGAATATCTCTTGAGAAATGGAACACAACCATGGAGGTGACTGAAAGATGAAGACAGAGAAAAGGAACTGAATAACAGCAGAGTGGTGATCTCCTTGAAAAGCAACAAATTCTGAGCAGCCTAACTAGTCAACTCTAATTTCCCCCTAAAGCATTTCTGACTGAGAATAAAAGAACTATTATTACTGGATTTGTTTGGGTTTTTTTAAAATCTGTCAAACATGTATGTAACAAAATGTTGTTGTTTTTTAATTGTGGGGTATTGCTCAGAGGTGGATGGGATGGCTTTTAGTATATATTTACATATAAAAGTTGCTGCCTCCTACATTTCTACACATATTTCTTTTTAATCTCACTCAATCCCTTCTGGTGGGTCAGAAATGGGATTTTCCAAAATTCACACAGATGTTTCCTTCTCCCTTAAGCTCAACAACATAAATAAACAGGGATTGTGAGGAGAGCCAGAGGAATAACATCATGGATGGGATTTTTTTAAATTTCATACTGGTATGATCATCAGTGCAGGAATATAATGTAAATTTAAACACCAATTTATAATGAATATTAACATAATAAACATCTCCTTTCAACATAAGCACCACTGACAGTTTTTTGTTTTGTGTAAATGTAGGCCAGCATTCTGTTTGTTATATGTGCAGGTGTAACTTTTAATTAGAGAGCAAGTGTGGTGTAGTGGTTTGAGCCTTAGACTATGACTCTGGAGATCAGGTTTCAATTCCCCACTCGGATGTGGAAACCAACTGGGTGACCTTGGGCATGTCACACATTCTCAGCCCCAGAAAACCCCATGATAAGCTTACCTTAAGGTTGCCATAAATAAAAAAATACTTCAAAGTGTACAACAACAGTTTTGCCTGCATATGCTGCTCTATGTTATGGTGAGAAGGAGTAGTCGAGGGCAGGTTTTGGGGCCACAATCATGGATTTTGATATGACCTGTGGATAAGTTGGGGGTCAAACTTAGGGGAAGATAACAAAGGATCTATAGGGGAAAACAAAACACCACTTACTTCCCTCCTTCTCCCTCTTTGGACCTCTCCCAAGGGTCAAAATCTTGGCATAGGAAAGCAAACCTCCATTTTCTCCCTTTCTCTCCCCCCCCCCTTCACCACCAGCTTTTTCAAGACTCACAGTGTTAGCTTCTCAGCAGTATTACCCTATTGACTCATATATTGGTTTAACCCAGGATTTTAGAGCCCATTTTTGGGCTTAAATTTTTTTCAATTTACAGATGAGTATATATGTATGGTAATCACTACTATTCCAGAGGGCCAACTCACTTTCTTCCTGTGGGTGCCTGCTCTGACATGGCCATTTAATAGCCCAAGGACCAGAAGGGGGATGTCTTCATTATTGTGTGTCTAGTTGTAGGAATATAGTTGGAGTGTCCTCCTTGGGCCACTAAACAGACATGCCTTGGTGCCCCAATGGAGGAAATGTATTATCCATGTGGAAAAAGATGTGGAATAATCACTGATTCTTGCCTGAAGCTAGCATTACTATAACTAAATACTAATGTTCAAACTGCCAAATAAGAAAGTGTAATGGAGAGATGGGAATAGTACAAGTCTCAATTCAGATTTTCTTATTTGGATACCAACACAATCTGTTGTCCAAACAATATGAAGCAGAAGTAAGGATACTGGGGGCAGAGGTGCTCAAAGCCTTGCCTGAACAAGATTGTGTGAGATAATGAGAAAATAGATACCTTAATTGACTGCTGAGCTATTTAATTCCACTGTGGGAAGCTGACTGTGCTAGTTTTGCAGACCCTGCCCTAGAACAAACATATCAGAACCTAAAGGACTTGTAGACAGAATTCAGGCAACTCACATAAAACATCCAAGCATTAAACATTTGGAGGAACTGCATACTTCTAAGTATCGGTTCTGGTGTTATGTATTGCAGTTCTGGGGAAATGATATCTGTCTTGGTACTGAAAGACTTATCTATGTCTATATGGGTTTAACTAGCTGTAATAAAAAGTTTCAGTGATTGTTTGCATTACATTAAAAGCCAGTGATGCTAGGAAGAAAGAGGTTTTGTTTTTCTTTTCTGTTTTTAAGTTCCTCCAAGCTTGTTGGATAACTTTTCAGTTTTAAACACTGTCTTTTTGTTTTCTTATAAAGAACAGAGCTCATCTAGATTCTAAGACACATTACATAAAAAGAGAACAAGGGCGTGGAGAGGGGAGTAGAAAGAAAACACTGACAATAATCTAGTTGCACATGCCTAGAACTGTGAGAATATCAGAAAATGCAGCCATCATGTATTTGGTGGCAAAGGAGAGTGAACATGGGCAGGCATCCAGAGGATAATGACACAGTCAGGGAACCAATGTGCTCCCCCTTCTAACCCATGGCAGACTGGCACCACCACCAGCAGCACCTAAAGTAGGCAGCACAGATCTTGCTCACTTTCTTGTCCTTCTCCTCCCCACTGTATGCCTACTTGCTAAAATGTTGGGACTTAGCACTAGTAGCTAAGAACCTGCAGCTTCCTGACTCTGAGGGTCTTCAGAGGAAGGCTGTGTGGAAGGAGCAAAAATGATTAATGAAATTGCACTTTACAACGCAATCTGGGTAGCAAGCACAGGAAAAGGTAGGCTAGTGAGTGAGCTCTGCTCCACTGTCTTTTTTGCTGGCAGTAGTAGTGTCTTACAAGACAGGCTCACAGATATAAACACATGTGAATTTGCTTGGCAGAAAGGAGAGATGCTCAGAATGGGCCTTGACAGTTGCACTAGACATGGTTTTTGACAAGGAAAACAGGGGGCGGGGCGCAAAGAGAGACACACAATGGGACTAGTTGGAAGTGCTAGTGGGTCACAACTCTCACCTCAAAATTAAAGCCTCTGGTTCTTTATCCACTTAGGGATACACATGACAAAGCCTCCTTCTGCACACAGGTCTTCTCTAGTTTTTTTGACCTATTGAGATCTTAAAAATATACAGTTTCTGCAACGTGGAACATTAGTAGGATATTCTGCAATTCCAATGTGACTATCAACATTTTTAAAGGCGTCAAAAAGACTTTATTCTATTATCAAAACTGTTTAAATAAAAAGCAAATAAGTTTTATGTTGACATTCTTCAGCTATGAAAAACAATGGTTGTTGAGTGAAAACGTGTCTTCACCCTATTTGATATATCCCACTAGCAGCATACTATTCATCTTTTTCGGTGTAAACATTTCATTCTTATCTTTTCATATATGTCTTTAAAGGCCCTTGTCAAGTCCTCCTAACCAACTGAAGTCAGATGGGTAGTCATATAAGAGAAATCCTTTGTAATGGAAACACTGAAAATAGGGAAGTTTGCTGCATGTTCTGCGGACAAAATGAGCTAGATTAACCTTTGTTGCTGGAGCTGTACAACTTTGGCAACTACTTGTCCTGTTAAGCAATTTTATTTTCAGCATGTAGATCTTCAGGAAGTGGAGGACGAGTGTTGAGCAGTGAAGGTACCATCTGTTTGCTTCACCCTTGTTCTTCATAGCTGATCAAATTGGCCAAGGTAGGACTGATGTCAAAGTTAAGGGAGATGGTCAATGCCTCTTTACAGGAAGGTAATAACGAAAGTCATTGTTAAAGAAACCTGCCCTTGTTAAAGAAACCTGGATAATCCTGTTTATCTGTTCTGGAAGCAGCCACACTGGGAGTACTCCGTGACTCTACACTATCCCTAGAACCTCAAATAGCAAGGAGCACCGCAGCAAAGCTCTACTTAATGTGCCAGATTCACCTAAATTGGCAATAGTACCCAAGCCTTAGTTATGCCCACTGCTCTGACTGTTGTTCTATTCTCTATATTGGGATAATCTTGATGCATGTCTAGAGACTTTATCTGGTGCAACATGTGAGAAGTAACCTGCTGACTTGAGCACAAGATCAAGATCATGCTAACCCTGCAATGATTGCCCATTGTTTTGGGGTCCAACTCAAAGGGATGATTTTTTCTTTCAAAGTCCTAACCAGCTAAGGGATACCTGTCTTGTTATGAACCTGTTTGGATAATATGTATTTCAAAAGGAGACCTCTTAAGAATACTATCACCTGCAGAGGCTTGTCTAATGGACATATGAACCCTCTCTTGCTTCCACAACCCTAGCTGTGTGGAGGCACATTTCGTCTAACTGGCCTTTTAAACTACTTTGATATCACTGAATATTGTTATTATTGTAAAGGCTTTGATCATTGTGATTTTAATGGTTTTATTTGTTTTAACTCATTTTAAATCTGTTTTTAATGAAAATATTCTAAAAGGAAAGGCAGGTTAAAATGGGATAAATAAAAATATAAATACCTTTTCCCCAGACATATTTTGTTGTTGCATGTCTTCAAGTAATTTCCAACTTATGGCAACCCTAAGGTGAACCTATCATAAGGTTTTCTTGGACAGATTTGTTTAGATGGGGTTTGCCTTTGCCTTCCTTTGAGGATAAGAGTGACCTGCCCAAGGTTACCCAGTTGGTTTCCATGGCTTAGCAGAGATTTGCACCCTTGTCTCCAGAGTCATAGCCGAATGCTCAAACTACACCATACTGGCTTTCTCCGACACATTTACCTAAGAAATATTTACTATTTTTTTAGGTACCAGTTAAAGACAACCTTGGGGTCTAAATAATCTAAAGGCGCCAGGTCCTGTATGATCTTAGAAGTAAAGCAGGGATAAGACCTGGTTAGTACTTGGATGGGAGACTGGCAAGGAATACCAAGTGCTGTAGGCGATATTTCAGAGGAAGGGACTGGTAAAACCCCCTCTGAGTATTCTTTGCCTAAGAAAATCCTATAGAGTTCATGGGAGTCATCATAAGTCAACAGATAACTTAAAGGCACACACACGCACACACACAGCCAACTCTATTCACATTATGAATTTTAGTAATATCAGGGATCCTTTTACTGTTGGTTCTTTAAATTTATATGTGGTTTCTTGCTGCTGGTTCTTCTATTTTAATATATTTTATTTTTTTATGTTGTAAATTACACTGCTCCCTCGGGTTACGAAATTAATTCGTTCCGCGGCCGCTTTCGTAACCCGAAAAGCCTTCGTAAGCCGAAATGCCATAGGCGCTAATGGGGAAAAGCCGCGATTCCGTGCGAAAAAGCCGGAAAAAGCACCAAAATTTTTTTTCGTAACCCGAAAAACATTCGTAACCCGGAACAATTATTTCCTATGGGATTTTTTCGTATCCCGGAAATTTCGTAACCTGGGTATTTCGTATCCCGAGGTACCACTGTATCTGGAAATTCCCTGGTAGAAGGAGCAATGGAAATGCTATAAATAAACAAGAAGTCAAAGAGACTTTTATTAAATGCACATGGAAGTAAAGAGAATACTTGTACCCGAGTTATCACAGTCCAATTTCTCATATGCATAGAGAGACTAGAATTTAGTTGTAGAACAGAAACCTAATGGCTCCTCTGGAAACCAGGAACCTATTCTGTTGATATAAAAACAGTCTCTACATTCTTCCACTAAAGCAGGGGTAGGAAACATGAAACTTTCTAAAAGTTGTATGTAGAGATCTTGTAGCATCTTTAAGACTAACTGAAAGAAGCTGACAGCATGAGCTTTTGTAGACTAAGGTTTACTTCTTCAGATGCATATGCGAACGCTTATGCTGCCAACTTCTTTCTTAGTCTGATACGACAAACATGGCTATATCTATGAATTCTACCTCCAGAAGCTGTCATACGGCAATTCCCAGCGTCCTTCCCATTGGTAATGCTGACTAAGGATGATGTGAGCTGTAATTCAACATCATCTGGTAATTGCATGATCCTGCACTAGCACTAAATATACACCCTAAGACTACATTATGTTCCAAGCCTATCTCTCACTAGACCACCAGTGAAATAATCTTACAAAAGGGTCTCACGCAAGTTGCTCACAAATATTTACAGTACAGTGGTACCTCGGGATACGAAATACCCAGGTTACGAAATTTTCGGGATACGAAAAAATCCCATAGGGAATCATTGTTCCGGGTTACGAATGTTTTTTCGGGTTACGAAAAAACTTTTGGTGCTTTTTTCGGCTTTTTCGCACGGAATCGCGGCTTTTCCCCATTAGCGCCTATGGCAATTCGGCTTACGAAGGCTTTTCGGGTTACGAAAGCGGCCGCGTTACGAATTAATTTCGTAACCCGAGGCACCACTGTATTTCAAAATCACTGGAAAATAAATAGCTAAATTAAGACTTAGATAGCTCTGTAGGCAGCTACAGAACCTGCAGAGAATATCATTTAGCAAAGCAACATCAATGAAATATTCCAAATTCAAGCTTTATGGCTGTACTTGGCCAAAGTTACAGAGAAGCATCAGCTATACACTACAATAACAGTTATTTACATTGAAAGACACATTCTTATCTCAACATGAGGGACAAAACAAAAGTGTGGTTTTGATTAACAGATACCATGAAGACATTAAAGCGATGATACACCATTTCACATAGTACAGGAAGCCTTTCGGTTGAACATGAACTAACTGTGCAAAACCAGCTGACACAACTAGATAGTCTTCTTTCTATGTATTAGTTTCTACCTCCAAGTGCAACTTCCTAACAGGCAGGAAACTTTTCTTCTATACAATTTAGTAAATATGAGGTGTATCTACCCGATTCTGACTCAGGTGTCAACAATTTATACTCACTACTGACCACACCTTCCTTGTCATCCTTCTTTAGGTCCTAACCCCACCCACCCCAACCTTCTTATGATTAGCAAGACTGTAGCCAAAATCTAGAGGAGCAGGTGTATGACTGCATACACATGCATGCTCATGTCCTTTCTAAACACACGTGCCTGGGTAAATGCTTTAAATGTATTTCCTCAAAAGGGCTAGTTACTTAAGGAAGCTGTTTGTATGAGCATCCCCAAATCTCCTTCAATAAAATAAGAAAAGAGCACGAGTATGCATTTGTATACCGCTTGAAATAATAAAGTCTCTGATTGGAAATTCAAAAGCATGCTCATTAAAACACTGACAAACAACAAAAATAACAGGTATCATCATCTGGGGAAAACCTGTGCAAACAAGTATTTTCTGAAGATGTTTAAACTCTGAAAACTCTGGCTCTTAGATTATACTGGGGGATCAAAGCCTCTGCTGAGAATCACAGAACTCAAGCAGACACCTGTTAGGATAAGGCAGTCTTCTAGGCATACTACATCTTTGTATGTCAACAAGACATGGCTAATTACTAAAAGATAGTCAGTACAGTTATTTCAAGAAAGGCTCAGTATGTGATTCATTGGGCCTCCAAGCCACTGCATTCTGCAGTAACTGCAGCTGCTGAACTAGGCATAAGGCAGTTCCACATAAGGTGCATTACTGTAATCAAATGGTGATGTAACCAATGCAGGAATCATAGTGGCAAGGCTATTCTTTCCAGAAATAACCATACCAGGTACACAGGCTGCCTCTGGAAATGGACCTCCAAGGACTTGGCTGCTTATTCTGGACCTCCAGTGATATCACATGAACCCAGATGTATCCCCTCCAAACTACACAGTTGTTCCTTGAGAGGCAGGATTGCCAGATTGGAGGTGTAACATGAATCCTTAACAGACTGTGGACCAGAATATGGTACCATAAAGCTCCATAACGTAGAAAGAAGGTACCTGTCCTCCTTTACCTTTCAAACCCCAATTTTCAGCACTAGCTATTCCCTTACAACACATTATTGTCTCATCAATGGAGAGCGGAGTTGTGTGGAATATGGTCCAGATTTATTCTTTTTGCCAGAGGCACAGCAATAACCATGCCCCCTTTGCCTACTCTCCACAGCAGCACCAACCCAGATTCAATCTGCAACTCAGTTCAAAAAGCACACAATCCCATCCATGGCACATGACTGAAGAGCCTTTAAATATCATATAAGGACAAGAAACTTAAATCTAAGTCATCTATACCAAGGGTGGGAAACAGTGGAAAGCTGAGGGGGGGCACATTAGGTACCTAGGAGAGCCTGGAAGGGTGCAACTCCTCACTACACCTTTTCCGGAAAAAACAAGAGGACATGGGGGCACTGTCAACATTTTGGGCCTTCCTGAGCCATTGGAAGTGAGCAACAGTCACTTCTTGTTTCAAAAAAGGGGCCAGGGGACCCCAAAACATGGCAGAAATGCCCTTTCACTAGAAGACATTTGGGGCAAAAAATGTTTTGGAAAAGAACTGCAAAACCTTTTTACCCCTAAGATCCCTGGGAAATATCCAAATAAAGAAAAAAATCATTCAGAAAGAGAGAAGAGCAGGCCAGCTCCATCAGGCCTTGCCTGAAAAAAAGAAGGCCATCCCTCTATGCACCATCATCCAGAGGGAGAGAAAGGCAGACCAGCTTCATCGGGGACAGCCACAGTAAGAAGAAGGGCCCTCCCTCCAGTCCAGGCATCAGATGGAGAGAAGATCTGCTGGACTTTCTCCCCTCCCCACTGCCATTCCCTTCTCCTTTTGTGTCTTATCTTTTTAGATTGTAAGTCTGAGGGTAAAGAACTGTCTAATTAACAATTTGTAAGCTGCTTTGGCTGAAGAGCAAGGTATAAATATTCTAAACAAATAGTCATAAAAATAAATAAATAAATAAATCCTCCCATACACAGCAGGAAGGATTTTTCAGCAGTGTGGGGCTTTTCAGCAGTATTCCCAGATTTACAGAACTCCTTACACTAGGAACCATGTTGTCTCTGTTGTTCCTTATGCCCTGCTGTGTTTTAGGCATATTCTAACAATATTTTAGATGAGTTGAAGAGTACATTGTGTTTTTGTTTTCAATGGATCAGTTTCATGGTAAAGCGTGTAAAGGAAATAGTATAAAACAGAAACGAAAACAAAAAAGGGTGGGAATTGGGGAGTGATCGCCATCTTTGCATTACAAATTGTGTATGCTTCATCCAAGAATCCAAATTCTGAAATGCTCCAAAATCCAAAATTGTCCACATGAGTGGGTGAGGTGGTGGCATCTTTACTTTCTGATGATTCTGATGTACAAATTATTAAAAATACTGTTTGTAAAATTACCTTCAGGCTATATGTCTAAGGTGCATATGAAATAAGGCACTGGATACAAACCAGTGGCATAAAGTATTTCCACAACAGAATATCTTGTAGACTCCCATCTTTCATTTTATAGTGATATAAATTACTATATCAGGGAATGTGTCTTACTTTCCAAACTCCAAGTTGTTTCTTGCAAACTTGGCAAATGTCTGTTATATATGGATCTAAATTTATATCCCTTTGCCACATATTTATGTTACATTTGACATTAAATGCCAGTGAGATCCCCTAACCTGGCTGTCCTGTTTGACCTGAAAGTTAGCACAAGCTTGTCAGAAAAACTGATGCAGCTGATCTGTCAAGCACACAAACATTATTGTTTGTAGAGAGATTCTCCTACCTCCTCTAGCAGCAGCTACTGAAGAGAAGAAACTAAAAGTTCTCCTTGGGTCAGGCACTGTTCAGAGGTATATGTTGTGAAAGAGACTGTCAGATAGGTTTCTACCCCTAAAATTACAGTAGTCTCCAGAAAGAATTACATTTTCTTTCACTACATCTTGGTTCATAAAAATGTTAGGTAGGACAAACACAGCACTTTTACTTTTCTCATTCTTTTCTCATTCTATTTGTGTTCCTTAGTTTTTTTGTGTGTCTCACATTTATTTTATTTTAATATCTAAGAGGCAATTTTATGACACCATTCCTTGGTGTTCTTATGTGACTTCCAGCCTTCTCTGACTTATGCCGAATCTATCATATAGTTTTCTTGGAAACATTTTTTTCAGAAGAGGATTTGCCATTGCTTTTCCCTAAGACTGAAAGTATGTGACTTGCCCAAGGTCACCCAGGGTAGATCTGCACTGCAGAAAAAATCTAGTTTGACACCACTTTAACTGTCATGGCTTAATGCTATGGAATCTTAAGATTTGTAGTTTATTGTGGAACTAGAGCTCTCTGATAGGGAATCCTAAATGTCTCACAAAACTACAATTCTCAGAATCCTATAGTATTCTATGATTCTATGATTAAATGTGTCTACCATAGTTAGAACTGGATTTAGCCCAAAACTGGCAACACACTATTTCCTTCAATATTCCCTTACACCCACACTCCTCCATCCCTCCCCAACTCAGCTAGTCTTCAAATCTAAAACAGATCCACAAGGAAACAAAAGCTAGGTAATGTGGGAATGTGAAGGATAAAGTATCCCTTTATTCAAGTATCCCTTTACCTGTTCCCCATCCATGAATGCCTGTTAACTTGGGAAACATGGGGATAGAAATACATGTCCATGAAGAGCATCTCTAGGTCCATGTTCTTATGTTTTTGTGCAGACATCAAAGGATTTGGGACTTTGATACGAGAACCTTACATCTATCCCCTGCTATGCTTAACTGAATTTTTGACACAACCACAAATATGCATTTTTTTTAAAAAGAAAGAAAGAAAGAAAGAAAGAAAGAAAGAAAGATCTAACTCAATTCTATTTTGAAAACTCATGCCATTATGGGGCAAAAGCATATTTGTGACATCCTGCCCTAAACATGTCTTTTGCTAACCATAGTTTGAACTGTTGGTAAAATGGGAACTAGTCATCAAACAAGCAAGCCAGAATACATGCTCCTGTTTTAAAGGAGTCATAATTATACGCAAATTAAATGGATGAATTCAACATCGAACTTCAAGCTGGGTAATGATGAACATATTCTCTGTTCCTACTTCTAAGGAAAAAAACAAGGAAATCTTGTTTCCATGAAGATAGTTACATGACTGCTTGACAAATAGTCTTTCTACTACTATGTCAGGTGACAGAAACTGCACTCAAAAACTATCTGATTGGACAATATAGATTTCTTGTGGCGATGGATACTTTATTCTATGCAGTCTGGAACAGGTTAATTCTAATAAAGGAACTACATAAATAGTATTGCTTTAACTTTTAAACTTTATCTGTTGTCAAAAGGGCAAGCCACCATACACTTTGCTGAATCACACAGTATCATCAGTGTGCGAATAAGTAAGACAGGAAGCTCTACAGGAAGACAGTAAAAGAGGATGTGTCTCTAAATTTGGCTGCATACAGACAAGGGACAAACTAGGCTACGCATATCCTATATATTTATTTCTGGAAAGGGAGTGGAGAAAAACAAATGCTGCAAAGCTGTTTGCTTCCCAAATCCTTAATGTTATATCTTTAACAAGTCCCATAACAAGGAAAGGGGGAAATGCTCTTTTAAACAAATTGTTCTGAAAACATCACATCCAGTTGATTAAAAATTATATTATATTATGGACAAGGTAACCATGCCATGGCAGTGTTTCTTGCATATGCAGAATGAAGCTGTTGTCATCTCCTTAATTTCCAGTATGTTTACCAGCAGACAATAATATATGCATCTGCTAGCGAATGAAGATTTTTTAAAATAGGATCAGTTCCAGCATAGTATTTAGTACTTACTTCCTGTGAGTGTACATACACTGAAATATTTTACAAATATCAGCTATCAGTGCAGCTTTACTGGTGACAATACTACAAGAGGGATTCCACATAGCGCTATCCCAAGAATTACTTTTCACTGCATGAACACATGAAACACAGTCTTCTAACTAAGGGGACAGTTTCAGATTGTTAAAAATTTTTTACAGTCATATTACCATGTTGATTTTGAAATTATTCATAACAACAGGTGTGCATGTGTCTGTGTGTCCACCATAGCTCAGTATAATCTAGCCATCTGGACTACACAGCTCAGGATTACAAAGGTGTGAATCTCAGGGTGCTTTTAAAATGGATTAGTTTTAATTAATTAAAAATGTCTGTAGTCTGCAATATTATGAATCATTAAGCCACTAGGCAGCAGACACTAGACCGCTCAATAGTAACAAAGCTCAGCAAGAAGAAGGAGGATTCTCAAATGAAGGAAAAGCCAGCTCTTGGGTCCAAAATGTTTGCATCTGGTTTGGGTGTGGCTATGGAGGACTGCAGAAATAATGCAGTTTGATATCACTTTAACATGGTGCCATGGTTCCATGTTCTGGAATCCTGGTGTTTGTAGCTTGTTGTAGCCCTAGAATTCTCTGACAAAGAGGCTAAATATAACACAAAACTACAAATGCCAGAATTCCATAGCATGGTATCATGGCAGATAAAGTGGTACAGTATTAAACTGCATTATTTCTGATAGAGTCTCCTTCCTTGGAGGTCTTTAAACAGAGGCTGGATGGCCATCTGTCAGGGATGCTTTGATTTGGATTTCCTGCATGGCAGGGGGTTGGACTGGATGGCCCTAGTGGTCTCTTCCAACTCTATGATTCTATTTCTGCAGTGCAGATTCAGACAAAATTTTAAAAACCTTCATGTGTAGTCTCTGCATTGCTGGGGGAATAGAGATCCACTGCTATTGTAACCGCAGTACATTATCTATGTACATGTACATGTGCTTGTAGTCAGAGATACACACACACTTCCCTAGTGCACAAAAACACATGTACAATGAGTCCTGTTAGTATGACCTTACTGTTTGTATGTTCTGTCTCTGTTGGATGTTGGCTTTTTATTATTTTTGTATTTCAAAACTATATTTTTCTGTACAGTGACTGGGAGATATGTGTGTGAGACAGAGTGGGGTGGGGATAAATGTTGCTTACAAGAGCCATTTTATCTTACAGGTTGCAACCCATCCTTTATCTCCTTAAATAGGAGTAAGTCACACTAAACTCAAGGTTATTTACCATAATTCTGAGTAGACTTGTAACGTATTACACTGTTACCTTGCTTTCACAAAAGGAAGTTTATATAAAATGTGCAAACCTTTCTATATATATTCAGAGACAATTGGTGATCAAACCAATTTTTGAAAACAGAAGCCACTTCCATTTTCAGAGAAAAAGTAATCAGGAAAGACACTGTTGAATTCTTTCATTGCTACTAGCAACACCTAGATTTTCAGATTTTTTTTTAATGTCAAACATTCTCCCTATAATAATCCTAATCTAATTTTCAGTGAGATTGCTATGGTTGCTCCCATTTTGCAGATGAGAAGTGGAAAATTAAAGCTTTCTGCAGCAAAAGGCACCAGAGGACCATCTAGCTGTGAGTTCTGCATGATCTAGACTAGGGGTGGGCAACAGTCAAGGATTAGGGAGTTGCACTGACCACAGGTAACCTTGGGGAGGAAATATTTCAAAAAGCATTCTATGTCTAAATGAACATAGGGGAGCGGGGAATGAAGCAAACAACCAAGCAAGGTTTTTTAACCCTGGTGAGCTGGTTTAGTCCTAATGACCTACAATACTTTCTTTAAGTACTAACTACAGAGTATCTTGATACCTAGCTGGTCTCAGTACTAATCAATGAAAAGTGTGTACAGTATTTAAATAATTTTTATTTAAATATATTAAATAATTTAAATATATTTAAATAATATATTTAAATGATTATATCATATTTATATATGAATATTTATATAAATAATTATTATTATACCGCCATATTTAAATAATTATATCTAAAATAAAATTCAATATCTTCATTCCCTTCAGGAAAATAGATAAAATATATAAGGAACAGTTTGTTTTTCAATACAGAATCCACAAATCTAAATACCCCAAAAGCACCAGATCCTGGCTGATCATGGAAGCCAAACAGGTCAGCCCTTTTTAGTACTTGGAAGGGAGATCAGCAACAAGTAAGAGGTGCTATAGGCTTGCTTGTATTTCAGAGGAAGAACTGGCAAAATCTCTTGAATATTCCTTGCCTTAAAAACCCTATGAAATTCATGGGGCTTTAGTAAGTTGAAAGGGGACTTTCAGGCACATACACAGGAGAAAAACATACATGCACATTTGCACATATGCAGACACATGGAAAGACCAGCATGAACAGACATGAGAGCCTAAACTTTTCAGGCATCCAACATATACTGCTATACAAGTGACTCATCTCGGATTACAAAATAAGCCATGCAGGTGTGATAAGCTGTTAAAAAACTTGATTTAGTATTCCACAGACTCCTGTTCAAGTGATCCTTGAAAGAGTCTTGTATAATTTCTCCAAGTATAAATGCCTATGTTAAGCAGAAAATAAGCAAAATGAAAATATTAATGCATTAAACCTTAATGGAGCCTGATAAACACTTGAACTATAACTATTTTTTTTCAAGCAGAAAAGATTGGAAAACATATTTTTTCCAAGCTAAGACCCTTTTCCTTAGGCAAAATGTACACTGCTTTGAAATGCAGTATATTCAAGAAGAAAGTAGGAGAGAAACATCTTTGGAATGATGCTTCACCCAGAACATTTTCTCTTGTAAAAGTCATCTCACATGATCAGGAACGTGTATAAGGAAAATACTTAGAAATGTTATGACCAAATAGACAATCAT